>NC_062284.1:118523582-118826612 GCF_902655055.1 Lutra lutra
TTTCCTAGTAAGGGCAAGGCTCGGAAGTGTTTTCATAGCTCAGATCACTACCACTTAGGTAACTGGGTTGGAACAGCCTGTTCTACGGCCAGTATTCTAAATAACTTCCTCTCTAAAACTAAGAGTTGGCAAGCACCCACAAAGACAAAGACAATTAACAGTATAACTTAAAGTAAACGGAAACAAAATTAAATGGGAAAAAGCCCTGGGTTAAAATACTCATTTTCACCAGTACCTTTAAATCAAAGTGATTCAGAAATTCCTTTGGCCTCCAAAATTTTAAAGCATTATGATATTCACACAAGACAAAGTAAATTATTTGAAATGCTATCTCATAACCACGCAGAGAAGACATCCTTGGGCATTACGTTTATTCATTACTAGATTCTGTAGCCTGAAACAGTTTCTCCTTCCTCGTGCCATACAATCTAAGGGCCCAATACACTTTGCCAGTCCCTAAGCACCATTTCCCAGGGTTCCCATAAAACAGGGGGTGGCCACCCCATGTTCCCAGATGACCAATCATCTTAGCAGTCAACCAAGAGGGAATTCTGAACTACCCCTTTTCCAGAACATTGAGAGGGACAAAAACTCTTTTCAAAGTAGCTTGAATGGGCTGAAACCACTTGTTAAAGAGCTCACCCCAGCTTCTCAATGTGCATGACCAGACAAATTTAATTCTACTTTATCACTTTATGATACCACATTTGTTTAAATGGTTACTCTCAAGCCAAACGTCTAGAAAATAGTCTAGATCCAAGCTGCTTATTCTTAGCTCATTTTTAAAAATTTCCCATGTTCTACAATGTTATATATTATCTGCATGTACAAGGTTTCCAAAAGGACAGCCTTTTGAGAAGGAAATGCTCAAAAACTGCTTCCTGAGAGAAGTGAGCAGTGGAGGGTCTACTGTCCACTGTTCTAGAGTCCAGAAGAATCGGTGACCAACTGGTGACCCCATTACAAGGGGTACTGCTTATTCCTTCTTGCTCTGCACTTTACTCATCTTCCCCTTCTGTTAGGTTCTATAATCTACTCCCTACAGCCTTCGAGCACTCCATGTCCAAGCTTTATACGACCCTCAAAATTCTCTGTAATAAACACATCTACAACTCATGCTGTACTCAACTTGACACTAAAGTCTAAGGGTCTCTCCTTCCTCTTCACTTCCCACTCCTCTTGGAGACAGTCAGCTTTTAGAAAAGGTCTATGGCTTTTTATTTTTACTTCCCCAAAGGACTCAGTGGAGACTCATGGGCCAGTTGATAAAAAAGACTGAGCTGTAGGTCACGGCAAGTAGAAAAGAACAATATGCCGATCTGATCCAGGAAACGTTCTAGACAGTGAGCACAGCCAAAGGCAGGCCCATAATCTTCTATTTTCATTGTCAGCAGCCGTCAGGCAACCACCGAAAGGATCGCTGCACATTTGCTTTGCTCTGGGGACCTGAAAGACAATCTTGTGACATGTCTGAACTTGAATTACACAACACTGGCTCTCATTCATAGGTCTGGGCCCTCACCGTCAGCATCCACCTCGTTGATCATATCCTGCAATTCAGCTTCTGTTGGGTTCTGACCCAGTGACCTCATGACAGTTCCCAGTTCCTTTGTTGTGATGGTGCCGTCGCCATCTTTGTCAAATAGGGAGAAAGCTTCCTTGAACTCTGAAAACAGAAGTTTACCCTTTAGAATGAATGTCTTTACCCAACCCGGCCACAGCACACACTTCCCTGGGGCTTGCCAAAGCAAACCGTCCAAGTCTGCAACTTATCACAAATTGCCTCGTCGTTATCTCCTGAAATAAAGACCACAACAGTCCTATTGGACCGGCCTTCATTCCGTAGCCCATAAAGCAGACACTGCTCCTGGTAACTGGTTCCATAAAACCACAAAGTACTCTCACATTTTTAAAGAAAACTAAACTTAAAACACACTTAAATTAGTCCTCAGTCCAATCTGACAAGTGAAGATTGGTCCCCATGTTCCCTTAAGGCCCCTTCCAGTTCAACTGCTCCAGCATAGGAATGCCTTTCACAGCAACATGAAGGGGTTATTAGAAATGCACCCTCCCAGGGAACCAGAGTGTTCTCTCTATATGGCACTTATTTCAAAGGCATCCCTGGTTTCCTAAAGAGAAATCATCTCAAAAGAGTCCTCCAAGGAATACTCAAAGCTACAATCTAAACTGACTTCCCTTTCCAATTATTACAGTAGAACTAACCCTCATTTCCACCCATTCCCATGTATTTTCAAAGAGCAAGCACGAGCCTTCATGGTGAATTACGAAAAGACCTGTGGCGTAAGAATACTGAACTCCGCTGTGAGCAGCAGGCTCCCGGCACTCCCACCGCATGCAGAGCCGTGACCGACATGAGCCAGTCAAACACACCAGAGTGGAACAAGGATTCCCAGCTCCACTTCCATACGGCCTCTGACACGCTGGCAAGGAATGAACACCTGACCTAAATATTTCTGCTTCTTGCTTCCATTTAAATAAATTCTTAAGAAACTGCCCAAATTATAGTGGGGTGGGGGTGGGAGGGAAGGGTCAAGAGAAATTATCTGAAAGGAGTCATGCCTCGT
Organism: Lutra lutra; assembly: GCF_902655055.1. NCBI lineage: Eukaryota > Metazoa > Chordata > Mammalia > Carnivora > Mustelidae > Lutra > Lutra lutra. Next base: position 118,526,168 of record NC_062284.1, read on the forward strand.
TCTGGCCTAAGGGGACCCCCTGAAGTCATCGACTTACCAGCAATCTGTTCTTCGGTCAGCTGATCAGCCTACATAAAGAAAGAAGAGGTATACCTCAGTGCACAAGCGCTGATGGAGAGCAGCAGAGTTTTCTCAATTATACTTTTGATACTGACCTTTCAAAAAACACTCTTAAAAAAAAAAAAAAAGCCAACCACGTGAAACTGCTAGCCACTAAATGAAAACAATGAGAATAAAGGGAACACTTTATGCTATTTGAAAAAACAAAGGATGACAAAGAAGTGACATTTCACTTCACGTTTTCTTTGCTGAGCCGATGGCTAATGCACTCTGAGGTCTAACGAGGAAGGGTCAGTTCATAATTTAAAAAATGGCACCTCTAGTGGCAAAAGGCCCCACCACACCGGAGGCAGCGGCCAGCTCAGAGAAAGAAGAGCGCCACCTACTGCGCCAGGGACACCGCAGTCCCCCCTTCCATCTGAGGATGCCAGCCTGACTGCTGCTGTCACCACCGCCAGGATCACAGCCAGGGGCAGGCTTTTAGCGCACCTTGCGCATTGCTGCGGGCGCTCCAAAATCTCCAAACAGGCGTTACATAATGGCCTTGGGTTGGATTAACAGGCTTCCGTATCTATTTTATGAAATACAATTAAGTGAAAAATATAAATATACTGCAATGGGTCACCCCCACCAACTTCATTTCCATGCAATAAATGCTTTTCCATTTAAATTGGGCAGTTATTTATGAAAAGCCCCCCATTTGTAAGGGCTGATGCCCTCAAATTATCTTTGATAAAGAAGCCAGGAAAAAATGCAACCATCCTACTACTGAGCTGTTACAAAACCGCAAACGTGAAGTACCCACAAAGGTACGAAATAATTATGAGACTCTACCATGTCTTTTTTGGAAAAAGAGCAACTAACTTTGCTAGAGAATATTCACCAATTTTCAGCATGAGAGAAGAGCTGCTCGGAATAAAGCCACTTTACTCAGGTGGTGATGGCCACGCACGTTATTTGCACTTGTTTTGTCTGGTCCCTGCAACACGGAACCAGTGACCTGTACCTTGGGGGGGTGGGTAGGGGGGAGCTTCCAGAATGCAAGGAGAGCTAATAAGTATTTTTATTTTAATGAAGGACACCTAAGGAAGCCAGTTACAAAATAATTCCTAATAGAAAGCTAACCACGTTATGTTTACACTGATCTTAAATGAAAACTTTCCCAATAGGTGCGGTGTTCCAATATACTGATTTGGGGGAAAACTTATTTTTTCAAATTAGAATTAGGTCTTCCTTCCTTTCTACCCCAGTCACCGGAAGGCAGTTTTCTTTATATCGCATGAAGGAGACACGATGATTTACGTAATGCCAGGACAACATCTGCCTTTGTACCACAGGAAGCCCTGCCACACCTCGAACGAGAAACTGTCACCTAACCGGGAAGAACAGTCCCACCTCACCGCAAAACTCTCCTGGTAAGAGAGCTTTCCGAGAGCATCAGCCTTCCTCGACAAAGAAATACCTACCCCCAAATCGCTCTGGTCTAAAGGGCAAAGGTGCTCTGAACCTGTCGGGTGCCATCTCCCCGTCCCGCCAAGCCAGAAAGCGCTGTGGGTGATGTCAGCCCAGCCCGCCCATGGAGGAAGGGGACTGAAGAAAACACACCCAGCCAGGCGCACAGACGCATCTGGCAATCTAGAGGCTGCAGAGAAAGCGGAAACGTGGAGGGCATCTCCCTGCGGACTGCAAAGTGGCGAGGGGCCAGGCAGGGATGCGTGCCCCGAGAGCAGGCGGGATGCGGAGGAACGAGGGAGTCCCAGGGTGGGGGCACCGCCCTTCCCTGGCCAGGATCACCCCCCCACTCCCACCCCCGCTCCGGGACCGCGCGGCGAGAGGGGGCCAAGCCCGCCCCGCGCCTCCCACCCGCTTCTGCTCCCCCAGGCGGCGAGCCGCACCGCCGCCTCCTACCGGAGCAGAAACTTTGCGTCTCTAATGGAAACCGAGCCGCGCGCCAGCTCCCTCCTCCCCCGCCCCCCCCCCGCCCCAATTAGCTCGAGCCGAGTGCCTCCCTTGGGAAGGGACCTCCGGGGTACAGAGGATCAAGCACACCTTCACTGCCGCACTGGGTTGGGGGCTGCAGGGGTGCGAAACATGGGGACACGAGCCCCGGCCACACGGCGGGGCCCCGCCCGGGCGCAGGGCGGCCGGCCCGCCGCTTCCGCCCTCTCCGCCCCCCACCCCTCGCCTTCCTGCCCCCACCCCACCCTTCCCCGGCTCCTTCCTTCCCAACCCACGCCCGCGCCGCGCCCCCCGGGAGGGAGGAGGGATAGCTGCTGAGCCAGGGCGCCCAGCGGGGTCGTCGGGTGGGGGAGGAGGTGGACACGGACTGCGCCCCCCACGCCCGGGCCGAAGCAATGTGCGCCACCGGCTAGGTCGGGCCCATTCATTCTCCGCAGCCCGCCCGACCCCCCGCCTCTGTGCCTAGGGTGGAGGGCGGCGGGGGGGGGCCCCAGGGGAGGGATCGAGTGCCCGGCCCCGCCCGGCTCCCCCGCCCCCCGGAGCCCCGGCCCAGGCGCAGCGCTGCGGGAAGCCCGGGTGCGGCGCGCTGGATGCAGTGGTGCGGGGCTGGGGGAGGGGGTGGATGCGGAAGGCCCCGGTGCAGCTGCGGCCGGAGCCCCTGCCCGCGGACAGCCCACGGCCAAGTCCAGCTCCAAGAGGGACCAAAATTTAAATAAGAAAACCTGGCCGAGAAAAGCGAAATGCAAATCCAAAATGCGTCCTCCTTAACAGCAGTTGCTGCGTAACACCCGGAAAAGAGGGAGGAAAAAAAAATCCACACCGAAAAAAAGGGGGAGGCGCTGAACTCAAAATTTGGGAAGAAATGGGCAGACAGCTGCTACGCCGCCGTTTACCACTCCCGACCTACCATGGTGCGAGCGAAGGGAAGAAGAGCAGAGGGAGCGAGGGTGGCTGCACCAGCGCAGGGGCTGTAACGGCGGGGGTGCCTCCGCTGCTGTTGCTGCTGCTGCTGCTAAGGCGCGATGTGCGCTCAGCGCTGTGCCGCTGCCGCCGCCCGACTGTGAGTAACGGCGCCGCGCCCGCGAGGCTCCCAGCACCACTGCCGAAGTGCGGGGCTGCGCCCGGCAGTATATATACGGCGCTCCGTATCCCTCCGCCACGGCGCTGCCGGCTTGCTCCGAGCCGCGCTGGGAGGGCCGGGCCTCGCCCGGTTGGCCCCGCCCCCGCCGCGCCCCGCCTCCCTCCTCCCTCCTCCCTCCTCCCTCCTCCCGGGCGCGCCCGCCGAGGGCCCAGCCTGGGGCCCCGGGACGCGACGGGTTCGAAGAGAGGCGAGAGGTCGTGGGGCTGGGGCCGACGCAGGAGCTGGTGGGGCGAGGAATCCCCAGAGACTCCTGTCTGGGGCTGGACTAGGGCAGAGTGTCTCCACAGCCCCGACCTGGGGCGGCCCTGGACGTGAGAAGCTATCCGCCTCTCACCCCGGCCCCACCTCCACCTGTGGGACACCCCCACTCCCCGGACTTCACATATTTTACACCTTCTCCTGGCGCAGCCGGGTTCCGCGAGCCCCGCGCCCGGGGGTCTCCAGCTGGCCACCTTCCTTTCGGGATGTTTCAGGAGGTCCTGGGGCAGGGGAGGTCCGCGGGGAGCTGGGGACAGAGGAATTGACAGCACACCTTCCCCTACCTTGGAGAGGGTCTGGAAGGGGCATAGCATTTTTCCTCTCGCAAGAAATTGGTCAGATGTCTTTTTTCTTTTAAAAATTTGAAGCAATTTCTGGAACATTATATACGCTAAGTTGCTAAATCTGTGTCATGCTCCTATGCTTAGCCAGTCTTCTTTTAATTTTTTCACGTTTCCACTGAATATTTTGTATGCCTGAATAATATTTCTCCCTTAACTGTTTTGTTTCCTACGGAAAATGCTACTCATCCTGGCTCTGGTCTTAACTGAAATTAATGTATCCGTGTGAATCTTCCATAGACCTTAAAACCCATGCTTTGATTTCTGTTTTTTTCTTAATTTTCCCGGTCCTAAGAGGGATCAGATCTTCATTCATAAAAACAAAGAAGGAAAAAAACAGGCCCTTAGAATCCCCTATATTAGAGCTGGAACAAACAGCAAGTTGTCTCTACAATGGAACTAGATTTTATTTTAATGTACAATCTTGTTTCTGTTCCTCTCTTTAAAATATTTTATCTTTAATAAATGTTTTCAGTTTTTCTGTAAACTAGAAAAAGGGCAATTTCAGTTATTAATTTGAAATCAGAACTTGTAAAAATCTTGACAAAATGCTGCAGTTAGTTTTCTTGCCAAGGCAGCCCAGAGAATTTGATCTTTTGTTTACAGGGCCTGGGCAACAGTTGCAATTTATCATTTGTTTACTCTTTCAGAGAATGTGCAAAGTGTGTAATTGACAAACTCTGCTAGAAAAGGCTCCCCTTGGTGACGTTTGCTTCCGGCTTTGACAAAATTTGCAGAAAGAGGTTTTTTAAAAAGGAAAAATGTTCAGGCATATTGCAGATACCACAAGACTTCTGGGATAACCTCTGTCGAACTGTTCTTACTGCTGTTCTTTCTGAAATGCTGCAGAAAGGGTGAACCTGCTGTTCAGTTTAAAGAGAGGCTGCAGCAGCAAGCCAGGGAATGGTGTTGCCTTCTCTCTGCAGATTAAAAAGACATTATTTACTTCACAAATCAGCAATCATCATCATCGTCATCCTCCTTCTCTTCCTCTTCTTGTTCATCTTGTGCTTGCTCATGGCAGGAAACCTGAGTGGGAGAGTTGGAAATAGGAAAATAGAGGGAAAGGGACTAATACGAAATCAATTTAAAGAATATTCAATAATCTGGTGAGTTACAAGTCTAAATGGCCAGATGCATCTTAAAACTGCTTCATTTCTAAAGGAATTTATATTCTTTTCATATAGTACTTAGTGAAATACATTTTAAAATACTATGCACATTGTATAAGTAAGGGGAAATAATGGCCTGGAAATGAAATGTGTTTAGTTATTGAGGATTCATTAGCTTCTGTCTTCCATTCCTTATAATTATTTTGGTTAAATTGCTCTAATCCATGATTTTGAAAATAATATTTCTCCCTGTCATTTAACCAAATTCACCCAGATAAAAAGCTTTGAAACTTTTCATGATGTTACTTGCTAAAAACTGTATATTTTAGAATTATTTTACTCATTATAAAATTCATAATTCTGATTCTTTATATGGTTTTACTAGCTTAAGTTCTCTTTTGATAATTCTTCAATGTATCAAAGCACATCTCACCTTTCAAGTCTACTGGGTTTGTAGTGAGGTCATGCTTTAGTTTTTTGGCTAGTTTGACACACTGAAATATGAGAAGGTCAGTGACTTGCCCAAGATCTTACTGTGAGTCAAAGATGGAGCGTAAAACAGAGCATAGACCCTTGCGTGGGACTCTAATATTGAATTATATATTAGAGAAATCAATATCTGAAAACTTTAAATATACAATGTGAAGGTTTTGCCTATTTCATGAAGCAGATTCTTTTACCTAGATGATCACTAGGCTTTCATTAAAGTCAAATAGACTCTTTTTATTATTTAAATTAAATGAATTAACATATAATGTATTATTAGTTTCAGAGGTAGAGGTCAGTGATTCATCAGTATTATATAGTCCCCAGTGCTCATTATATCACATGCCCTCCTTCATGTCCAAACCCAGTTACTCCATCCCCCCACTCACTTCCCCTCCAGCAACCCTCAGTTTATTTCCTGTGACTAAGAGTCTCTTATGGTTTGATTAGATTCTTTTTTTTTTAATAATAGTATTTTCACACTTGATCTTAGCCAAAAAGCTGAGAAGCCATTTTATCATAATTTTTTTTAAGATTTTTTATTTATTTATTTGACAGAGAGAGAGCACAAGCAGGCAGAGAGGCAGGCAGAGAGAGAGGAGGAAGCAGGTTCCCTGCTGAGCAGAGAGCCCGATGCAGGGCTCGATCCCAGGACCCTGAGATCATGACCTGAGCCGAAGGCAGCGGCTTAACCCACTGAGCCACCCAGGCGCCCCTATCATAATTTTTTTTAAAGGTTTTATTTTTAGGGGTGTCTGGATGGCTCAGTCAGCTAAGCGGCCAGCTCTTGATTTCAGCTCAGGTCATGATCTCAGGGTTGAGAGATCGAGCCCCCATCTGGGCTCCGGGCTCAGTGTGGAGCCTGCTTGAAATTCTCTCTCCCTCTCCCTCTGCCCCCCCACTCATCCTCTCTCTCCCTCTTTTTCTTTCTCTGAAATGGGTATATAAATCTTTAAAAAAGAAAGAAAGAAAACATCTTCTGCTGAGCATTGACTACAGCCAGCCCTTGTGCTAAATGCATTATTTCATTCTCCTGCCCATCCCATGAGGCAGGTATTGTTATCCTTATGTGGAAACAGGCACTAAGAGATTCAGTGATTTTCCTAATTTAAGTGGAAGAACCCCAATATCTAGCTCCGATCTCTTTGGACATAACACCATAACTATTTCCTGTAATTTAATAGAACTTATTTTTAATTTAATTTTCTGGAGAGGAAGAACAAAGATTAAGATTAAAATCTGTTTTTAGGGGGGCCTGGCTGGTAGAGCATGTGACTCTTAATCTCCGGGTTATGAGTTCTAGCCCCACGTTGGGTGTGGAGATTACTTAAAATTAAAATCTTCAAAAAAAATTTAAATTTGTTTTTTAAAGAAATACTTCTTGGGGCACCTGGGTGGCTCAGTGGGTTAAAGCCTCTGCCTTCAGCTCAGGTCATGATCCAGGGGTCCTGGGATCGAGCACCGCATCGGGCTCTCTGCTCGGCAGGGAGACTGCTTCCCTTCCTCTCTCTCCGCCTGTCTCTCTGCCTACTTGTGATCTCTGTCTGTCAAATAAATAAATAAAATCTTTTAAAAAAATAAGAAAGAAATACTTCTTTTTTTGAAGATTTTATTTATTTATTTGTGAGAGAGAGGGAGAACGAGGGAGGCAGAGGGAAAGTGAGAGCGAGAAGCCGCCTCTCTGCTGATCAGAGAGCCTGACGTGGGACTCAATCCCTGGGATCATGACCTGAGCCAAAGGCAGATGTTCAACCAACTGAGCCACCTGGGGGCCCTTAAATAAGTACTTAATTACCCAAGGATTTGAAAGTAAAATAAGTTCATAGGAATGTAGTAATAGCTACATGTCCTACATAAGGAGCAGGGTATTTGTGAAAGAAAACTCAAAGCAAAACATTTACTTTGTAAGATGTGGTAAATGTATATGCAATGGAATATTACTCAGCCATCAAAAATGAAATTGTGTCATTTGCAACAACATGGATTTAGCTAGAGTGTATTATGCTAAATGAAGTAAGTCAGTCAAAGACAAATACCATATGATTTCAATCATATGTGGAGTTTTTTGTTTGTTTGTTTTTAATTTTTTATTTTTTATAAACATATAATACATTTTTATCCCCAGGAGTACAGGTCTGTGAATCACCAGGTTTACACACTTCACAGCACTCACCATAGCACATACCCTCCCCAATGTCCATAACCCCACCCTCCTCTCCCAACCCCCCTCCCCCCAGCAACCCTCAGTTTGTTTTGTGAGATTAAGAGTCATTTATGGTTTGTCTCCCTCCCAATCCCATCTTGTTTCATTTATTCTTCTCCTACCCCCTTAACCCTCCCATGCTGCATCTCCACTTCCTCATATCAGGGAGATCATATGATAGTTGTCTTTCTCTGATTGACTTATTTGTCTTCATATGTGGAATTTAAGAAAGAAAACAGATGAACATATGGGAAGGGGGAAAAGAAAAAAAGGAGACAGGGAAACAAGCCATACAAGACTCTTAACTATAGAGAACAAGCTGAGGGTTGATGGAGGGAGGTGGATGGGGGATGGGCTAGATGGGTGATGGGGATTAAGGAAGGTATTTGTTGGGACGGGCACTGGAGATTGTATGTAAGTGATGAATCACTGAATTCTTTTTTTTTCCCTTTTTTAAAGATTCCATTTGTTTATTTAAGAGAAACAGTCGGGCGCCTGGGTGGCTCAGTGGGTTAAGCCACTGCCTTCGGCTCAGGTCATGATCTCAGGGTCCTGGGATCGAGTCCCGCATCGGGTTCTCTGCTCGGCAAGGAGCCTGCTTCCCTCTCTCTCTCTCTGCCTGCCTCTCTGTCTACTTGTGATCTCTCTCTGTCAAATCAATAAATAAAATCTTTAAAAAAAAATAAATAAAAATTAAAAAAAATTTAAAAAAAGAGAAACAGTCAGAGAGAGAGCACAAGCAGGGGAGGGGGGAGGAGAGGCAAAGGGAGAAGCAGATTCCCTTCTGATGAGGGAACCTGATTGCTGGGATCAAAGCCCACTCTGGGCTCCCTGCTCACCCAGGAGTCTGCTTCTCCCTCTCCCTCTGCCTTTGTCTGGGATCGTGATCTCAGGGTCCTGGGATCAAGTCCCACATCAGGCTCTCTGCTCAGCAGGGAGTGTGTTTCTCCCTCTCCCTTTGCCTCTTTCTCTGCCTCTCTATTTGAGTATTTCTTATACTCACACCCTTCTAGGCATCAGAAATACAGCAGATGATAATAAATAGCTCTTGCCTTCATGAAGCTTACACTCTTTTGAGAAAATGACTCTTGGTGTGGGAGTTGGGGGGTCGGGGAAGAAAGAATGAGAGTGTTGGTTTGATGATTTTTACAAAGTATCCAGTCTAAATTCATTCACTGCATGTACCTATAGTCAGTGCTGCCTTCATGGATGGATTATTCAGTTAGAAGATTTTCCTCAAGAAATTTGTAATGCCAGACTGAAGCCCCCTGAGCTATCTCACAGGAAAGAAGTCTTGTCTCTCCCTCTTCACTGTCCCCAGCTCCCTCCTTCTCCACCCCATAATACTTTAATGATTATCTACTATTTGGGATTCTCTGCCTCACTAATCATCTCCATGAGCAGGAACAGATTATTGCTGTTTGTGTGTGGATTTACATTTCATTAAATGTCATACGGGATTACTATTATAAAAGCTTTACTATCGCTACCAACAAACAAAATACCTCCTTATTTTTCCATTTTAAACTTTGCCGTTATGGTGTTTGGGGGGGTATGATCTTTCATGACTGGCTCTTATGATAAAGAATAAAGGGAGAATTCTAGCATTACACTGAAATTTTAAAACACGTGACCATCAGAACACAATAAGCAGGTATTAGGCCAAACCCTTGTACCAGGAGAAAAACAGGATCGATTTTAGCACGTGTTGATTTTGTGTCCCATAATTTTGAGTGAATCATAACTAGACTAAATGCCCTGTGGTATGTTCCAGCCTGCAGTGTTCACCAGTATATTTAGTTAATGGTCTAAAGTGCAATATTTCCAAGCAACACCATCTACCTTGCATGTTTGCCCCATTTTTGTTTTTTTTTTTTTTAAAGGCTTTCCTTTGTAGAGGAGAGGACATCTTGCCCTCCTTGCACAGGGCTGGTGCTTGTTTTGCTAGTAGCTGTGGTGATGGATTTGCACTCTTCCCTCTCTGGCCTGTTCCACCCTTGTGACCAAGGTCATGAATATGCAACACAGCAAGTTGGGGTCAGGGATAGAGAACAGAGCAAAATAATTGGCCATTAATAAGTCTGGACCCATGACTTGGGCTTCATTAGCTCTGTGCTTTCCCCCCACTGAGCTCTTAAGTCACAGGCAGCCAATGGTTGTACAGACTTAGGGAACAAGTATGTGAATTCAGATTCTAAAATGCCCAATGGGATAAGATCACAGCATTTTGTGCTTTAGTTGTTTACACCAAATTCAACCAGGTTTTGCTTTTTTGGGTTTTGTTTTGTTTTTGTTTGTTTTGTTTTTTTGGTAAATGCAGCTACCCACTAAGAAGCATATTCTCTACATCATTTTATTTTGGAAATTCTTAAGTCATCATTTTCCCTATTAATCCCAAAGTCAAGTGCACAAGTCACTTTAATCAACATTCAAACATCCAACAACTTCTCATTACTCCTGTGTGTGCGAGAGTGGGGGACGAACCAGAGAACTGGTCTAAGACATCCTTACAAAAATAGACATTTAGCAGCTTTCAGATGACAACTATTCAGCTGACGGATGTGTGGTCACACCACGGTAAGCCGGAATAGCATGTTTTGGGGTGACTTAGTTTGCCTGAAGAGCAGAGCCAGTGATTGGCACAAATGGGTACTTTAATTACGGTCTTGATATGGAGAAAAGTGACCACAGTGATTAATCAGATAAATTGATGCTGATTGTGGATTATAGCAAAGAATGGGCCTCACCAAGTCTATCAGAGGGAAGGTCTAGTCTGGCAACTATATGGTTCGGTTTTGAATCATAACAGATTGTCTTGGTCCTGTGTTCTGGAGCCATGCTCTCCAACACAGTGGCCACTAGCCATATGTGCTATATATCAAAATTATATATCAAAATTAATTAAAATAAAAAATTCAGTTCCTCAGTGTCGTTGGCCACATTTCAACTACTTAATAGGCCCATATGCTGGTGGTTGTCATATTACACAGCATAGGGCATTTCCGGCCTCACAAAAATTCTATTTGGACAGCATCATTCTAAAGATTTTTTTTTTTTAAGGGAAGAAACATCCACATTTATCTGGATCAAGAATGTTGAGGACCCCCAAATTTTTGATACCCGAGCCATGATTCTTTGTTCATCTCAGTGAGCTTGTCTTTTTCTGAATGAGGCAGTGTGTGGCTACCAGGTTAGTTTCATTGTGTCACTTCACTACTCCAGAACCTTCAGTGGCTCCTTAATGCCCACAGGAGAGAAAATGCTAAGTCCTCAGGCCTAGCATTCAAAGCCCATCAACAGTTTGTTGATCTACTTTTTCAGAGTTACTTTTGTTATTCTATAAAAACAAATTATCTGCTTCGGACAAATTGGTTTATTCTCTGTTCCCTGAATAAACATTGTGCCCTCCCAACTCAATGCCCTTTCCATGCCATTCCCAGGGTCAGATGTCTGTCCATATCCTCACCACCTGTCTGAACCCTCTGGGTTCTTCATGCTCAGTTTAAATCCCACACCTTTCCAACTTTGTTGATTCTTATAGCTCCAAATGAACTTCTTCTCTCCCAAATTCCATATCTCTTACCCATTTCTACCTGATATTATCTTTTCATGTTTTTATCTCCTCATTCAGATAATAGCAAAAGCTCCATGTTATCCTCTTTGATTTTGTTTTTGTTCTTTGTTCTTTTTTTTTTTTAAGATTTTATTTATTTATTTGACAAACAGAGATCACAAGTAGGCAAAGAGTCAGGCAGAGAGAGAGAAAGAGAGAGGGAGGAGGAAGCAGGTTCCCTGCTGAGCAGAGAGCCCAATGTGGGACTTGATCCCAGGACCCTGAGATCATGACCTGAACTGAAGGCAGAGGCTTTAACCCACTGAGCCACCCAGGTGCCCCGTGTTTTTTTTTTTTTTTTTTTTTCTTTTAAAGATTTCACCTATTCATTTGTCAGAGAGAGCGGAAGAGCACAAGGAGGGGGAGTGGCAGGCAGAGGGAGAAGCAGTCTCCCTGCTGAGCAAGGAGCCCAAAGCGGGACTCCATCCCAGGACCCCAGGACCCACCCCCGCAAAAGGCAAGATGGCCAACTGACTGAGCCACCCAGGTGTCCCCATGTTACACTCTTTGAACTCAGCATAGTACCTCAGTCAATAAATACCAATACATTATTTAATTGGTTAGTGTTGACCTTAGTTCATTCCTAGAACTAGGGAAGACATTTGACACGAATTTTCCAAGGTAGAGAGAAAAGGAAAAGGAAATCTTTGCTTTAACACTGAACTACCACCTGAAACCAGTCCTCCTAGATTTGGTAGCAGGCCACATCTCCTCAGGGACGTGCTGGGCTGTTCCTACCTTGCTCCCGACCTGTACAAGCACATCCATCCCGTCTTCTGCAATTCTCTTCCCGATTTCACATAGCTGGATCCATTCCCGGCTTCCTGTGGTGGAGAAAATATGGCCCAAGGCAAGTTGTACTTGAATGGGAAAACTGAACTACCTATGCCCAAGCCCAGTGAAGATGCTTCTTGAGTCTTATTCATTCTAAGTAGAGACTCTGAGTCATTGGCTAATAAACCAACTCTCCGCATCACAACAAGATGAGTGGGCCATTCGGTCACTGAAAAGATTTTGCCTTCAAGAAAGTTTGCAAGTTGTATCAATAAATGAGTATTGGCCCCTTCTCCCAACACTCCTCCATAAAACAAGATGACAGAAATAAATTTTGTCATACTTCAGTGAAAGTTTATTCCAGGTTTTATTTCCATTGACCTTGACCAAGCAAACAGCTGTTTCCCGGAAGAGGACAGCATTGTGAAATACCATTTGCTAGGTTAAACGGCTGCTTCCTTGGTTCCTCAGCCACACCGACTCAGCTATCTCACCTGTAAAATGGCTACATAATCATAACATACCTCAAGGGCTCTTGTGAGGGGGAGAAAAAAATGAGAAAACGAAAGAAAAAAATGTCAGATTAGTTTGTACACAATAAAACCCTAGACAAATGTAAGGTGTGGTCATCTATAATAGCTAAAATACGTGTCAGCTAAATGCGGCAAAGGTCAGGTCAGAAGTCAGTTCAGGACTAGTCAGGGAATCTGAGGCAGTCATTCTAAGGCTCGGCAGTGGGAAGATCCGAAAGGTCTCCCATCGCCCCCAACAGGCTGTTGCCCGGGGCAACAAGCCCTCTGGCCTCCCTCCCTCCACCAGGCCAGTGGAATGCTGCTGAGTCATCACCGTCTTACAGAGCAGCCCAAGAGATTTGTGACTCAGAAAACTGATGGATCGTGTCATGTTTCACTGCCCCAGCGCTTCCCTGCCACACAGATTTTCATAGTTGCACCTGTTTCACATCGAGTTGGAAACCCGAGAAGTGACCCCCCAAATCGGGTAGCAGCAAAATAGATAAGCCATATTTTGAGCGGCCCACCAACAAATGATTCAGAGGGAGGTATTTCTGGTTTTCAAATCCCAGAGGAAGGTGAGAACCCATTAAAGCTGTTTGGTGCTTTGTACCTGTGGGAGCTTTGTATTTTGGGATACTTTGAGGTTTGAGCACCATTTCAGCCTGTATTTTGTGCAGAGGCTCACACCGGGCTATTCTTTCTCAACTCTTTTTTGCTTGTGAGCATTGGCCAGACAGCGAGCTAGATGAGGGGGTTAGGTGTTGCAGGAGCCAAGAAACGAGTCTCTTTTTCTGTGAAAGAGTGCCATGCTCAAAACAAGTCCAGTTATACCTGTTTTCATCAGCTGAAGGGGAGAACCAGATTTTAGGAAGCAGCCTAAAAGTTGCATAGTGATGGGGCGCCTGGGTGGCTCAGTCATTAAGTGTCTGCCTTCAGCTTAGGTCACAATCCTGGGGACCTGGGATCGAGCCCTGCATTGGGGTTCCCTGCTCAATGCAGAGTCTGTTTCTCTCTCTCACACTCCTCCTGCTCATGCTCGTGTTCCCTCTCTCGCTGTGTCCTTCTCTGTCAAATAATAATAAAAAATCTAAAAATAAATAAGTAAAAAATGAAAGTTGCATAATGAGAAATGAAGATAAAACCACAATGATGATTCTTTATTAGCACTTTGCAATCCCTCCCCAAATACTTCAGAACCTCATGAAGGAATTGCAATTGTATAGCTACATTCCTTTTCACTTGTTGGTGAGCTTCTCTGAACTCTTCTGGGAAGAAGAAAGGGAAACACTGCTAGCCTGAAGAAGACAAAAGTAAAGAATTGATACAGCTTAACAACACGAAAGTCTCAGCAATTTAAACGAAGGTCAAAGATTTTAAACCAGCTGTATAGATAAGACCAAACACAGAGAACAATTCAGGACAGCCAATCCCTAAATGGAATAACAAAGTCCAAAGCAAAGTCATCTCAAGATTTTCCACAGTTGCTGGGAGGCCTTGTGAATGATAACATTCCTCTGCTCCCCTTATTACAATTAATCTTTGATTAAAGTGTTTTCAAAGGTCAAAGGAAAGATCAGCCTAGTAAGGATCCTAAAGCCCACGCTGGCCCTAACTATTCACTTCTCAGAACTTAGTTTTCTTTTCTGTAAAATGGGAAATGGGGACCAGATGGCCTTTCTGTGATTCCTCCCAGATTTAGAATTTAATTACTCTAAATATTTTGCTCGTGAATTTTGTGAAAGATTTGTGCAGAATTCCATTAGTAACTGGGAGACCCCTGGAGATGTGGATATAAATAGAACTAAGGTCATAAGGGACTTGACTCAAGAGTTACATCTTTTTATAAACAGTAAAAATTAAGATCATGATAGATTTCCTACTTTGTTGAATGATAGTTGATAAGAATACTCAGAACAGACTAGGCCATGCCTACTCAAACTGACTCATTGGGGCCCCTGAGTGGCTCAGGTGGTTAAGCATCTGCCTTTGGCTCAGGTCATGATTTTGGAGTCCTGAGATTGAGCCCCATATCAGGCTCCCCACTTAGAGAGGAGTCTGCTTCTCCCTTTCCCTCTGCCTCTCCCCCTGCTCCCTCTCTCTCAAGTAAATAAAATCTTAAAAAAAAAACAAAGCAAAACGACTGATCAGTTGTGACACGATTGTGTCACAATCAATTACAAAATTACAAATTACAAAAAAAAATCAAAAGCTGGATAAAGGACATTATCTCCTTTTTTTTTTTAAGGTTTTTATTTATTTATTTGACAGACAGAGATCACAAGTAGGCAGAGAGAGACAGGGAAGCAGGCAGAGAGCCTGATGCAGGGCTCAATCCCAGGACCCTGGGATCATGACCTGAGCCGAAGGCAGAGGACTTAACCCACTGAGCCACCCAGGCACCCCAGGACATTATCTCCTTATAAAGACCAGAAGAATAACAGTAGAAAGGAAAAGTGAGTGATTTTGTTTGAGTGAATCTGATTTTATTATCTTTTTATAAATCTGTGTATTGTTCAAAGAATGTAATAGAATACACACAAAGGAAAGTTTGGAAGTAAACCTTGATATCTAAGAAGACATTAATAATTTCCCACAATGATAATATTTCCTTAATTTAAAAATAAAAAGTGGAAACAAATGGAGAAAAGAAATTGTGGTGTTAAAAAAAACCCAGCCTACCATCTACATTATAGACTATAAGTAAGTATTGGTTGATTGATTTTCTTAGAACTCAAAATACACATTTACATCTGGATTCTTCTACCACTGTCCCAATTCTTTTAATCTTTATTGAACTCCTGTAAAGTGAAATTTGCTAAGCACAGAGATTATAAAGATGAATTAGAAAGGCCCTATCCTTAGAGAGCTCATGATTAGCAAGCTAATTGCTGACCACCAAGAAGCAGCAGGTTTGGTATGTACTAGGATTGAAGTAATAGGCCCAGAGGAATATTTTGTAGCACACTGATTCACATTTACACAATCTTGGGACCAACTTTATAGTAAACCCAACTTCTTACGCAATGGGGACTCTCCCTCCAGAAGTATTGCAAAGATTAAATGTGAAAATAAATGTAACTTTAAAAGCCTAAAGCACTGTACATAGAAGCAGATAAGCCTAAATATGACATAATAAGTTGTGGTCTAACTTCTTCACAGCAGAATAAAATAATAGAGCTGTAAGAAAACCTGGAGATCATCTAATCCTATCCTCTCATTCTATAGAACAGAAAACTGAGGTCCCAAGATCAGAGGGACTTAGGCAGGAATTCCCAATTTGTTAGTGGCACAGTCCAATCTCTTTTCTGGCATCATGATCTGACTTAACACAAAGAAGTCATGGTATATATTTCCTATAACATATATATTGCAAAAGAAATGTGACGTATTGTTTCTTTGGGCAGGTATCTTTATGATGAGCTGCTCATTTGGAAGTTCAGAGATTTGCTCACTTGGCAAGCATCTTTGGGGATGACTACTACCCGCCTACAGAAAGAAAACCACAGCTTTTCTCCTTTTTGAACAATGCTTTGAATAAAGGTTTGAGAAGCAGCAATAAACTGCTACTGGCAACTATAGTCTTAGATCAGAGAACAACCTTTACATGGGTACAGCAGAAACCCCATTACTGGTTGTAAAACCTCAGGAAACACCATTAACAGCATAACCTTAGAAACAGGATGTGAGTAGAGAATAGTTCAATCACACACACACACAAAAATCATTAGATCACCAAAGCCATATTGCATCAAAGTCACAGATAGAGGATGTTAAAGGAAATGGCAGTTCTAAGAAATCTTTATTTCAACAAGACTTTCTCAGCTAGATTCTTAAGAGTACTGAAAATAAGCATGTAACAGTTCTTCTCTGTAGGACACTGAAAATTATGTTCAGAGAAACGCTTTCCCTTAGTCCCCACACCTTCTGCCCGTTGCACAGTCAAGTTCCCCAAATGCTCGACCCATCTCACACCTACAGCGTCAGCTCTAGAAAGTGGAGTATTTACGGGAGCAAAAACCCCCAGGCTTGGGAGACAGACAACTTAGGCTGTGTTCCATGCTTTGCTACTCAATTGCTCTGTGACTGTAGGCGTGTCGACTGACCTTCCTGAGTCTTAGATTTTTCACTTGCACAACCAGTGCTTAGAGGTACCGCCCAGCACTAGACAGACTGTGGTACCAGATCTGGCCCAGCTGTTCCACTGAACCCGGTCCTCCGTCTAGGAGGGCCTTTCCACCAGAAGTCACAAGGGGCTTTCCGTGGGGGAGGTCGCTAGAAGCTTCCCCCTCGGTCTCCCGAGGAGCTCAGCAGCGGCCAGCCCCGCGGCTCCGCGGCCACCGCCTGTTCCTCTAAGCCCGGTGGTGGGCCCGCGGCCTCCAGCCGGGTCCTGGCCGCGTCCCCGGCTGTCCCCTTCGGCTCAGACCGGGCTCAAAACCCGGCCGGCGGGAGGAGATAAGAAACCACAGAGGGGAAATGGAAACGGGCCCTTCTGAAACAAAAGAGCCCACGAGGGTGCTTCTCGGGCGCCCGGGCCGCCCTGTAAACAGGAAGGGTCGGCTCCGCGGCAGTTTGAGTCGAGGTTTCGAGATAAAGGCAGCTTTTCTTATTTCTCCGGAGGCACTGTGTTCACAAAGCGTGCCGGTAAACGGCAACACGCGCGGCCTCCCTGAGCAAGGGGTCAGGGCGGCAGTGGTTGGAGATCGCCCCTCGCAGGGCCACGGCCACGGCCATGGCATTTAGCATCGTTTTTAACGCAGCTATTTGTCTCGAGTCTCTCCGAGGGGGAACTAAAAACCAAGCATCGCGCCTAAGCTTTTCAAGAGCGCGCGGGCGGGCGGGGAGGGGCGGGGCGCAGGCGAGGGCACTATATCTCCCGGCGGAGGAGCACACGACAGGCTGACAACACACGCCCCAAAATGCGCTCGGTTGCCGGTTGCTTAGTTGGCGCTGCTGAGCCTTCTTTCCTCGTTCAGTTTGACAAGGATGCTGTGATAGGCCAGCGCGACCCTGCAGTGGTTGGCCGGAAAGAGTCGAGCCGCCTGATTGGCCGCGCCGCACCTGCAATGCGTCAAGCGGCAGCGGGCGTGGAGGGCTCCGCGTGAATGGTCGTGGCTGGCGGGGCAGCTGGAGGCCTTCGGGAGGGAGCGGCTCCGCCTATGGCCGCCATCTTTAGTAGTGGCAGCGCGGACGGCCCCGGAGTCTTTGGCCGGTAGAGAAAGGCTCTGTGACCGAAGTTTCCTTTAGGGTTTCTTTTTCCCTTTTTACTTTACGGAGGGTGGTTTTGTGTTGGCTCCGGTCCCGGGGATGTGGTGGGGGTAGAGCTCGAGGGGGGGGCTCCGGCGAGAGTTTTCGCCGCCGCCTCAGGAAAACCGCTTGCTTTTGCGTTCTCTCGGCGTGCGCGGTTCCTCTCGTTTTCTAGAAGCGAAAAGGAGATTTGCTTTCTGGGCCTGTTGCTCGAGCTGGAAAGCCGTTCTGGAAAGCTCTCCCGAATACGTCATGGTTCTCGCTCATGCTGCGCGCGGTCCCGCCCGCACGGTCTGCGTTTTTGTTTTTTTGGAACTGTAAATCAAACAGCCGTCTTGGGAACAGTGTCCCGGCTCCAGAGACAGTGCCTTGCAGGGGCAAAACGGAGCTTGCCTGACAGGGCACGAGACGTCGGCTGAAAATTACTTTGATCATATCAGTTTATTTGCCTTTTTAGGCAGCTGCTGTGTTTGTGTGTGCATCCGGTTCTGATCCGTCTCTGATGTCCACCCCCGCAAAAAGGGAAAAGGAAGAAAAGCCCTCTTTGCGTCCAAAGTGGTCGTTGTTTGGGACTCATTCCCCCATTCCGTGGATGTGGGTGAAAAGAAGGAATATGTTCTCTGGATGAGTTGGAGAGATGGGGAGACGGAAAAGGCCAGGGTTGTGCTGTTTAGCGGGAGGGGATGTCTTTGTTGGTTTTATTTGAGCTGCGCAGGTGCAAATTCGGTGGAGTGTGGCTATCCAAAGGTGAACCCTGGCGCAGCCTGGGTGTGGGTGTTGCCATGGCTACGGGGAGAGGTGGCTGGGGAATTGCGGGGCCAATAAACCCAGCACGGCCAGGCCTCTTCCATGTATGAAGTCCTCCATTCCCGTCTCTGTCCACGATTCCTGAATTGATCTATACAGGCACACCTGGGCGTGTCAGTCTGTGTATCGGCTGACACAGGTGCGCTCGCTGCCTTCTGTGGATTTTCTGATTAGATGCTGCATATAGCAGAGTGGTTTGAGTACCGTTTGCCACACATTTTGATTTGCAGGTTGTTGCCACTCCTACCTAGCCATAACCAATTCGGAACATTTAATTATCGGCTTTTATGCCTTTTTCCATAGGTAAACCATCACTTTACCTTAGGGTGTCTTCCCTCTAAAGAGAACACTCCCCTTTGCCGTGTCTCAGTATACTGCCAGAGCACTGAGTTCATGGACATTGCAAAAGAAAGAAAATTGCAGCTTTGCATAATCTCCATATAGCAACAACCACTTGGGCCTCTGTGGAACACTCAGCAATTCAGTGTTCTTTGGCAGCTGCAGTGCGAGGAGCAGCCACTTTGCTTGCTGTGTGAAGTACAGCAAAGGACTAAATCTTCCAGAAGGGTGGCTTCTGCTGTAGTATGAAGAGAATCGAGTCTATCTCACAGAGTCCTTGTGAGTTTTGCATGAGATGTGACTGTGCCAGCACTGTAAATTACAGAACTACTGATAATGATCTGCAGTTACTAAAGCATTTATTGAAGGCCCATAACTGTCTGACCTTATGAGAGAGAGATTTTCCTTCAAGATTTTCTACTTTGTGGGAAGAACAACAGATGGAGAAACTCCGATCCAAAATCTTAAATGGCATAATTTTTTTCCTTAATTGAAGGCATAGTATTAATATAGCCTTATTAGCATACACTGCCAGATTTGAGGACTCTTGGGGTGACTGGCTTATCGGTTTGCCTAGGACTTTCTTGGCTTTAGCATCAAAGGCCCATGTCCTAGAGGGCCCCTCTTGTCCCAGGCAAACCAGGACATTTGGGCACCGCTGGACTGTCTGCAGTGTACAAGATGGGAGGATGAGCAGAATGGGAAATGAAGATTCCTGCCGTATAGAGGCGATTAGGTTTCCCTGCAGCTGAAGGCCACTGGTTACAAGAAATAAGATAAGCGTGTGCTGACACCTGAAGCTCATCCGAAGTCAAACTGATACTCCCATCGATCTTTTTTCTTCCTTCTCTCTGTCCCCACACATGTTTGTGTTGTCATTGTATTTAGTTCAAATCTTTATCTCTGGTAAAGTCTTTATTGAGCTTTTAGTCACTTCAGAGTGATTGAGTTCTTTTTTATGTCATGGAGCCCTTTGCCAGCCCAGTGAAGCCTACTGGCTGCTATGGTTTGTTGCCCATATTCATAATTGAAGACAAGCTACATTTCACTTTGAGGTTGGTGAAAATAAAGATGTTCTGCTTTTCCACCCAAGTTCATGTACCCTGTGAATTGCCTGCATGGAGAGTCCTTGCTCCTGCATTGCCCCATTCCAGCTTTCTCTCTACTCTGTCCTCTTTTACATTCTTTCACCTTGACATTCCTGCTGCCACCACCATAGGTCAAGGCACTGCTGCTGTTCCCTAACTCTCACAAATACCTTCATTGGTTTCCCACGCTTAGTTCCATCTTCTGCCCAGCCGATGGAGTGGTTTTACTAAAGCACACATCTGATTATGTAATTTCCTCCTCAGACTTGCTTTGGCTTCCTGTGGCCTCGAGGATTAAGTCCAGATTCCTTAGGAGTTTCTTCAGGGTCCTTCGTAAGCTGGCCTTTTCAGTCCCGATAACCTACTACCCTTTGCATCTCCTAGAATTGAGCCATGTGAATTGTTATTCAATATTTGTGCTTTCCCCCTCCATCCTTTATTCACATGTTTCTCTTGGCCTAGAATTCTGATTTCCATCATCTCTACCTCACAAAGAAGGCTTACTTCAAATGCAGAGTTAATGGAAATAACCTCTTCCTCCCCTGAGCTCCCTTAGCACTTTATTTCACCCTCTTCTGTACCACATTCTACTTTTATTGAGTATTTGATTATTCATTCCATAAATATTTATTTAACAACATTAACCTGTTGTTAATTTTGGACCTGTACTAGAGACAATGGGGATATGAAGTGAAACTGATTTGTACCTTCATTTTGTTTTTGTTTTTGTTTTCATTTGCAGAACAGATTTATTTTAATGTTAATTTTGGTTGAATTTAGGGGACCTGGTGGAGATTATGTGGGGCTTCCTAAAACCACCCCAAGTCACCAGTCTCACAGCTGCTTTCCTTTTATTTCTCCCTCTCACCTTTTAAAACTGATCTTCATGGACTACCTTAGCATACTTCTAGACTGTCCTCCAGTGTCCACTCTGTGTGGCATTAAATATTTATTTCTGAAACTTGCCTCTCTAATCTGGTCTTCCTTAGACAGTTGTATTTCTTCTTTTTAAAATTCCAGTGTCATTAACGTACAGTGTTATATTAGCTTCAGGTGTACAATAGAGTGATTCAACAATTCCATATATTACTTAGAGCTGCCCAAGATAAGTGTACTCTTAATCCCCTTCGTCTATTTCACCAGACCCTCTCCCTGCTCCCCTTTGTTTGTTCTCCATAGTTGAGAGTCAGGTTTTTGGTTTGTCTCTTTTTCTTTTCCCTTTGTTCATTTGTTTTGTTTCTTAAATTCCACCTGTGAGTGAGATGATATGGAATTTGTCTTTCTCTGACTGGCATATTTCACATAGCATTGTACTCTCTAGATCCATCGATGTCATTGCAGAAGACAGCATTTTACTCTTTTTTTTTTTTTAAGATCCTGTTTATTTATTTGACAGAGATCACAAGCAGGCGGGGGGGGGGGGGTGTGCGGGGAGGAAGCAGGCTCCCCGCTGAGCAGAGAGCCCGATGTGGGGCTCCATCCCAGGACCCTGAGATCATGACCTGAACCGAAAGCAGAGGCTTTAACCCACTGAGCCACCCAGGCGCCCCCATTTTACTCTTTTTTATGACTGAGTAATGTTCTGTAGTATATATATGCCACATCTTCTCCATCCATTCCTCAGTCGTTGGACACTTGGGCCGCTCACATAGTTTGGCTGTTGTAAACAGTGCTGTAATAAATATAGGGGTGCATATATCCTTTTGAATTAGTGTTTTCATATTCTTTGGATAAATATCCAATTGTGCAATTACTGGATCATAGGATAGTTCTATTTTTAATTTTTTGATACTGTCTTCTGGAGTGGCTGCACCAGTTTGCTTTCCCACTAATAGCGCACCAGGGTTTTTTTTCTCCACGTGCGTGCCAGCACTTGTTTCTTGTGTTTTTGATTTTAGCTATTCTGACAGATGTGACATGATAGTTCATTGTGGTTTCAATTTGCATTTCCCTGATGATGAGTGATGTTGAGTGTCTGTTAGCCATCTGTATGTCTTCTTTGGAGAAATGTATGTTCATGTCTTCTGCCCATTTTTTACATTGGATTATTATTATTATTTTTTAGTGTTGAGTTGTAGAAGTTCTTTATATGTTTTGGATACTAACCCTTTATCAAATATGTCATTTGCATGCATCTTCTCCCATTCCATAGGCTGTCTTTTAGTTTTGTTGGTTGTTTCTTTTGGTGTGCAGAAGCTTTTTATTTTGATGTAGACCCAACAGTTTATTTGTCCACTAGTTTTAAAGGACTTACATTTCAGTTTGGGAGATAATGCAAATCTAAGAAATGTGTTTTCAAGGTAGAAGAAAACAACCAAGTATTTCAGAAGTGCAGAGGGAAAACTCATTTTACTAAACAGATCACAAAAAAACTTTGTGGAGGAAGTGGCCTTCAAGTCTATATGGGAAGGCATTCCATGCAGAGGGAACACCAGGAACAAAGCAAGGAGGCTGAAAAGAGCAGCCTGTGTTGGGGAAGGGGAAGATTAATCTGTTATTAAGGGGCCTCAGGAGAGATCAGGCTGGTGTCAGGTTGGTTAAGGGTTGCCAGAGAATAGCAACATGCCCCAGGCAAGAAGATAAGACTATCCTGTATGCATGGAATCCTTTGAAGAGTTTTGACAAGAGACTGACAAAAATCAAAGGTGATTCAAGAATAATTATGTGGCACCATAGTGGGAGGTGAATTTTATAGAGAGTGACTGAAGAGGGGAGACTTATAGAGGCAATAGCAATGAGAATAATGGCAAATATTTATTGAGCACTTAAAAAAATGCTGTGCAGTATCTTTATTTGTAGTATCTTGTCTATTGCTCACAAAAACCCCATTATTCACTCCTTTTCACAAATAAGGAAATCTAAGCTTAGAATAAATAACTTGTCCAGGTTCACCCATGGACAGAGCTGGAAGTTGAACCATAACTGCCTGCAGTAGTTGGTCCATGAGTTAACTATAATATGAAAATGTTAGCAGTAGAATTAGAGATGATCCAAGAAATGATGCTCTTTTTAAGTAGTAGTATTTTTTTACTTTATGTTTGAGGTGAAAAATGAAAAAGCAACAAATATCACCAAGGTTCGGCTAAATTCCTGGACTGTCGTCTTCTTCTTTTTTTTTTTTTTAAAGGATTTTATTTCTTTGTCAGAGAGAGAGAGAGAGAGAGAGACAGCGCGCGCATAAGCAGGGGAAGCAGCAGGCAGAGCAGGCAAGGGAGAAACAGGCTCCCGGCTGAGCAAGGAGTACCATGAGGGACTCGATCCCAGAATCCTGGGATCATGACCTGAGTCAAAGGCAGACGTCCAACCACTGAGCCACCGGGGCATCCCCCAAGACTGTCTTCTTAAATATTGGTCTCACTGTGTATCTCCTGCATACTTTCCTATAGTGAAGAAATAAGACACCAGTAAGCAAAATACAGTTGCTACAGTTTTGCCTCAGTTTATAAAAACTCATAATACCAAAATGGGGAAAGGGTTTAGATGCTAGTTGGCTTTGGCCTTCTACTTGGACTCCTCAGAAACCTCACAGAAGAAAGGAGCAAAAGCACTGTCTTGGAGGTTTACCAAGTTATGCTACCAAATAGATCTGTTGGGGATGTCTCCTGAATGTGAACTAGAACTTTTCAAAGTATTTGCCTGGGGTGGAAGATTTCTTGGGCTAGCATCTGTTTAAAGATGTTTAATGGATTCAGGGCACTGGAGGAATGGTTTTTCCTATGCTCTTGGTCAAGTCTGCGACCCCCACCCACTTTGCCTTCCTAAGAAAAAAAGAGGTAAGGAGAAAGAGCTAGTGACTGTGCCTTGAGGAACCACTGGATTGTTTGCTTCCCCTTGGTACTATCTTCCCAATCATTGAAGATTATAAAAAGAGGAGCGGGAGTGGCAAGCAGGGGGAGTGGCCCACAAAGGGAGAGGGAGAAGCAGACTCCCCACTGAGCAAAGAGCCTACAAAGAGCCTTTGTAGGACTTGATCCCAGGACCCCAGGATCATGACCTGAGCTGAATGCAGACGCTTAACCAACTGAGCCATCCAGGCATCCCTGCTTGGTTGTTTTTTTAATCTTAAGACGGTCTAAAGCAAAAATGGTCATCTTTCTACTACTAGAATTTGGAAGATGAAACATCATAGCACCATTATTCATTAAGGTAAGCATTCTAATTCATCACTGATAAAAACATTTTTCAAATAATAATAGCCATGTTGGTAGACCTAATCTTTGAAATGTTGAGGTTCTAGTCTCTTTTATTTTAAATTTTGTGCCACCTGAAATGTGTATGATTCAACTGAAAAACAAGATATGTAAGTGAGATTTTTCATAGCACATTTTCCCATAATATTTAGTACAATTGATGTTTTCAGTCAATGTTCATTTATTATCTTGAAGAGTAGTGACTGCATGAGTTATTTTCAGAATGGTTTCCCAGTGGGTTTTTTGTATTCCCTTGTGCTCCTCTTCCTAATTAATGTCAGTATTTGCTAAATTTATTACAGAAAGGCTGATAAAGAGGAAACCTGTCATAATCTATAAATTTGTGTAGAACTTGTATGTTTAAAAGGTGCAGAGAGGGAACAAAACCTGCCATTTGAGAATTTCTCCTCTGAATAATTTATGATGGGATAATTGGACACTGAACAAAATTTGCAAACATCTACAACTCTTTATCTCCGCCTGGAAACTTGTTGCGGTGATTATTTCCGTAAGACAAGGCTGCTGAGATTCCCAAAAAGGATGAGATTCTAACTGGCTTTTAGGAATCCAGTATGATGGATTTCCTTGGAACTGAATGAAGTATATTTTACTCATTTATTACAGTTTAATTAACCCTACACTCAATGTGGGGCTCAAACACACGCCCTGCTAGAAGATTCTTTATGCTGTATGCAGATCATCTTGCCACTTAAAATGGACTTCACTGGGGCACCTGGCTGGCTTAGTTGGAAGAGCATATGACTCTTGATCTCAGGGTTGTGAGTTCAAGTCCCATAATGGGTGTAAAGATTACTTAAAAATAAAATCTTTAAGGAGTGCCTGAGTGGCTCAGTTGGTTGAGCGTCTGGTTCTTGATTTCAGCTCAGGTCGTGATCTTGGGGTCCTGGGATCAAGCCCTGCCTTGGGCTCCACACTCAGTGGGGAGACTGCTTCTCTCCTCCCTCTCCCTCTGCACCCCCCACCCCACTCTCTCTCTCTCTAAAAATAATAAGATCTTAAAAATCTATCAATGAAAAGATCTGTAAATGGTGCAAACAACATCATCAGTGAACCGTATTGAAGGTCTCACATGGGCAAGGCTCTATGGGAGGTACCAGGCTTGCAAAGAATTACACATAGCTCTGCCCTTTAGGTGCTCACAACTAGACTATCATCTGCCTACAGGCAAGGACCATGTTTTTATTAATGTTGGTTTTGTAATGTTTATATTGGCTTATACCCTCAGTATACAACCATGTCTGACATGTGGTAGTTGCTAAATAAATATATGTTGAACATTTGAATCAACAGCTATTAAAATAGTTGGAGAGAAAGAGAGAGTTAAATAAAAGGAAAGCTGCTATTCTTGTAATATAGCTTTTAAAAAGGAAAATATTACATTATGTTCTTTTAAGAAACCTTTAGAAATATTGAACATACACAAAATAATATATATAGTAAATGTAAATTAATAAGTTTAACCCACCACCTATTCAAATAACTAGAAAGTTACCAATACTATGGGAACTAACTTCCAAATGTCATCTTCACACCTCCCCACCAGCCCAAACTGCACTCTTGATTCAGGAGTGGTTTTTTTTTTTTTTTTTTTTTTTTTAATTTATCAGAGAGAGAGGGAGAGAGAGCAAGCACAGGCAGACAGAATGGCAGGCAGAGGCAGAGGGAGAAGCAGGCTCCCCGCCGAGCAAGGAGCCCGATGTGGGACTCGATCCCAGGACGCTGGGATCATGACCTGAGCCGAAGGCAGCTGCTCAACCAACTGAGCCACCCAGGCGTCCCTGTTGTTTTTTTTTTTTAAAGATTTTATTTATTTGTCAGAGAGAGTACACGCAAGCAGGCAGAGAGAGAGGAGGAAGCAGGCTCCCTGCCAAGCAAGGAGCCCAATTCAGGACTCGATCCCAGGACCCCAGGACCAAGACCTGAGCCGAAGGCAGTGGCTTAACCCACTGAGCCACCCAGGCGTCCCGATGCAGGAGTGTTTTAACTTTGAAATGTATAAATCAGAAACGAGGATTTACAGAAGGCAAATCTATGTAATTCTTTATCAGGAATTACACATTTGTGGGACGCCTGGGTGGCTTAGTCGGTTAAGTGTCAGACTTTTGATTTTGATTTCGGCTCAGGTCATGATCTCAGGACCCCGAGTCGGGCTCCACAAGTGGGGAGTCTGCTTCTCTCCCTCCCTTTCCCTCTGACCCTTTCTCCTCTCAGGTGTGCTCTTTCTGTAAAATGAATAAATCTTTTTTTTTTTTTATTGTAATGTGTGAAAGATTCTTTAAAGAAAAAATCACACATTCAGGAAGCAATTGAAAAACAAATACATTTAATAATAGTCATGTGGAAGGTCATTTATTACAGGCCCTTTGAATATCATCAGAAAACAGTAAGCAAGGTTACTTCTATGTGCGAAATCCTGGGGGACATCAGCACAGTCTGCCACACACACAAAGAAGGCAGATACTAGAGTTCATTTTCTAGTGTCTTGTTTTGCCTTGCCTTCCCTCTTAATAAAATGATTTTTTTTAAAAGATTTTATTTATTTATTTGACAGAGAGAGATCACAAATAGATGGAGAGGCAGGCAGAGAGAGAGAAAGAGAGAGGGAAGCAGGCTCCCTGCTGAGCAAAGAGCCCGATGCGGGACTCGATCCCAGGACCCTGAGATCATGACCTGAGCCGAAGGCAGCAGCTTAACCCACTGAGCCACCCAGGCGCCCCTAAAATGATTTTTTTTTAAAGATTTTATTCATTTATTTGACAGAGATCACAAGTAGGCAGAGAGGCAGGCAGAGAGAGAGAGGAGGAAGCAGGCTCCCCACCGAGCAGGGAGCCTGATGTGGGGCTAGATTCCAGGACCCTGAGATCACGACCTGAGCCGAAGGCAGAGGCTTTAACTCACTGAGCCACCCAGGAACCCCTTAAAATGATTTTTGAAACGTCTTTTTTTTTTTTTTTTTTGAAATTTGCTTTAAGTGGCTTTTTAATTTGTCTTATGTGTTTTCTATTTCACAGTCTCAACACTGTCTTTCATAATTTGGGGTATGTTTTTACATGGATGCTGAGGGCAACTCTTCCTTTGAGTTGTCGGTGAAGAGATTTTAAGTTCTAACACTAGTTACAAGTCAAGATTTACTGAAGCAGAGCATAAAAATAAAGACAAGACTAACAGAATGGCATTATAGCAACATTTATCGTCTCAAACAAGAGTTTTTAGACCAGTGTTGACTAGGAGCATGCCTTCGGACGATATGCAGTATAGCGTATCATGTCTAGTAGCATAAACTTGAATTCCAAAGAATTATTATAAATGAAGAGGGTTCCTTTCCAGGACAGTTTTACCCTTCCTGTTAATCTTTGTACATCTAGTTTCCATTGCCGTTCTATATGCAGCCATTCAAACAAACTATCTTCCTTGTTTCTTTCAATTTTTTATTTTTTGACATAATTTCAGAGTTACAGAAAAGTTACAAGAATGGGGCGCCTGGGTGGCTCAGTTGGTTAAGCTTCTGGCTTTGGTTCAGGTCATGGTCCCAGAATCCTGGGATTGAGCACCGTGTCAGGCTCCCTGCTCAGTGGGGAGTCTGCTTCTCTGTCTCCCTCTGCCCTTCCCCCTGCTCATGCTCACTCTCTCTCTCAAAAAAAAAAAAAAAAAGTTACAAGAGTAGTACAAAGGATTCTCGTGTACCCTGCCCGTTTTTCCTAAGTGTTAACATTTACACATCGGCACATTTGCACATGTTTTCTTGTGCTCGCTCTCTTGTGGCAGACATACGCCCCTTTGTCCCTAAGTAGTTCAGTGTATAACTCAGAAGGCCATTGTCTCACATAACTATAGTACAGTTACCAAAATCAGGAAAAGGACGTAATACCATTGTTTATTATTGTTTAATCTATAGTCAAAATTTGTTGTCCTAATACTGTTCTTTACAGCAAAAGAAAATCCCACATCATGCATTGCATTCAGGTGTCAAATCTCTAGTCTCATTTAATGTGGAATCCTCCTTCATTTTGTCTTTGTTTTTCACAGCATTGACTAATTTACTGATTTTTAACCAATCAATATGCTGAGAATTTTTAGGTAACTAAGTATATTCCAAGTAACTGAATTAATCACTGTCAAGACCTACAGGAAAAGGTTTAGGTGCTGATTATCTTATCTTACATTCATTAAAAAATAACACCCAAAGAAATGGTAGAGCAAAGGATGAGAAAAAGCAATTTAGAATTCTAGACATTTCCACCCCCATAGCGACACAATCCACTGTTAAGAGAAAATAGAAAACAGACTAAGACAGGTTAGATAATTAATTGATCAGAAGCCCTCCAGATCTCCTGCTTCCTGGATCCCTGTACTTTTGTTTTTAGCATATATGCCTAATGGAAAAAGTCATTATAAAAACCTGAAAGTAGTACATTGGTTTATTTTTATTAATTTCATCTACTGTGTTTGCTTTGCCCATAGAATTCTGCCTACTGGTGATCTCTATCTGGTGGTGTTCGGCCATCTATAATAGCTATATAATAGTTGATATTTGATTTATATTATAATATTTTTAATGTAATGTTTGTCTTATATAGACTCTGATTTTATCTTGGGATCATGTACACAGGGTTTAGACAGCCGTGTGACAATTTGTCTAGGACACAAGTGTAACGTGACCTTATTGATGTGCTTTACAGTAGACAAGGTGGGCTCCAATGGAGAGGAAACTTATAACCAGGTGCTGTTCTGACCTTTCCACTAAAGTATCCCAACAGGATAGGGGTCCGAGGGTGTGTCCTACTGCGGGCTTGAGGGTCTAGACTGAGCTAGTCTACCCAAAGCAACATACCTCTTTGAAACTTCATGTATTTCGTATTTAAAATTCATACACATTTTATGTTTCTTTTAATTAAAAAGATGTTGTCGTCCTCCCTGAGCCCCGATCATCTAGGAGGATTTATTCTTCTTACAGCTTCAAATACCACTGTACATCAGCACACCCCAGTTTGAGAAACACATGCAGTCAAATGCTCTACCACTGAGCTATACCCCCTTTGAGAAACACATGGACAGACCCGGGAGGAGAGTTGCGGAATTCCAGGCTCAGGGTAACTCATGAGTGACTGCCTGACAGGTGAAAGGCAGTCTGTGAAGTACAAAGTGGGGCTCCATGAAGAGTGGTCATGTGGACTTTGATGCCACCATGAGGAGTTGGAGAAATACAGTGAACAAGAGCACTGCTGCGGATTTAGAAGGAAGGAAACCAGGATCCTGGGTGGCTCTCTGCTACCCCCTTTGTCTTGGGCAAAGCACTTCTGAAATCTGGACTCGGGTTTCCTTATCGGGAGAAAGGCAATACCAGAATAAGCGACCGTAAGTTTCCTTTTGGCTGTAGTGTTTTGTGATTCATATTGAACTAATGAAGGCATTAGCTTGTTAATGGTCCCCATGTTTCATAATTTACAAATTTAATCTGGAAGGTGCTCTTAATATGTTATTACTAGCCACCTGCTGCTGATAATACACAGTATCTATTTCAAGGCATTGAGTATATTTATGCTTGTCAGAATATCATGGGGGTGGGGGGAAGGAAAAGAATAACACTGTGAAATCTAGGCCTGCCATCTTATGGATCCTGAATGGTACTACCGAAATACAGGGTCTGTTGGGAGATGATTTTTGCACACATCAAGTGAATACTTGCTTACGTGTGTGTAGCTCATTTCCAAAGGAGTTTGTACAGTATCTTGAAATCAATTTTCTTTGATAATTCTTGGTTTTAACCCTCTAGTAAAGAATTGAAGTAAATCTAAGAAAGCCCCTACTTCCAATTTTAGTTCTTTATCGATACCAATAATTATTTTCCAGGCAACCTTTCATTTTCTAAATGGCTATCTTTTGCTTTTGAAATTGCTTGGGACAAAAGAATGTTCTTTGAAATGATG
Organism: Lutra lutra; assembly: GCF_902655055.1. Taxonomy (NCBI): domain Eukaryota; kingdom Metazoa; phylum Chordata; class Mammalia; order Carnivora; family Mustelidae; genus Lutra; species Lutra lutra. The sequence continues at coordinate 118,556,246 of NC_062284.1, forward strand.
GTGCAGAAGCGCTGGTGTACATATTTTGTGAAAGCTGTGATCAGCCATGATTGTGAAATGTAACAGTCTTCTTTTTTTCTTTCATATGGCTGAGAAATGAGAATAGATGGTTTTCCACTGCAACTAGGATGAGCATTTGTGGAACTTACTCCTTCCATCACCTGCTGACACACCATAGCATTTATCTTCTGTCCTGTAAAAAAATTCACAATACGCAACTTTTGTTCACAGTGAACATGGGGTAGACAGCATACATTTTTCAACTCTTTCGAAACTGTGACTCTAAAATATTGCAAAGAAAAGACCAGGGACAGAAAGAGTGCATCCCAAGTAAATGATGGAATTTGTCTCTGGTTACACTTTGCTTTGTCCAAAACAGATCCAAATAAAATCGTTCAGCCGCCCTTCCCAATAATATAATTTGAGACACTGAAATATCCTGAAGGTCACTTCTAACGGGCATTCTAAAATTTTCTCTGGGGCAAAACCAGTAATGTTTCTCTTTAAGGTTGCTGATTTCACGAAGCTTTTTAAACTGTGTTCTACTTCCCACCAGTTTTCAATTTATTTTCAGTATGCTTCAGTATTTGTGGTGGTTTTAGTCCCTTTCAAGTTGAAATGCGATTATTACAGTACAGTAGAAGGCAGCTCTTGGACGTGGCTGACAGTGCAGGTACCACTTGCTGCAACTAATTTTCACCAGTATGGATCCTTCTATCTGAATCCGACATCAGCAGCTGGTATCAGTCATGGAGAACTATAGCAGAGCATCCATTTCAGCTTCTCAGGGCTCCCATTTTGTTAACTACGGACATTGGCTGAGATTACATTCTTCCTACTGCCTCCTGAAAGGTGAATGCTTTTCTAATCATCTCGTGATTTAATTAATCAGATCCCCTTTCTTTAGATTCTTTTCTCTTCTTGGTTTGACTGGCCCTGTTGACTTTCAGGAAACAATGCAAAGTGTTATGTCCACATTCAGCCCAATCAAAGTCTGTGACATCCACGTTTTCTCATTTATTTTGGTTATGTATTTTAAGATTTTTACAAATATTTAGAATATTTTAAAACCCTATTCCAAGTTAAAAGTATTCTTTTGTAGTCTGGCTCTAATAGTTTACTTAAAACATATTTGAGGAAGCGTTTGGTTTTACTTCCAGTTGCTCAATTGATGTTTCAAAATTTCTAAATCTACATTTGTTTTTACTATTAAAATATGCTGTCATAGGGGCGCCTGGGTGGCTCAATGGGTTAAAGCCTCTGCCTTTGGCTCAGGTCATGATCCCAGGGTTCTGGGATCGAGCCCCAAGTCGGGCTCTCTGCTCAGCGGGGAGCCTGCTTCCTCCTCTCTCTCTGCCTGCCTCTCTGCCTACTTGTGATCTCTGTCTGTCAAATAAATAAAATCTTTTAAAAAAAATATGCTGTCATATAATAAAATCAAACGACTATACCAAGTGCCAACAATAGGTCTTATAGAAATAAAATTATTCATAAAAATACATTACTGTAGGAAGGATACCTCACAAGTAAGTGTTTTGTGAGATTCAAGTTTCACTAAAGAATGTAAAACTTGAGGGGCAGCTGGGTGGCTCAGTTAGTTGGTTGAGTGTCTGCCTTCGGCTCAGGTTGTGATCCCCGGGTCCTGGGATCAAGCCCCACATCGGGATCCCTGCTTGGTGGGAAGCCTGCTTCTTCCCCTCCCCCTGCTTGTGTTCCCTCTCTCTGTGCCTGTCTCTGTCAAATAAATAAAACATTAAAAAAAAAAAAAAGGTAAAACTTGAAACAGTTCTAATGCTGAAACCTAGTTTTGGTAAGGAATGCACATGTGGATTTACATGTTGAAACAGGTGTATGGCTATCTGTTAAATTTTAAAATTTAGTTTACTTTTTCTCCTGCCACAGGAATATTTTGGTGTCCATAAATCTAAAGATAAAATTATTGCTAAGCCTTTCACTTAAATATGCAATTAAGATTTTTTTATTTGGGGGGCACCTGGGCAGTTCAGTCGTTAAGGGTCTGCCTTAGGCTCAGGTCATAATACCAGGGTTCTGGGATCGAGCCCTGCCACAAGCCTGCTTCTCCTTCTTCCACTCCCCCTGCTTGTGTTCCCTCTCTCGCTGTGTCTCTCTCTGTCAAATAGATAAAATCTTTTTTAAAAAAAGATTTTTATTTGGGCAATTATTTTTGGAAGAATAAGATACCGGGGTAAAATTTAAATTGAGCCACCTGGTTTTATAGAGTTCCGTGTCGTAAGATATATTTGAAAAGCTTAAGTGGTATTGCTTTATAATGGAGTAAGTTGGCTAAAACGGAAGTAAACTAGATCATTGTTTATGAAAGCTCAAGCCTAAGTGGGGGTCATTGCTGGAGACTTTATAGAACATATTTTTTCACTGGAGGGGGGTTGGGCCAGATTTTCTCAGCGATTCCTTCTAACTCTGAAACTCTAAGATTTTAGTAAACTTCAGACTAATACTTTATGGAATTTACCATAACAATATCAGAATGGGAGGTATTTTGGGGGTGTTTAATCATTATTCTGGAACTATATCCTGAGTTGGAGCAATGGAGGAAAAATCCCTTTTCATTATCATTAAAGGCGTGTTGACAGAGGGGAAGAAATGAGCTCCTGTAGCTCTGGTAGTGTTTTAATAAAGCAGTTATGGATAAAAACAGTTATCCATTTCCATTTTCTTTTCTGTGTCTGCTGATCTTCAAGTCCTTTTTGAAGAGAATGTGAGCACCACTTCTGTCATTATTGGGTCATGGAGTTTGACCTTCCCCTCAAAATGACTGTCCTGTGATAAGTGGCTACATGTGGTGGCCAGTACCCTGTAGGATCTGGATCAGGATCAATGGTGAAGCTTTTTCCATATTAATTCCAGAAGAAAAACCTTGTGATCAGAACCCTTTGGGTGGGAGCCAGCTGCACAGCTTCCCACTGTCCCCCAACATCCATCTGGCTGAATAGGACATCATCGCTTCCCTGGCTGCTGGTGTCTGCCAAAGGTCTATGAAGCAAGTTAGATGCCCAGGAAGGGGTCTCGTTGACCCTAGGTAGGTTGTGATCTGGTGGATTTTTCCTGATCAGCGAAAGGTGACCCTCAGCAAAGCTATGACGTAAGAAAGGTTATTTTTTTTATACCGTTCACCCTGGTTCCCACATTTTTTCCATCCCTGGTCACTGAGGGACAGCTTCCATCTCTAGACTTTCAGAGTCTTGATTTAGTTTTCTTCACAACACACCCTCTCCTCCAGCTTGCTCTCTGGAAAAGATGTGTTATTAATATGCTAATGCAAATTTAGGTTAATGTCTAATCTCTCCCAGGGATATATGCATTTCAGAGCTTTCTTCTGGTGCAATGAAAGCATCAGCGGACAGCAGAGGTATTCGGGGGCCCTTGTGGAAAGTTTGTCACATTAAACTATCTCCCGGCTTGCCTTCTCTTAAGGTCTTCACCACCTGTAGTCTCCTCTCCAGCATGCCCCTCATACCTCTTTCTCTCATTCATTTATTCAATATATTTGCTACATTTCCTCAGTATAGCAAATATCTGTGGAGCACCAGTGTGTGTCCTGTATTAGGCCAGGCCCAGGGCGTACCACAGTGAGCTAAAGAAGGCACAGTCCCTATGGTAAGGGACTTCGAGTCTACTGAGAGGGTGGGACAATCAAATAATTGCATAAATAAATGTCAAGTTATAACTGTGGTAAATGCTACGAAGGAGATGGGGGAACAGAGTGCTGTGTATATATAATAGGGGATTCAACCGAGCCAGGATATCCTGGACACCCTCTGTGAGAGAGTTAGGCTGAGGGGGAGTTAATGAGACAAAAAGAATGGCAGGATATCTTGGTTGCCCAGGATAGCCATAATAACATACCAAACTTTGGGTTTCTGAAAACTTCACAAATGTATGGTCTCACAGTTCTGGGCCTAGAAGTCTGAAATCAAGATGTCAGGAAGACCATGCTCTCTGATGGTTCCAGGAGAGAATCCTTCCTTGCCTCTTCTTCCTTCTGGTATTTGCTGGCCATTCTCAGTGTCCCTTGGCCTGTAGACGTGCCACTCGAGGTTGTCTTCTCCCTTTGTGCCTTCACATCATCTTCCCTCTTCATGTGTCTATCTCTGTGCCAAACCGCTGCTTTTGAAAAAGAACATGAGTCATGTGGGATCAGGACCCACCCTAATGACCTCATTTCAATTTGATTACTTCTGCCAAGACCCTGTCTTCAATGAGGTCACATCCTGGGGTACTGGGGGTTGAACTTTGGCCTCTCTGGGGGCCCCAGTTCAACCCATAACCGGGTAAAGAGTAGAAGAGTAGAGTATTCTAGGCAAGGGAGACAGAACACACCAAGGTCCTTTGGCGGGAGGGAGCATGGCCTGCGTGGTGTGGAGAATGGGTGGGAAGTGTGGTATGAGAAGAAGCTGGAAAGGACGTGAGATGAGTTGTTAGGCCTACGTTAGGGATCTTGGTCATAATGTAAAAGCATCAGTCCATAATGTTACTGGGGGATTTCAGCAGGAATCTGCATGATCAGATTTGCGGTTTGCAAAAATTCACTCTGACTACAGTGTGCAGAATGGGTTAGTGAAGCAGGAATGGATGCAGATGTAGCAGTGAAGAAGCTATGCAGTAGGGCTGGCGAGAGGAAGAGGTGTGAAGGGCAGTGGTCATAGAAAGTCAAATCAGTGAGCCTTGGTGCTAGATCAGACGTGGCATGGAAGGGGAAATGGTCAGGGACGATTCATTCCTAGATTTCCAACTCCTTTGCTGGATGCATGTTGGGGGACACTGAGGAAGAGCCTGGTTAGGGGGCAAAATTGCAAGATGTTTGTGGACATGATGGGCTTAGAGTATACTGAGTACAGCTGTCAAATAGGCATCTGTAGGTCTGCAGCTTAGAGGAAAGGTCCTAGCTGAAGATGAAAGTCCAAGTCATTGGCATGTAGGTGATATTGAAGGGTTTTTTGTTTTTTTTTCTTTTTTCTTTTTTAATGGGAGAGCCTTCAGCTGCTGAGAGTGGCAGCTGAGGGGGAAAGTTCGAACATTTGAGCCAGAGAAAGGTCATCGGATGCTTACAGCAGGAGAAGACAAAAAGTGGCCCTAGGTGGAAGAGGAGACATTTCCTTACTTAGCCAGACTCTCTAGGATTTTCCCCTCCCTGGCTTTCCTGTGTGACAAAGCAAAGTGGACTTTCCCTCCTGTCACAGATAGTCCTCAGCCCCGGGCTGATGGTACAGGCTGGGACAGGTGTTCTCTACTCATGTGTTTGATAGAGTCTAATCTGACAGCTGCTATAAATACAAGAGGAACTGAAGGCCACGTCTTGAGTAATTCAGTTTTGGTCATCTACCAGTAAATCACAAGATATGTCATGGTATCAAAATAGATGATCATTTCCACTTTTAAACTAGAACTTTGGATTTTTGGTCACTTCAAAGCACACCTTTTCTATTTTTCTTCTGGGGTTGTAAAACAGTTATATAATTTTTTTTTTAATGCCATGGTATAACCAAGTCCAACCCAGAACAAAGTCCATCTAGTCCTCTCTCTCTCCATCTGGGTGATGTTTCATTTTGTTCTATTCATCCTTCCTAGCTCCTTTTTTTTTTTTTTTTTTTTAATTCTGTACTCTCTTGGTCCTTAATATAAAACTTTCTGGGCTGCCTCTATGTTTTCTTGTTCTTATGTATCCCATTCTGCATTTCCTGTATGAAACGCCATGTCCCAGGTATGCATTCGTGGGCTGGCCTTTAGCTGCACCTGCCTGGGCGTGTTGAAATTACTGATAAGAAAGACTGAGCCATTTGGCAACTCTGGAACACTCTAGTTCATACTGGTTTAAGTGGGCTTAGGATTTCCATGAAAATCTTCCTTTTTTGTATTTTTACTTTTATCTCAAAAAAAAAATGGCATAAACATTTCCTGAAGATATTCTTGTAAAGGATTTTTTTAAAATACAGAAGTATTTAAAGCAAGCTGTAAAAAAATTATCTGCTATCCCTTTTCCCAACATTATCCCTATTAATTCCATTTGCTACTTCCCAAGTGGGATTTGCATCTCTAATATGTTTTTTTGCCATCTTTCTCCTGCCCCTCCTCCCTCCCTCTTATTCTTTTTAATCACTGCAGAGGACGCCATAATATAGGTGTATCATTATGTAATCAATTTTGTACTCTTTTTTTTTTCTGTAATTGATAATGTTGCAGCAGACAGTGTTACTCGTAGATTTTTCTCCATATGTGAATGTACTTCTTTAGGTTAGATTCAGAGAAACAGTATCCTGGGCAAATGCATTTAAATTTTTGGAAAATGTCTTCCGGCGCCCTTTCTCCCCACCCACCTCTAACCATGTTGCTCTAGAACTCCCTGTTCTGGTTTGACTAGTCTTCCTAGCTTCAGGAATGAGGTGCCCAGGGTGCTGGGGGTTGGGTGGGCAATTTGGCAACCACTGCTGATATATTCCCGTTCCCTCTGAGAACCAAGAAACCTCGAAAATGTGGCAAAAGCAAAGGATCTCAGGAAAAGCACCAACACCTGTGTTCTAGAGAGCAGAAATCTAAAATTCTGGGCTTTGAAGGAGGACACAACACCTGCTATACCCTCTCAGTTTCTTTAAATGGAAATTAACTTACAAGGCTTTACCCAAGTGATATAAATTTTATATATTTTAGAGTTGGCCTTGATTTTTCTAAACCTACTACCAAAACTAGAAACAACAAAACATAATGAATTGATTTGACTAAAAGGAAATTTGTAAAAACTTTCTAAAAACTTTCTGAAGGCAAGAGAAACCAACATAAACAAAAATTTAAGGTTAAAAAAAAAACCTGAGACAATATATTTAATATATTTATGTAATATACAATAGGCCTATGTAAGATCCCATATATGTACATATAAAGAATTCTTACAATCAGAAAAAGACAAACACTCCAATAGGAACATGGGCAAGAGGTCATGGTTAAGCAATTTACCAAAGAGGAAAATACGAAGAACTATAAGTATTTAAATAATAAATTGGTATAATATTTCTGGAGCTCATCAGCTTTAGGTAATTAACCATGTATATTAAAAATGTTTTTACTCCCTTATGATGTAGGAAAACGTTGGAGTTTCAAGCTGATGGCCAAGAAAGAATTCTTGGGGTGTTTTTGGTGCAAACGTGGTTTTATTAAACCCCGGGGACAGAACCGGTGGGCAGAAAGAGCTGCACTGCGGTCATGAGGAGTGGCCCATTATATACTTTCAAGTTGGGAGTGGGTTAGGGGTAGCCTAAGTCTCTAAGGAATTTTGGAAGCAAGGTTTCCAGGACCTTGAGGGGGCTAGCTATTGTTGGGAAAAGGTCATTTAGTACTGCCTAATAAAACCTGAGTCATGAGACCCTTCAGATGTGTATTGGTGGGTCATATGCTTGGGGGATGATTGCCAATACGTACCTTGGGGGGGTTTAGAGACAAAGGAAGTTTCCAAAAGAATTAAAAAAAATTTTTTTTATATAAACATATAATGTATTATTAGCCCCAGGGGTCCAAAGGAATTTTTATATGTTAAATTAGACTTAAAGGATCCTGGGAGGCAGGAAGGGAGGTTTCTGGGTAGGATTGCCTTTTGCCCTTAACAAAGTGTCAACATCTTGGCAGTTGAATCCAGAGAGGAATGTCCCTCTGCCTGTTTCAAGGACTTGTCAATGGACTGTAGGTAGTAAGGAAATTTAATAATTTTTCTTCTGCCTTTGTTTCCCACATCACCTTTGACCCAGAAATTCTACTTCTTAGAATTTATCCTAAGGAAATAATGATGGATTTGCACAATGGTTTAATTTATAGATATTAATTTCAGGATTATTTATAATATTTTAAAAGTGGGATAAATTCTACCAGAGAGAAGTGATCCATGAATCATGGTACAAGAAGATCATTGTAATGGATTTGTAGAATGTCATTGATGTTGTAGAAATGATAAGCAGGCAAAGATCTCATGCTATACTGTTAAATGAAAAAAAAAAATCAGATTCTGAAGCATCACACATGTTGTGATGCCCCCTACTTTTTTGCTTATTCGTGGTGGAAAAGGCCAAAACCTTAATAGCAGTTATCTGGTTTGGGGGGATTATGACTGATTTTATTATTTTTGCTTGTCTATAGTTCTTAAATATTTCATGTATTATGAAAATTTATTTTTGAGGAATTTCATATTTTTTCTTTTTCCTTTTTTTTTTTTTTAAAGATTTTATTTATTTATTTGACAGACAGAGATCACAAGCAGGCAGAGAGGCAGGCAGAGAGAGAGGAGGAAGCAGGCTCCCTGCTGAGCAGAGAGCCCGACGCGGGGCTAGATCCCAGGACTCTGAGATCATGACCTGAGCCGAAGGCAGCGGCTTAACCCACTGAGCCACCCAGGCGCCCCAGGAATTTCATATTTTTTCATGTACCATTCTTTTTTTTTTTTTTTAAGATTTTAAAAATTTATTTGAGAGAGAGCACAAGCAGGGGGAGGGGCAGAGGGAGAGCGAGAAGCAGACTCTTGCCGAGCAGGGAGCCTGATGCAGGTCTTGATCCCAGGACCCTGGGATCATGACTCAAGCTGAAGACAGATGGTTAACTCACTGAGCCAGCCAAGTGCCCCTCATGCAGTGTATTTTTAAGTCATTTGATTTTTAGTTCACCTTATTTTACTCAAAATTTTTTTCTGCCAATTAAAGTGGAATGCTCCTTTGGTAACAGTATTACTCAGATACCCTGAATATGATGATTTGCTTCATGCCTGATTCTCATCTTTGATCACAGCTGCAGAACATGGTTTCCAGTGAAGAAACCATGGATTTGCCTAATCATGTCTTCCAAAGAAGAAGTGCCGTACCCATGTAGATGAACAGTCTGTTTAAATTAGTTTATCACCTTGAGCTTGGTGAAACTAGTGGATATTTCAGCTAACTAAGCACAGGTTGGATATTGACTTATTCCTTCATTCAACAAGATTTTACTTATTATTTTTTAGATTTTTATTTTTATTTTAGAGGATGCATGAGCATGTGGGGTGGGGTGTGATGGGGAGGGACAGAGGGAGAGGGAGAGAGAGAGTCTTAAGTAGACTCCGTGCTGACCATGGAGCCCAATGTGCGACTCAGTCCCATGACCCTGCTATCACGATCTGGGCGTAAACCAAGAGTGAGAGTCTTAACTGACTGGGCCACCCAGGTACCCCCAACAAGCTTCTATATTGTGCCTACCGTGTGCCAGGCTCCATGCAGCTGCCCGTCCCCATTCCTTTCTTTCTTCATGCCTACCATGTCCTGAGCACAGTGTAGACTGACAAGATAACCTGGAGAGAGGCAAACTTGTCGGCCCCCACAGGCCTTGCAGCAGGCAGAGACAAAGATGTGCGTATAGCTGCATGGGAGAAGTTATGCTGGAGAACAGTGGAGGGGAAAAGAATATAATCAGAAGCGGCTTATAGAGGGGAGGAGTCTCGCTGAGTCATGAAAGGTGAGGAAGTGCTCATCATATAAGGGAATTCATCGCTCTGGCAGCAACATGGGAGACAGGACAGAAGCTCTGGACTGCGGTGGGGGGACCATGGGAGTGACAGATGATAGGGCCCTAGACGAAGGGAATAGCAGTGAAGGAAGAGAGACAAGAACAGACATAATACGTAAGAAAGAGACAGACATACACTCTTGATGCCTGGTTCTGAGATCCAAAAGAAAAGGGGCAAGGGAGACTCCTGAGTCAGGAGGCCTTGAAAGTCATGTGGAAGGGTGGGTACAGGCACTGTCCCTGGCCACAGGACAGGCTTGGGAGGGATGAACAAACAGCCGAAGGCACCTGCAAGCCCCTGGCTGAGTGTATACAGGGCTGAGGGCTGGAGAGGGGTAGGGGGTTGTCAACCAGAAATCAATGTGAGAGTCATCTGTATCTAAGAGGCACACTTAAATGACAGCCAGAAAAAAAACCTGTTTTAGACCCTTAGATGCTCATTTTAATAAATTAGCATATCGACAGAGCTACTTTCTTTCCCATTATTTCAAATTATTTATCCCATAAAGGAACATCACCCACAGCAGATAATCACAGTGCTGCAACTTTGAGTTCTATCACCGGGGGAGTTTGAAATGATTCAATAGGTAGGTGAGCCAGAGACATGTAATGCTCTCCAGATAGCCACTTCTTAGCCCCTGGTGGTGGCGGGGAAGGGCTATCTTGTGACAGCTTCTGGCCAATAGCACTGTGAATAGATGGGCTAGGATTCACCTTGACTGTCTTCTCCACCTGCCACATCACCAGTGAGAGGCCTCGTCTCCCCGGTGGAGACACAGGAGAGAAACAGCCTGCCTTCCTGAACCCCTGCTTCGCATGTGTTTCCCTGGAGGACACTCAGAACCACAGTGGACTTGGCATGAGTGAGAAGTAAACCTTTCAAGGTTCAATCACTGAGCTTTTTGGGTGTGTCTGTTACCATAGCCTAGCCAATCCTGACCAATACAGCCTGCCTTTCCGTGGGACCCAGAAGCCAGTTTTACAAACATATACCATCGCTGATCTTGCTGCCGTGGGTGACCACATTTTGTGATCAGTGACCAGAAGGACCTTTTGTGATAGCCTAGGTCTGGTAGATACCTTAGAATTTTAACATTAGCCCTTCCCTGAAGGTGGCTTGGCGAGCAAATGGTGTGCCCTGCGTTCAGAATGTTAACAGCCTATATCACTGAAGGAGACATGATTCATCGGTATAATTAATGTGTTGATAATGGTTTGTTGAGCATTTCCTATGTGCCAGGCACAGTATTCAGTGTTTCGCCCTTGCAGGGTAGATAACGATTGTGCACAGGTAGGAAGTGGTAGGGTGGGATTTGAACCCAGTTTCATCTAATTCCAAACTTGTGCTTTCTTTTTTTTAAGTTTTTTTTAATTTATTTTTTTTTATTAATCTCTATACCCAACATGGGACTTGAACTTATGACCCCAAGATCAAGAGTTGCTGCTCCTCCAAGGGAGCCAGCCAGCTGCCCCTAATTTCAAACATGAACTTTGATTCCTATACTTTCATTTGCAAATTTTACTCCCCTAATCTTTTAGAGCTGGGGTCCTACAGCTAAGGGTGACCTTAGTGTCCCCACCAGAATGACTTGCAAAGGTGGTGGTGATACTGAAGGTTGTGTGATATTAAACAGTAAAAAATTTCTTGAACTTACTCTACAATTTTCAGCTAAGTATTTTCAGGCTTTGAGGACAGCTATCTAGCATACTTCCAATTTTCCTAGCAATAAGTAAAGATTTTCCGTTTCTAAGGGCCGTGAAGGAAGTTTGGTTTAGAGTTATGATTCCGTCTCTGGGGATCCTAGACTCTAATGCATTTGCATATCAATACACCAAACTGATAGCACAAATTACTTGTAATAAAATCCTTTGCAAACTTCTGTGCATTGACCATATGTCAAAAACTCTACAAAATAATCTCTACAGAGAAAAACAAATATCGTATGATCTTACATCTATGTGGTTTCTAAAAATGCCACAGTCCTGCAAATGGAAAGTAGATAGTACAGGTTGCTGGGAGTTGGAAGGATGAGGGTGGGGGAAAGGAGATGTAGGTCAAAGGGTACAAAATTTCCGTTGTAAGATGAATAGATCCTGGGTATCTATTGTATAGCGAGGTGACTGTAGTTTATAGTTACAGTAGCGTATTGCATACTCAAAAGTTGCTAAGAGTGGATCTTAAATGTTCTCACCACACACCTCTAAAAAAGGTAATTATGTGGGGTGATGAACCCTGGTGCGGTAAACATTTTACAGTATGTACATGAATCAAGTCATCTTGCTCTGCACCTTAAATGTAATACCGTGTTATGTGTCAGTTACCTTTCAGTAAAGCAAAAAAAAAAAAAAAGGAAAAAGTCTGCAGATCCACAGTCTGAGTAGTACATCCTCTCTTGATTCTCAGCATCTCAGTGTTCTTGGACAGGTCAGACGCAGAGAGAACAGGTGTGACCCGCTCAAGACCAGAGCTCAGCTAATCAGTGGATGGCAATGCAGGGCACGGGAATGTTTAACAACAGAGCCACTGATAACAGTAACAAAAATGCTTCAAACTTCTCAGTAAAACAGACTGTTGTCCCAGCAGACCATGGATGGGCTGGGGTTTTGTTGTTGTTGTTGTTGTTGTTGTTTTAAATATTTTATTTATTTATTTTTGAGAGAGAGTGAGAGAGACTGTGAGCACGAGTGGGGGCGGGGGCAGAGGGAGACGCAGACTCCCCGCTGAGCAGGGAGCCAGATGAGCAGAGGCTCGATCCCAGGATCCTGTGATGATGACCTGAGCAGAAGGCAGACGCTCATCCAGCTGACCCGCCCAGGTGCCGCCTCGGTGTGCTTCTGTTAAACGTCTAACCGTGAGGTAGAGTCAGATGTTGACATGCATTCACAAAGGCTTTTTCTTACCAAATAGAAAACCTTGTTGCAAAACCTTATCTACAGTCTACAACAGTTAGTAATCTTGTTAGAAACCTTAACAAAAACGTTGTCTGGGCCGATTTTCCCCTTTCACTTCCCTTCAGAAATGGGTAGCATGGAGGGAGACGTTACCCTGTGATCCCATGACTGGGAAAGTGATCTGTCCCGCTATGGCCAAAAAGGTTGGTTGGTTTGCTGGTAGAATTTAGTGGCAAGTCTCAGAACACTTGAAAATTAGAGTGATTACAGGCAAGCTCATGAGATCTCTCCAAGCATGATTTGCTCAGGTCCCATTTTCAAAGGAGCCTGGAAGAAAAATGTCCCTGCGGTTCCAAAGTCCCCCCATCCAAGAACCCAGTGCCTTGCCTGCCGTGGGGAGCCACAGAGGAAGGAATTTACCCTGGGTGGAAAGTTCACTGAACATACTGCGCTGACTATTTGAAAATTACTTGTTCCAAAAGCCCTTCAGAAACCAGTAATCCTATTAGTTTGGCTTCTCGAACAGTTACCTACCTGCAGCAAAAAGTAATTACAACTGTCAGCCAGCAAATAATTGCTCCAGTGTCTAAATGAATGGGGAATCTTCTCTGGAAGGAATTATTGTTCCTAAATGAGTCAGCTCAGCCTTCGTCTCTGCTTTGGTTGCTGACAAACTGGGCCATCTGCCTATACCAGGAAGGAAAGGTGAAGGGGGTGAGGGAGCTTTAATTGGTGGAAACGGGCAGCTGAGGGACTACACAAAGCTTATCACCTGAAGGGCTCTTCTGAGTGTGTGAAGCCTTTTTTGAAGACATAGACACCCTAGGCAGGGTTCAGGTCCAAGGATCTGGCCACTGGCTGCATCATAAAACCTCAGAAGCTCCAACCTTTTCCTTCCCTTCTTCGCCTCTGCTAAGTATACAAGGATGTCCAGTAGACAGGAGTCCCTGTGCCCACAACTGGGTAATAATGTCAAGAGTTGTCACAATAGACCTTTTGCAAAGGAATGAATGGGAAGGGTTGGCAAGGGCAGGGAGTCTGTAAAGAGAAAAAAATTCCAGCAAATTGGAACAAGGCCTTTCCAACAAGTCAAAGGCCCCAGTACTGACTCCTAAAGGACCCTACTTTCATCTCCTGAAAAGCCAGACCTACTTTGGTTGTAATCCTGCCCACCACCCCCCTCAACTAACAGCTGGAAGAAGTGGGAGACAGCAGAGCCTCCCTTGGACTGGGAGAAGACGGGAGTTCTGGCCCAGCCGTGTCCTGAGCCAGCTGCACTGTTTTGGGTCAGCTCTTGGAGTTTTCAAGCCCCCATGTTGTCATGTGTGAAATGAAAGGAGAGGTTACTGTCACAGGCTCTCTAGCTTGGAAATCCTCGTGTAGGTTTGGGGCACAGTTGAGCCGTGTGGTCTGAACATGGGGAGAATGCTGCAAGCAGATCCATTGAGGGATGAGGTTTTTGAGGAACTCTCAGGAGCTTAACTGAGACGTTTTTTTTGTTTTAAAGATTTTATTCATTTATTTGACTCAGAGAGAGAGATCACAGGTAGGCAGAGAGGCAGGCAGAGAGAGAGAGGAGGAAGCAGGCTCCCCGATAAGCAGAGAGCCCGATGTGGGCTCGATCCCAGGACCCTGGAATCATGACCTGAGCCAAAGGCAGAGGCTTTAACCCACTGAGCCACCCAGGTGCCCCAACTGAAAGGTTTTTAAAAGACTCCTGTGGGGGCACCTGGGTGGCTCAATGGGTTAAAGCCTCTGCCTTCGGCTTGGGTCATGATCCCGGGATCCTGGGATCGAGCCCCACATCGGGCTCTCTGCTTAGCAGGGAGCCGACTTCCTCCTCTCTCTCTCTCTCTGCCTGCCTCTCTGCCTACTTGTGATCTCTGTCTGTCAAATAGATGGATAAAATCTTAAAAAAAAAAAAAAAAAAGACTCCTGTGTGCGGAAGACCAAAGGGCATGGTTAAGCCCTGCAGGAACTTAAAATGAGTTGCTGCTAGTTCGGGAGGGAGGACATTGTCAGGTAGGGGGACCGGGTCCTTAGTGACTCTGTGCCTACAGGCTGGGACCTTGTGCTAGTGACCAAACTTGCCTGACCTTGACATTATCCATTATCCTCTGCAAAAGAAGATCAAGTGGGAGCAGCAGATTTTTGAGCACTGTCGTCAGGAGGGAGGAGCCCCACTTGCTGAGCCCCTGGCTTCCTGCCTGGTATTCCATCCCAGTAACCTGTAATGTGGCATCCCCCGGCTGCCTGCAGAAATCACAGACCATCATGTGCTTAACTCGCTGTGCACCAGCCTGGCTTTTGTTCTCTCTTCAGCTCCAAGTCAAATATTAATACTGACTCATACTATTAAACACCTAACTTACCTGCGGACACATTTACGTCTTAGAGACCAACGCTAATCTGTTTAGAATGTATTGCTAAGAGGACGTGAATTCTTCCCTAAATAATTATGCCCGGGGTTAGTTGCACAAGTAACAGTAACTGAGCAAATATCAGAGATAATTATTTGCTGATTATTAATTCAGTGTATTTTCTCTCTCCACCTTAGATTTACTTTACTATCATGTGTTTGAAACATGTTAATGAAAGATGTATATTTAACACGCATTAAAGAGGTCATTTGACTTCTAGTGCATTGCTTAAAACTATAATGTTTTTATAAATAATTTTTGATGCAAAGATCAGGGAAAGAGTTCACCTGCTTTTTGTATAGAGCATTTTGTTCAAAATATTTTGCCGGCAAATTCTGACCTCATAATCTCCCACCCGCTTAGATAGGTTTTGTTTTGAACGTCCCACTCCACATTCATTCTGTAGGCATTCCAGAGCTGCTCTTTGCTGAGCCTTGGAGCTATATCAATTGAGGGTAAGCTCTTGAATCTTTTCTGTTTTTATTTCTCCTTGGAGAGCTCATCTTTTTTCAAGATTTTAAACTCTAGGCAGCCAACTCTCCAGTTGACATTTCCAGCCCTGTAGACCTCCAGGCCCACATCCCCACTCGGGTATTCTGCCATCTAAAACCGAACTCTTCCTCTGGTCTGGTCTTAGTCTGGGAGGCATCTTCTGCGGGGCCTGAAGTGTGTGGGGGGAGAGGGCGGGGGAGGTGTGTGTTCTAGGTTGGAGAGCGGCGGAGAATTGGGAATAAAAGTGGTGTGGAGGCGCCACCGTCAGGCTCCTATCGGTAATGCAGGCGGGAGGAGAAAGAACCAAAGCAGTTAAGCCTTGGTGGGGGGAGGGGAGGAGGATGAAACACCGCGATGACGTCAGTGTGCAGAATGGCCTGGAAGGAGACTGGAAGTAGGGGAATCAGCGGGGAGGTTGCTTTAATGTTGCAAGTATAGTGTAACGATAGTATTGGTTAAAATGACAGACCATTTTGATCCTTTTGGAGGAGAGGGTCATGGAAACTTTCAGGATAGAACCAAAGCTATGGGTCTTTTCCCCAGAAATCTAAGCACACGTGCACCAAGTATTATGTGTTATTTTGGGGGCGGTTCATGGGTCGCAGTGGGTGATGAGACAGGTGGATTTGGGATCTGCAAAGGAAATAGGAATAGCGCAGTGTAGCTGGTGGAAGTCAGTAGGGAGACTTGGAAAAGGAAGTAGTTTACGGAAGAAGAGAACAACAGGACGTGTGGAAATGTGGAGATGTGCTTTGGGTAGCGCACGTGTGTCTGGGGCTGTGTGAGAAGCGGCCCAGTAGTGTGGCTGGAGGGGGAGACCTGAGTCATTTGATCTGATTGCATGAGTTTTCCTTTTAAAGGGGGCCTGGCTGACTCAATCAGTGGAGCACATGACTCTTGATTTCGGGGTTGTAAGACTAAGCCCCACGTTGGGTGTGGAGGTTACTTAAAAAAATCTTTAAGAAAAAAAAAGACTTTTCCTTTTGAAAGTAAGTGAGCTCCCTGAGTTAACAGCAGAAGGCATTCAAGTATTTCCCAATAAAAATAATGGGAGACATAAATATGCCAGTAATATTCTTAGAGCAGTTTGGGATTGCTCTCATTAAAAAACAAAACAAAACAAAACACCGTACATGAAGAAACACACTAGATAAATTCCCAAGTAAATCATTTCATTAATATTCATTATAAAACTTTAAAAAATTAAGCGTAAGTTGTAAGAATCAAGATCAGGAGAGAAGCTGACCATTTAAAATTATAGTTATTAAAGTAAGCTTCAGATGAACAGACACAACAAGATGTCTAGACTTTTCAAAATCGTTTTCCTGGTGTCTGTATGCTATAGTGGGAGCAGTGTGAGTCAAAACACCACATCCCTCCTGTTCCAAGTTCTCTGCCAACATCACCCAGAGATGGTGGCTGATGCAAAGGCACTTTTGACCCCATAAGCTGCACTCGAATGGAAGCTCTTTGGGGTCTGATCTCCTAGGAGCAGATGTGTAGAAGTAGAGCGCTCTCCCAGAAGAGATAAGAGGAAACCAGATGGTTAGTTTCCAGAACATCCAGGGCTTTGGTCCTGCTATACAGGAAGTCATCACTCTGACATTTGGGTTTGGGGAATTCACCAGTTCTCCTGACTGGGGCCAAAATAACACACCTATTCCAGAGACCAAGGTGGGGCCTAGCCCTGAATCTTCCCTCAGTCACCCTTCCCAAAGGGGTCTGGTGGCCATTGCACAAGCCACGTGGAGCCTTGCGTGGGTCCAGGCTGGGACCGGCAACCCAGTACCCATGAGGCACCACGGAAGTGAGCACTGGTCATGAATTCCTCAGAACCTACACCCTCTATCCCCTCTAACCTGTGCTAGGTCTCCGCATCCAGCCTCTTCAGATAACCGGAAAGCCGATGCTGTACAATGAATGATCGGACTGTTTCTAGAGACAGTGATGGATTTATCAAGGTAATTGTCTGTTTAGTTTTAGAGACCCCAGATAACCTTGACTTCCCAGGGGCTACATAGCTTGGCATCTACTTGGAAGGTATGGTATAACAAGCCTGAGAGACCTCCACTCCCCAAACTTGCAGCAACGGGCATCTGTTGCTTATTTATTTTCATGGCACTTGTCTCCTATCGGAAAACATCAAATGACAGGAGAGGGGACTCGAGCCAAGGATCCCAGTGTCGGTCCTGTTAGCTGATGAACCATATTGTTGGGCGAACTGTGACCCTGTGTAGCCTTCCCTGATGTTGGGAAGATACACACTATCTCTCGTGGTTGAGGTGGGGGTCAGACAATAAATCCACGAGGTCTTTAGAAGTGTTATTTATAATAAAAGCTGAAGAAAAAGCAGATTTTTCCCCCTGGGCCCCCCCAAACCAGATTTCTCCGGAAATGCCTTAGTCTGTTCAACTAGGGGAACCAGGGCTGGCTTGGTGGGGACTTGTCCTGGGTGAGGGGCTCCTAGGGAGGCTTAGCGAAGGGATGGGTTTAAATCAAGGAAGAATCATGAAGATAGGGTTAAGAGCCAGAGAAGCCATCCTGAGCATCAGGTCAGAGGGTTAGGAAGGCTGTAAGCAGGAAACAGTTTGGTGAATAAGAAGTGAGAGGTCAGGTCAGACAGATGCTTTGTATGACAGGTGAGTGAACTAGGACCAGCCCTGTGACCCAGGAGGCAATGGTGTTGGGGGGGACCTGTTTTAACTGGTGGTGACCATGGGGGTGAGGGCAGATTGGCCAACTAAGATATGCCAGAACAGACTAACCAGGAAAACTCTAGAAAACTGGGTTCTGTGATATTTTCCATACAGAAATCAAATCCCTAAAATTAAAGTTAGAAGTCTCCTCATGCTGTGAGTGTTTTGTATAACTTTGCAAAAGACCGATAAGTGCTTATGAGTTACATAGCTGCCCCCACCACCCCCAGCACAGGCTTCCTTCTGGTGCTCTATATGGTCTGATCTCAAGTGGCCTGAGTAGCCGAGGGGATACCCAGCCCCTGGGTCGTTGGCAGTGCAGTGTCCTGTCCTCAGGCCGATTTTTTTCTGCGAAGATAACAAGCATTTCCTTCTTGCCTTCATTCTTACCTTTGAAATCCCTTGTAAATCCCTTGTGCCGGACAAAAATTTCCCTCTCTGTTGGCACATCTGAGATACCTGTCGATTTTGGGTCACAGGGCAGAAGGAGTTGAGTTAGCAGCGAGATACCTGCCCCCCAGCCCCGTGGTTGTGTGGTCGCCGGGCCAGCCCCCTTGCTGGTGCTTAGTCTGGGCTCCCACCAAACCTATCAGCTGCTTCTGTTGCCTTGCCCACAGCTTCCCCTCACTCCCCGCTGCTCTTCTCGGCCTTCTGTGATAGTGGGAGCCCTTGAGCGAGGCCCCCTCTACACTTTCTTCCCCTCAGCTTCACCTCCCTGTTAGTGTTCCATCAGGGACTGTGTTCTGCGTGGAATGTCCCTCCTGGAAATGACAGTGTTTCTAGCAGATTCAGAAAACCCCGAGGGACGGTGCCAGGCATCTTGTTACAGCTTACCAAAAGAAACATGGAAAGAAATCAGACGCATGGACACCTTTAAGCCTTGGTGCAAAGCATAACCGTCACTTCTGGCAGTTCTAAAAGTTTGTAGGATGATAGGATGTGGCAGGATTTCAAATCCCAGCTGCTTCTTGCTAAGACGCTGAATCCTAGAGATTCTTGTTTTGAGCTCTGTGGGCAAAGAAGGCTCACTATGACTTTGACGGTTTACTCAGGGGTGGAGGTGGGATTTTTCCTTAGCCTTCTGACTCTGAAAGATTCACTTCTGGAAGGTTTTTACAAGCCTACCAGCCTGGCATCCAGTGTCTCTGGCTGGCCTGTTAGAGTTGCTGATTTAGCCTTCTCTCTTTATGACATGATCCTGTTTAAAAGCAAAACTCCCCAGTACTGTTCATATGATTGCTTAACGTCTCATGCCATGTTACATAAAGTTTCACTGTAATTGAAAAACTAATGAATAGCACCCCAGGCAGTAAATAAATCACAAAGTTCATTAATTCAAAGCACCGAACATCAATTTGTAGAACACTACAGCACAGTGTAAAATAACATTACCTACAGTGTTAAGAATGGGAAAACGGGAATTAATTTTATTTTAATTTTTAATGCACTTTTGACAGCTTGAAAAAGATGTTAAACATTAACAGAATTTAATATATACACTGGCCTTTATTAAACCACTGATTCATGAACAAATTAAGCACTGCGTGTTTTTTAAGTATTAAAGATTCAATAGTGATAATTAACTTGCATGTCACAGGGGAAACCGTTGTTAGCATATTTTGCAGGACCCTCCCATAGAGTCTGCAACCCCCATGCTGAAGGTCCGGGAAGATTGCGATCAGCTGCTTGGTTATCTGAAAAGAGGTGGAAAGACATTCTGCTTTTGTTTGTTCTGATCAATCAGTTCACTAGACATGCGGGAACTGTGAGAAATCAGGCGATGAATTTGCACCCTCGACGCCACAATCCAGTCTCCCGGGAAAATGTTCTGTTTCTCAGGTTGAGGCAAATCCAGCAGCATTTCGAAGGTTCCGTCTATGGCATGAGCATTACTGATGATGCAGAATCAGGAACGGTCCTGGGCGTGTTGCTCCGTCTGAACCACCATCACCGACACGGGACCTTTCACCCCTGAGGTCTTAGAATTTGAGGGATCTGACTTGAATTTTGATTCTTTCAACACAAAAACCTAACTCAAAATAACCAGCAAGCTGGGGTGATTTTTCACTAAAAGAAATGAGTTGTCACTCTAGGGGCCGAATTCATTGATAAACCAATCAAGACTGAAGGCAACATACTCTAGACTGTTGTGTTGGGTTTTTTCCCCCAGCTGTAAAAGTGGATTTAGCTGAGGGATTCCATTCGGCTGGCATTGAAATTACGCACACGATTCCAAGTTGCTAGAAAAAGAGTTTATTATCTTTGAAATTGGTCAGTGTATTTGTTTACTCTAAGGGCCTTTTGGCTTAAATGATCTATTTAATCTTATACTGATCAAATTGAGAAAGGATTGCCAAGTATCCATAAATTCTATCGGGTAATCACTATTTACTTGGGTTCATAATTTCCCTGCAAATGAATAACTTCTTGTCAAGACTGTAACCTGCCTCACATCCGTGGCCTCTTTGCCGCCATACTCTGTAGAGACACTTCGGCTTACAGGCTGCAATTATTTATGCAAGAAATTAATAATCAGAAATCAAAATGTATTTCAATGATCCTCAAAGACATAAATTTGGGGCTGAAGTGTCCTTTGGGAAATGACTTTTCTCACACTTACCAGGAGGAGCACTGAATAGGTATAGAATTGTCAAGTCCCTATGTCATGCACCTGAAACTAACATAACATTGTACGTCCACTATAATAACAACATTTTTTTTAAAAAGGCAGTAATTTTTTTCTTCATTCTACAAAGGTAAACAGAGTCATTATGTATTATTCATAAAAATATAAAGCTGAATATGTGTATTCCCCCCAACTCCACTACTCAGAGGTTATTTTGTTTACATTGAGATGCCTGAACTTTGTTTTTCAAATATGCATATGTATCTGGTCACACTAGCCTATTATTTTAAAGCCTTTTAAGAAACATGTCATGTATGGGCCGGCTGGGTGGCTCAGTCGGTTGGGCGTCTGACTATTGGTTTTCGCTCAAGTCATGTTCTCATGGTTGTGAGATCAAGCCCTCAAGTTGGGCTCGGTGCTCAGCAGGGAGTCTGCCTGAGATTCTCTCTCTCCCTCTCCCTCTCTTCCTCCCTCTATTCACATACCCATGTGCGTGCTCCCCCCGTTAAATAAGTAAATCTTGAAAAACAGAAGCATGTCATGTATCATGACAGCTTTCCATGTTAACACATACAAATCAATTTTATCACTTTTTTTTTAAAGATTTTATTTATTATTTATTTGACAGAGAGAGATCACAAGTAGACAGAGAGGCAGGCAGGCTCCCTGTCAAGCAGAGAGCCCGATGCGGGACTCGATCCCAGGACCCCGAGATCATGACCTGAGCCGAAGGCAGCGGCTTAACCCACTGAGCCACCCAGGCGCCCAATTTTATCACTTTTAAGGCTGCATAATATTGTACTATATGGACCTTGCAGTTGTTTCCAATTTTTCATTATTCGTTATGGGCCAAATTCTGTTTTCCCAAAATTCATACATTGAAGCTCTAATTCTCGAGGTGACTATTTGGAGATGGGGCCTTTAAAGAGGTAACGAAGGGTAAATGAGGTCATGAGGGTGGGGCCTTGATTCAGAATGACTGGTGTCCTCATATGAGAGGAAGAAACGCGGGAGCAAAGGTCACGTGAGGACCCAGGAGAAGATAGCCATCCGCAAGCCAAGGAGGGAGGCCTGGGGAGACACCGACCCTGCCAGCGCCTTGATCTTGGACTTCTAGCCTCCAGAACTGTGAGTAAATAAACTTCTGTCATTTCAGCCACTAGTCTGCTGCATTCTGACTGAGCAGCCTGAGCTAATACACTATTACAAAGGCAAGAGATGCACATTTAAGGTAAATTCCTAGAAAAGGACTAGCTAGTTCAAAAGTACCCCTTTCGGGAACCCTCCTACACTGTTGGTGGGAATGCAAGCTGGTGCAACCACTCTGGAAAACAGCATGGAGGTTCCTCAAAATGTTGAAAATAGAACTACCCTATGACCCAGCAATTGCACTGCTGGGTATTTACCCTAAAGATACAAACGTAGTGATCCGAAGGGGCACGTGCACCCGAATGTTTATAGCAGCAATGTCTACAATAGCCAAACTATGGAAAAAACCTAGATGTCCATCAACAGACGAATGGATAAAGAAGATGTGGTATATATACACAATGGAATACTATGCAGCCATCAAAAGAAATGAAATCTTGCCATTTGCGACGACGTGGATGGAACTAGAGGGTATCATGCTTAGCAAAATAAGTCAATCGGAGAAAGACAACTATCATATGATCTCCCTGATATGAGGGAGAGGAGATGCAATATGGGGGGTTAAGGGGGTAGGAGAAGAATAAATGTAACAAGATGGGATTGGGAGGGAGACAAACCATAAGTGACTCTTAATCTCACAAAACAAACTGAGGGTTGATGGGGGGAGGGGGGTTGGGAGAGGGGGGGTGGGGTTATGGATATTGGGGAGGGTATGTGCTACGGTGAGTGCTGTGAAGTGTGTAAACCTGGCGATTCGCAGACCTGTACCCCTGGGGATAAAAATATATGTTTATAAAAAATAAAATTAAAAAAAAAAAAGTACCCCTTTCAACTCCCAGCTCCCAGAACTGCCTGTATTTCTTTTTTCTCCTTTGATGTTTTTACACATATTATCCATTCCCACCCAGAAGATTTCCACCTAAGTATCTTCCCACCATCACTGTATAATGTCTGTTTTCTGCACACACTGGTAGTTTCCAT
This sequence comes from Lutra lutra, assembly GCF_902655055.1. Taxonomy (NCBI): domain Eukaryota; kingdom Metazoa; phylum Chordata; class Mammalia; order Carnivora; family Mustelidae; genus Lutra; species Lutra lutra. The sequence goes on from NC_062284.1 coordinate 118,579,051, forward strand.
CTTTTAAATCTTAACTATCTTTTATTGTGGTAAAATTTGCATTTCTTTGACTATTAGAGCATTTTTCCACATGACTATTTTCATGTCTTTTTTTTTTTTTTGGTGAAATGAGTTTTCATCTCATTTCTCCATTTTATGGGGGAGAGTCATGTTTTTCTTATTTATGTATAACAGCTTTTAAAATCTATCTAAAGGATATTAGTTCAGATCTAGTTTTTTTTAAGATTTAATTTTTTTTAAGATTTTATGTATTTATTTGACAGAGATCACAAGTAGGCAGAGAGGCAGGCAGAGAGAGTGGGGGAGGCAGGCTCCCTGCTGAGCAGGGATGCCGATGGGGGGGTCTATCCCAGGACCCTGGGATCATGACCTGAGCCGAAGGCAGAGGCTTTAACCCACTGAGCCACCCAGGTGTCCCAAGATTTAATTTTTTAAAATAATCTTGATATCCAATGTGGGGCTCGAATTTACAGCCCTGAGATCAAGAGTCCCATGTTCTACCAGAGGAGCCAACCAGATGCCCCTAGATGATGTAGCTTTTTTAAAAAAAAATTGTTGCTTTGCATTTTATATTTGTTTTTGAGAGTTGTCTATAGTTCAGAAGTTTTAAATTTTAGTTTAGTAAAGTCTGCCATATTTAAAAAAGATCTTATTCATTTATTTGAGAGAGGGAGAGAGCCAGAGAGAAAGCACAAGCAGAGGGGAGCGGCAGAGGCAGAAGCAGACTCCCCGATAAACAGGGAGCCCGCTGTGGGACTCGATCCCAGGTCCCTGGGATCATGACCTGAGCTGAAGGCAGCTGCTTAATCAACTGAGCCATCCAGGTGCCCCTCTATCAACATTTTTAAGGAATTGAAGCTCTAATTCTCAAGGTGACTATTTGGAGATGGGGCCTTTAAAGAGATAACGAAGGGTAAATGAGGTCATTTTAGTTTAGAAGGATATTTGCCCAAAGATTTTTTAAAAACTTACATTTTAGGGGCGCCTGGGTGGCTCAGTGGGTTAAAGCCTCTGCCTTCAGCTCAGGTCATGAACCCCAGGCTCTAGGATCAAGCCCCGAATTGGGCTCCCTGCTTGCTGGGGAGCCTGCTTCCCTTCCTCTCTCTCTGCCTGTCTCTCTGCCTACTTGTGATCTCTGTCTGTCAAATAAATAAATAAAATACTTATATTTTCTTCTCAGCGTTGCATGTTTTTTAACTATTTAATTTTTGATCCAAGTATAGTTTATTTGATATTAAGGAGAACTAGGGGTATAATTTTTCTCCCAAATTAAAGTTTATTTCAAGATCATTTATTGAATAATCTGTATTCCATTCACTGATTTGAAATTCTATGCTTATGAGAGACCAGATTCTGTTTCTATAATCTCTCTTGTGTTTTATTATGTCCACCAAGTTCTAAACCAGTGATATGCTCTTCAAATTACTATGGATTATTAAATCAACGTGTTTCACATCTGGTAAGGCAAATTTACTTGACTGATTTAATTTAAATGGTTCTCAAGTCTTACAAGGTTATACACCAGTTTGACTGTGAAGGAGGGTGTTGCTACTACTGATTGAGTCTTTACTTTCATCTCTGCTGCACCCGAACCGAGAAAACCTCTCTTTCACTGTCCCTTCCTATCATCTTATGAACGTTACCTGCTAATGTGTGTTTCCCCTTCTGGATCATGAGGTCCTTGCAGGCATCTTAGGTGAGATTTATGTCACTTGGAGATGACATTTCACCACTCGTGGAGAGCACAGCACTTAGCATGCATTTGGAAGGTGTTAATGCCTTTTTTTTTTTTTTAAGATTTTATTTATTTATTTGACAGAGATCACAAGTAGGCAGAGAGGCAGGCAGAGAGAGAGAAGAAAGCAGGCTCCCTGCTGAGCAGAGAGCCCGATGTGGAGCTGAAGGCAGAGGCTTTAACCCACTGAGCCACCCAGGTGTCCCCCCCCCTTTTTTTTAAAAGATTTTATTTATTTGACAGAGAGAGAGATCATAAGTAGAGAAAGCGAGAGAGAGAGGAGGAGGCAGGCTCCCCGCCCAGCAGAGAGCCCGATGTGGGACTTAATCCCAGAATCCTGAGATCAGGACCTGAGCTGAAGGCAGAGGCTTACCCCACTGAGCCACCCAGGCAGCCCCCCCTTCTTTTTTTAAATAAAAAATGAGGAGCTACTTTTTTTTCTCCATCTTTTTATGTATGTATGTATTTTAAAGATTTTATTTATTCGTCCGAGAGAGAGAGCACAAGCAGGAGGAGCAGCAGACAGAGGGAGAAGCAGGCTCGGGGCTGAGTGAGGAGCATGAGGCCGGACTCGGTCCCAGGACCCTGGGATCATTATCATGACCTGAGCCGAAAGCAGATGCTTAACTGACTGAGCCACCCAGGTGTCCCCTCCATCTTTTTAAAAATAGATTTAATTTGTTTATTAGAGAGAGCATGCATACATAAGTTGGGGCAGGGACAGAGGGAGAGGGAGAAGCAGACTCCCCACTGAGTGCAGAGCCCAACACAGGACTCTATCCCAGGCCCCCGGGATCATGACCTGAGCCAAAGTCAGACGCTTAACCGACGGAGCCACCCAGGTGCCCCGTTCTCCAATTGTTTGGTATCTTTTTCATTTATTTTAGTTGATTAATTTTTTTTTTTTGCATTGGTGCATCATTTCAGCACCAACCCCCAATTCTTGGATTAATTAATCCAAAATTCTTATGAGTTGTTTGTAACACAAACATCTGTTTGTAAATTGTTTGTAAAATTCTCATTTAAATTAGACCATCTTGGGGCACCTGGCTGGTTCAGTCGGTGCAGCATGTTGACTCTTGGTCTCAGGATCTTGAGTTCAAGCCCCACGTTGGGCATGGAGCCTAGTTAAAAATAATAATAATAATAAAAATAAATAGGGCCACCGTGGTGGCTCAGTTGGTTAAGTGTCTGCTTTCGGCTCAGGTCATGATCCCAGGGCCCTGGGATGGAGACCTGCATCAGGCTCCTTGCTCTAGTGGGGAACCTGCTTCTCCCTCTTCCTCTGCTGCTCCCTTTGCTTGGGCTCTCTTTTTCTCAAATAAATAAATTTTTTAAAAACTTAAAAACCTGGAAAAATAAATACAACAAACAAACCAACCTCGATCCTTCTACCTAATTCAAGAGAGTGGTTAACTCTGGGGAGAGGGCAGATGGGCAGTGAGTTTGGATTTGGGGAGAGAGCCATGGGGACCTCAATTTTATCTACAGCATTGTATTTCTTTTCTTTGAATAAGGGTTTTTCAGTTTGGGGACTAATGACATTTGGGGCCAGATACATCTTTGTTGTGGGGGGCTGCCCTGATCTTTGTAGGATGTTTAACAACACCCTTGGCTTTTATCCATGAGATGCCCATCGCCCTCCCTAGTTGTGACAACCGAAAACACCTCCAGACATTGCCAGATGTCCCCTGGGGAGAAGAGTTGCCCCTCCTCCCCACCTCGAGAGCCACTGATTTATAAAAAAAAAAAAAAAAAAAAAAAAAGCCTAAATAGAGCAACTTAAGAAATGGGAAGAAAATGTGACTACGTGCTAAGTTAGAGGTGGGGGTTAGCACGTGATCATTTGCTATATTATTCTGTATCTTTAAACTCTTCTGGGAGACTCAAAAGGAAAATTTTATCTTCTTCTTTTTTTTTTGTAAGATCCAAATCTTTTAGCTTGCTGATGATTGAAAGTGATGTTTCCCATCAATGGCTATTTTGTCTCACCATACCCGAGCCCCCGGGGATGCTGCTCTTTGATCTGCAACTTCACAGGTTTGTCCTACAGAGATCTTAGGTAATTCATCCTCAGTATTGATTGCTGTGTGCTGGCTTAGTTAATTGCTCCTTCCCTTTTTTTTTTTTTTTTTAAGATTTTATTTATTTGACACAGAGAGAGAATACAACAGGGGAGAGGGAGAGGGAGAAGGAAGCAGAAAGCCGGACGCCACGGGGCTCGATTCCATGACCTGAACCAAAGGCAGAGGCTTAACCCACTGAGCCACCCAGGCACCCCTTAATTGCTCCTTTCTGATTTCCAGTGATCCCTAACACCCTCTTTCATACTCTTCCCCCATCTAATCCATTCTTCACTCTGCTACAGAGTGGGTTTTCCTTTCCCCCTAAGACACAAATATTTGACATTCCCTTGCTTAAAATCTTTCAAAATAAGGTTCAAATTCCTTAGCACGGTGCAATCCTGAGATGGGATTCCTATGCAAATCACCCGCAGCTAGCACAGACGCAGGGGGTAAGGCTCTGTCCCTAATAAGACTGCTCTCACCTTCCATGAGTCACAAGTTTAGGGCTGCCTAGGTGAACCAGCACTCCTGAAAAAATGGCTCAAAATTCAGCGTCCCTCAGGGTCCCTCAGCCACCTAAGGCATGATAATTTGCTACAACAGAACTCTCAGGAAAGTGCTGTAGTTATGATTATCATTTTATTATAAGGGATAGAAATCAGGACTAGCCAAATGAAGAAATGCATAGGTGAGTTCTGGGAGCATCCTGCCTGTAGAGCTTCTGGGCACTTTCTTCATAGTGTCACCTTCCCAGCTTATCGATGTGTTCATCAAGCAGGAAATCCATTGGAGAATTGGTATCTGGAGTTTTACTGGGGTTTCATTATGTAGTCATGATTGGTTGCATTATTGGCCATGTGAATGAACTCAGCCTCTAACCCTATCCTCTCCCTGGAGGTCCTCTGGCTCAAAACCCCAATCCTCCAATCACATGGTTGGTCTCACGAGTGATCAACAGCCTGAGTCATCTTGTTAGCATAGACCCAGGTGTGGTCAGGGGCTCGTTGTGAAGAACAAAGAGTCACTTGGTAAATTCCAAAGATGTGGTGTTTGCCTCTGAGGAAGGACCAGGGACAAGGACGAAATTTTTTACTGTACCACTGTACCTCACATGGCACCCTTTGTGAGGAACTGGTCACAGCTTCTCTCCCTTCACAGCAACCATATAGCCCCAGTTGAGGGTTCTCAGATACACCTGACTGTTTTCTCATTTGGACTCCTGCCCTTGTTATTTTCCCTGCCTACCTTGGTTTTGTCCTTGGTCTATTCGGTGAACTCCACCATTTGTCAAGACCCAGGTGAGCAGCTTTACTTCTGTGGAGCCAGACAGAGTTAACCCCCACCTCCCCAGTGTCGCTAGTGTCCCTTGTTCATTTATAGATTATCTTCGCACTTACTCTTCAGGCGGGAATTATTTGCTGGTGAGTCTATATGTACTGTTGGCAAGTAGTATTGTGACTTTGTGGAATAAGTGTTTTGTGGAGCTTTCTCTTTATTATTTGAAGTTATATTTGTCTTTCTAGAAAGTGTCCTCATGTTCGCCGCCATTTTGCCACCCCACTCCTCATGCCCCAGCAGTGGGCGTCATCATGAACACCCCTCTTGAGGAGCTCCTGGGTGGTTCAGTTGGTTCAGCCTCTGGCCCTTGATTTCAGCTCAGGTCATGGTCTCAGGGTCGTGAGATTGAGCCCTGTGCTGAGCCCTGCTTCACAGAGTCTGCTTGACATTCTCCCTCTCTCTCTGCCCCTCCTCCACTCATGGGTGCTCTCTTTCTCTCTCTGTCTAAAATAAATACACCTTAAAACAAACAAAAACACCAAACCAACCCATTCCCTCTTGGCCACTGGTGGATAATCTACCATTTGCAGTCTTGTGACTCACAATCCCATCTGGCCATTCATGTTTTGGAAAACTCATGGATAAAGTCAGGAGTACCTGGGGGGCTTAGTGGGTTAAAGCCTCTGCCTTCAGCTCAGGTCATGATCCAGGGTCCTGGAATCAATCCCTGTATCGGGTTCTCTGCTCAGCGGGGAGCCTGCTTCCCTTCCTTTCTCTCTGCCTGCCTCTCAGCCTACTTGTGATCTCTGTCTGTCAAACAAATAAATAAAATATTTTTAAAAACCCCTCATGGATAAAGTCAATGAGATAACACATTGGAGGTTTGCTAAATATCTAGAAATAGGAACGGTTAAGTATATTGTGATTCCATTCATTGGATAAAAATATTATACATCTAATATATGTTTATGGCATTTGTATAAAACAGAGAGATGCTTACATTAGGAGGAAAAGTAATCACAACTATGATGAAAAAATATACCCATGAACGAAGATACCAGAAAAGCAGAAGAGAAAGAAAGAAAAGGCCTGTGTAGAAATACTCTGAAATAGTATTTGTCCTTGGGCATTGGAAATATGGGTGATTATTCTGCATTTTCTTCCTATGTCCCTGAACTTAAAACTTTTTCTGTATCAAGCATGTATTGAATGCTTAAAATGGGAAAGATACTTCTATCTGCATTCCTACACAGATGGGCAAAAGGTGAAACCAATTTAATTTAGATACTTTCACTGGAACTGGAAATTTATAAGGGGAAAAAAAATCCACACTTTTGTTCCTTTGGGCTGTGACAAGAGGCGGTGAAAAGAGAGGTATAGATGGGAAGTGAAGGGAGAGGAGATACACAGGCCACTCCTGCCTCACACTTAAAAGATATGCGACCACAGGCCAGAGAGACAAAAGTCAACAAGATAAAGGAGTTTTTAAATGGAGACTGAGGCCAAACAAGTTCTTAAAATGTCACTTTTCTAGTCAAAGAAAGGCAGCCTAAATAGTGGAGATTTAACTCTGCTTATTTAAAAATTATTTTATTATTTTTATTTTTTTTTTAAAGATTTTATTTATTTATTTGACAGAGAGATCACAAGCAGGCAGAGAGGCAGACAGAGAGAGAGGAGGAAGCAGGCTCCCTGCTGAGCAGAGAGCCCGATGTGGGGCTCGATCCCAGGACTCTGAGATCATGACCCGAGCTGAAGGCAGCGGCTTAACCCACTGAGCCACCCAGGCGCCCCTAAAAATTATTTTAAAAAAGAAAGTTTATTGTTGACTTCTTTCATTATCAATGGAATTATAAAGCATATGTCATTTTCTGGAAGAATTCTTATGACAACAAAAGCTGAAAATCCTTTCAGGACATTTGGGGAGATGTACTAGTTTGAGAGTTCGCTATCTGGGGTGCCTTGGTGACGCAATCCGTTAAGCATCTGACTCTTGATTTCGGCTCAAGTCATGATCTTGGGGTCTTAAGATCGAGCCCTGCATCCTCCCTCTCCCTCCGCCCTTCCCCCCTGCTCAAGTGCGCTCTCTCTCTCTTGCTCGCTCTTTCTCAAAACCATTTTTTTTGATTGTAAGAAATCCCTGCCATAGACCCTGGAAATACCCAAAGTCGGTAACAACAATAATAATAACAACAGTTAAAGTGAGCTCTTTCCATGCACTCTGGAGTGGGTTTTCCTATGGAGAAAAGACTAGTTGAAAGTTTACTTTCACTTTTATGATAGAGTTTGCAAGGATCCAGCAAACTATGGCCATGGGTCAAATTGACCCAGTCCTGATTTGTATATATCCCATGGGTTAAGAATAGTTTTTACCTTTATAAAGGTTGGAAGAAACAGAGAATACTTTGTGACCTGTGAAAACTGTATGAAATTCAAGTTTCAGTGTAGTTGCCACAGAGATGAGTATGTCCTGCTAAGTCTAAAATATTTACTATGTGACTCTTTTTAGAAAAAGTTTGTGGACCAACAGTTTAAAAGGTTAGTGTTTAATTTATTCAAACAACAAATTCAAAACCTTGGCGCGTTCTTAAGCTTTTAAAAAACCAGGTGGTAGTTAACACTTCTTGGAAATCTCCACCAACACAATCAAGATACAGAATATTTCTATCACTCCCAAGAGATGCTGCATCCCTCCCTTTGCTCCCACAGCCCTAGGCAACCACTGATCTGCTTTTGTTACTAGATATTAATTTGGATTTCCTAGAATTTTATGTAAATAGAACCATATACTAAGTACTCTTGTGTCTGCCTCTTTTTACCCAGCCTACAGATTTTGAGATTCATTCATATTGTTGTGAGTATTAGTAGTTTGTTCCCTTTTATTGTTATGCCTTTTAAAAAAGTAAACTTTTGGGGGCGCCTGGGTGACTCAGTCATTAAGCATCTGCCTTCGGCTCAGGTCATGATCCCTGGGTCCTGGGATGGAGCCCCACATCTGGCTTCCTGTTTGGTGGGAAGCCTAGTTCTCCCTTTCCCACTCCCCCTGCTTGTGTTGACTCTCTTGGTATCTCTCTGTCAAATAAATAAATAAAATCTTTAAAAAATAATAAAAATTAAGGTTTTTAATTTTTAGTTTAAAAATTCTGTATTATAGAACATTTCTATATTTCAGCAAAAAAGGCCAAAATAGTACATGTACACATTATTTCTTTTACAGGTACTTCAATTACCTGTCAAGTATTAATTTTTATAAAGCTGAACAATTCTAACACATATAGTAAACTTTAAATTCTCTTAGATGTTCTGAAACTCAGCCTAAATTACATGAGATTTCAACTTAAAATCAGAGGTTTATATCAGTTACTCAATTATCTGCTTTATTTTATTTTATTTTTTAAATTTATTAATTTGATAGTGAGAGAGAGAGAGAGAGAGAACAAGATGGTGGAGGGCCGAAGGGAGAGGGAGAAGCAGACTAAGCACTGAGCAGGGAGCCCGATGTGGGGCTCTGATCCCAGGACCCTGGGATCATGACCTGAGCCGAAGGCAGATGCTTAACCAACTGAGCCACCCAGGTGCCCCATTTTTATTTTTTAAAAGTTATTTATTTATTTATTTTAGTAATCTCCACACCCATTGTGGGGCTCAAACTCAGGACTCTGAGATCAAGAGTAGCAAGTTCTTCCTACTGAGTCAACCAGGCACCCCTTGAGCACACTTTAAATTTTTCTTAAAAGGAGGGTCTCTTAAGCCAAATTCTCTCACACATTTGTAGCACAGAAAATATCTAACATGCCCAGATTTCCTTTTTTTTTTTTTAAAGATTTTTATTCATTTATTTGACAGAGAGAGATCACAAGCAGGCAGAGAGGCAGGCATAGAGAGAGGAAGGGAAACAGGCTCCCCGCTGAGCAGAGAGCCCTATGCGGGGCTCGATCCCAGGACCCCGGGACCATGACCCGAGCCGAAGGCAGAGGCCTAAACCACTGAGCCACCCAGGCGCCCCCCCAGATTTCCTTTTGATTGCAGAACCAATTCTGTGATTTTTTAAAAAGATTTTATTTATTTTACAGAGATCACAAGTAGGCAGAGAGCCAGGCAGAGAGGGGGAAGCAGGCTCCCCGCTGAGCAGAAAGCAGGACCCCGAGATCACATCCCCAGCCAAAGGTGGAGGCCTAATCCACTGAGCCACCCAGGCACCCCTCTGTGATGGTTTTGATTCTCCCACGTGTTCCATATTATTTTTCTGGAGTAGAAAAATATGAAGCATTGAAGACTGTCATCATTCCAGCTATGCAAAGTGATTGGCTAAGGAGGCAGATGTTGCCCCAACTAACTGGGGTAACTTAGAGCCAGAGATTTTGGTAGAACCTGAGTTTCCTTAAGTTGCAGACAGGCAAAGTTTTACTACCCCACCATTATACCCCTCCTTTTTAAAAATACTATGCCCAGGGTCGCCTGGGTGGCTCAGTTGGTTAAGCAGCTGCCTTCAGCTCAGGTCATGATCCCAGCGTCCTGGGATCGAGTCCCACATCGGGCTCCTTGCTCATCAGGGAGCCTGCTTCTCCCTCTGCCTGCCATTCTGTCTGCCTGTGCTTGCTCTCTCTCCCTCTCTCTCTCTGGCAAAACAAACAAACAAACAAAAAAAAACTATGCCCAGTATTCTTCAAAGCATGAAGGGTGCTCATTTTGGATTCACACGAGGTCTGTAGCTTTCTCAAGTCCAGCCCGTTCCTTGATTAGATTTGTAACTATTTATACTATATCTATATGTATATATATGTACATATATATATATACATACACATATATATGCATATATTTGAGACTTTATTAGATAGAGAGAGCACAAGCAGGGGGAGCAGGAGCGGGAGAGGGAGAAGCAGGCTCCCCGCTGAGCAGGGAGCCCGAGTTGGGCACCATCCCAGGGTCCTGGGGTCATGTCCTGAGCTGAAGGCAAAGGCTTAACCCACTGAAGCACCCAGGCGCCGGGTGGTAACGTGAATTCGGTCATCTCACATGGGTTTGAGATGGATCTGCAGTCACAACTCATATAATAGCTAACTTATCAAGTGCTTCTCGTGGTCCAGGCACAATAACAACTAAGTACCTTAACTTACAATGCTCACTTAATCTTATGAACATTTTGCAGAAGAGGAAACAAGCTTACAGAGTCTGATTACTTTAACCCCAATAGTGATAGTGTGAGTTCAGGGGTCGAATTAGGATCCAGTTTCTGCTACTTTCAGCTTCGAACGATTCTACTTCGGGATCTCTGCATTTTCCCGGGTTCTCACAGATTTCTTCAGGTGTCAATTTCAGGGAAGTGGCTCCGCCCCGCCCCGCCCCTCCTCGCCCCGCCCCGTCCCGGGTCAAGGACGAGTTAAAAAAAAAAAACCACACTTCCCAGAATGCACCGCGAGCGCGAAGGCCTCACTATCGGCGTCCGCTCTCCGGCGCCATTTCTGTAGAGGGGAACGGCAGTGCGGCCTGTAACCATGGCGCTGTTCCCAGCCTTTGCTGGCATTGGTGAGGCTCCCAATAGCGGCAGCGCCAGGAAAGGTAAGCATACAGAAGGGATGAAGAAGGCACTTGGCGGGCATTCAGCGGAGTTTCTCAGTCCTAGGCCTGGGCCCTTTCCTTGGATTTGTTTATCCACCTCTATCCCAGAGTTCTCCGCGGCGCTGCGAGGACTTCTGGGAAGGGAAGCCTCCTGGCCCCGTCCTGGCTTCGGCTTTGGGTTGCACAGCAACAGACGGAGAAAGAGAGACGGAGGAGAGGCCCTGGGGCTGGGGCTTCGATGTTGTCATGCTCTTGGACCCCATTCTTGCTTTGAGCCTCAGTTACTTCACCTGTGAAACGGAGATAATAGTACTCCACATCTCAAGGAGATTTCTGATGCAAATGCTGGGTGTTCTTATTACATCTTTCTTCCTTTCCCGTTTTACTTATTTCTGAACTTCTTAGTGGGTTCATAGCTTTTTGCCGACCTAGAGCTAGGGATTAGGATCCAAAGCCTAATCGAACGCAGTTTTTCTCCAGAGGGGCACAGAATCTGGGAATCAGAACTGTTTATTGAGGGTCCCCAGGTGATGGCATTCTATATTCTATTTAGCATTAAACATTCCCAGGCCATCTGCATTATTAAAGATTGCGATAGGGGATTGTCATTTGAAGTAATTAATCCTTGGGTGCCTGGGTAGCTCAGTGGGTTGAGCCTCTGCCTTCAGCTCAGGTCATGATCTCAGGGTCCTGGGATCAAGCCCCGCATTGGGCTCTCTGCTCAGCAGGGAGCCTGCTTCCCCCTCTTTCTCTGCCTGCCTCTCTGCCTACTTGTGATCTCTCTGTCTCTCTCTCTGTCAAATAAATAAATAAAATCTTAAAAAAAATAAAGTAATTAATCCCAGATCATGCACTTACGTGGCAGAGTCCAATTGTGTCTCATACCTCTTTTATATCCTCTCATGGTTCCTTCACTTCCTTTTTGGTAATGCTGTTCATAATTTTGAGTAATTTCTTATATAATTAGTATAAGTTTTGGCTGTCTTTTACTAGACTGTCACCTCCATGTGGTCAGGGATAGTGTCTAACATTGTAACATACTTTGATCTGAGCATAAGTCTAGAATATAGTAGGTGTTCAACAAATGGTTGCTGAATATACAGACCTGTAATAGGTGATGTGGGAAACAAAGGCAGGAGAAACATTAAATTTTCTTACTACCTACAGCCCATTGACAAGTTCTTAAAATAAGTAGAGTGCTCTTCCTCTAGGAACTCCGCTGCCTCAATGTTTATACTTTGCTAAGGTCAAAAGGCCCTGGAACCCTTGCTTCCAAAATTCGTTAGTGACTCAGGCTATCCCTAACCCTCTCCCAGCTTGAAAGTATATAGTGGGCCACTCATTGTGACCCCAGTGCAGCTCTTTCTGCCCAAGGGTCCTGTCCTCTTGCTTTAATAAAACAAGCTCTTTGCACCAAGGAGTTTCATGAATTCTTTCTTGGCCCTCACCTTTGAACCCTAACTTCTTCCCTACATCAATGTTTATTTTTAAAAAGTAACAGAAAAGGTCAGATGTTACAGATGTCACAGGTGAACTACAGGAATACTGACTTCTGAGAGGAGGTTCAAAGAAGGTTTATTTAGGAGATTACTTTGGCGATGGGTCTTCATGAAGGTAGGATTTGGACTGATGGAGATAGTGGAAGGACATTCCAGTTCCTTCAAAGAGATGCAGGAAGAAAACTCTGTGACCTATGCAGAAAATTACTAATAGCCCAGTTTGTTTGAAAATACAGAGGCATAAAGGGGAATCCTTTTGGGAAATGTGGTTGGGTCTGGTAGTGAGGGAGGGTAGTGACTTGAGTAACAGGTCAGGGGTTTATCCTTTATTTGGGGAGGGTGAAATGGGAAGTTTACAGGGGAGTGTCACCCTTGTCATTTATCTTAACCAGTATTTATCGGACACGTTCGGGTAGCCAATGGCAGTGTAATGTTTGTAGGAGAGCTTTTTATGCAGCACTGTATTTTTTTTTAAAAATTTGAATATTATCACTTGATGAAATTAACTGTAATTCTTTAATATCATCTGGTTTCCAATCAGTGTTCGTATTTCCCAAGTTGTCTCAAAAATGGCCTCTTAATGCTACTTCAAGTCAGGATCCCCAAAGGATACAACACTGTATTTTGTGGATATATCTCTTAGGTGTTTTTAAAATACGAAACGGTTTCTCCTTCCCCTCCATTTTCCCTTGTGATATATTTGTTGAGGAAAATGGGTCATTTGTCCTTTAGACATTTCCCACCAGATCCTCCTGGTGATATTTAGCATGCTTCTCTATCCCAGTATTTCCTGTGAGCTGGCAATTAGATCTAGAGAGTTAATTAGATTCAGATATAATTTTCTAAATTGAAAATACCTGGTCGGGGTATTCGCTGTTGACTCCGGTCGGGAGGATGGGCTGTCGAGTTTTCTTTCAGAAATGTTAAGCTTGATCAGTGATTTCTTGGTCCATCCTGACTTAGGCTTTATGGGGCTGCCCATCAGTCTTTCACCTAGTGATCTTTGCAGCCTTTTATAATTATTGCTTAGAGGCATTATTTCATTGGGGTCACAAAATGGTTATTTTCTAATTTTAAATTTTCCTCCTATATTAACATCAATTATTCTATAAACTTCCTGTCAACACTACTGCGATACCTTGAAATAGAATTCAGGCAGGAAAGACAGGATGAATGGTTGATTCATTTCCTTTGTCAGGGTTCAGAAAATGAGTTGGGGGTCCCTGCAGCTTTTAGAGGTCTCAGATCCTCTTCATTATGAACTCTTGAATTTTTAACACTTGTATTTTAATCCATTGCACATACTGTTTTTCTTATGCTCGAATTATCCCATCGGTGGCTACTGGGAGCCTAATTAAGTTTGGTGTGTGTCTTTTTGACATGACCCAGATGTCTTAATTGCTTCCTTGCTTTCTGGCCTAAAAGATGCCCAGAGCTCATCATTTACATGTTTTGTTAGGGCCTGGAATTGGCTGTCTCTCTAAAAAACATGGTTTCTTTTAGTGGAAAATGATATGGGAAGGTTAAAACCACAGGTTGGTGTCTGGAGTACCAATTGCGCTGGGTTGTCATTACTTCTAGACATTTTGGTCAAAACCAGGAAGAGGGAAGTATATCATGAATTCACCTTGGTATTTCCAGGCCTAATTTAAGATTGTGAGATTATTTCTTTATTTCTTTTTATAATTTAATTTGTGATTTATACATACATTTGTAATTTAATGTTTATTTTTCTTTCCTCTGATGCTGAAAATCTTAGTTCCTGGGCACCTGGCTGGCTTGGTAGGTGGAGTGTGTAACTCTTGATCTTGGGGTTGTGAGTTTGAGTCCCATGTTGGGTGTGGAGATAAAAAATAACATCTGTTAAAAAAAAGTCGGGGTGCCTGGGTGGCTCAGTTGGTTAAGCAACTGCCTTTAGCTCAGGTCATGATCCTGGAGTCCTGGGATCAAGTCCCATATCGGGCTCCCAGCTCCATGGGGAGCCTACTTCTCTCTCTGACCTTCTCCCTCTCATGCTCTCTCTCATTCTCTCTCTCAAATAAATAAAAATAAAATCTTAAAAAAAAAAGTCGTAGTTCCTAATGCCACCAGTACAACTGTGTATATGTTCAAAATAACAGTAGTAATATGATTAATATAAATAGTTTAATATTTCATTGTGGTTCTTTTTGTCCTTAGGATGTATCCTGCAGCAGATGTGTGGTCAAATGGCCGTGTTTTAAAATCACTTGAAATAATTCTCTGCGTGGTTTTGTCTCCAGTTTGACATATAGTTAGGTATAGTTGTTTTTAATTTTTAGGGATTGCTTTTTTTCCTTGTTTTTGAATTGACCCTGTTTTATAGTGTTCTGAAACATTTGCATGGTCCTGAGGTTGAAAATGTAAACCAGGTATATTCCGAGAAAAAAAAGGCTTTAATTTCTGTTCCTCCAGCCTGCTGCTTTCTTTTTTCTGTGGGTTAGAATTTTAGTCAGTCAATGATATCCTTCCATTTTTTTCTCAATACAAGTAACTACATTTCTTTCTCTACCTTAAATGCAGACTGTTCTACATTTTATTTTTTTCTCTTTTTTTTTTTTAAGATTTACTTCTTGGGGCGTCTGGGTGACTCAGTTGTTAAGTGTCTGCCTTCGGCTCAGGTCGTGATCCCAGGGTCCTGGGATCGAGCCCCACATCCAGCTCCCTGCTCAGCAGGAAGCCTCCTTCTCCCTCTTCACTCCCCCTGCTTGTCTTCCCTCTCTTGCTGTGTCTCTGTGTCAAATAAATAAAATCCTTAAAAAAATAAATATTTACTTCTTTATTTTAGAATGAGAGAGCGCTCCAGCAAGCAGAGGGAGGGGCAGAGGGAGAGAATCCTGATGCAGCCTCCCTGCTAAGCACAGGGCCTGATGCGGGGCTTAATCTCAGGACCCTGAGACCATGACCTGACCTGAAATCAAGAGTCAGACACTTAACCAGCTGAGCCACCCAGGCACCCCACTGTTATGCATTTTTTAATTTTTAATTTTTTAAAAAGATCTATTTATTTTATTTTGTTTTATTTATTTTTTTTTAAAGATTTTATTTATTTATTTGTCAGAGAGAGAGAGAGAGAGCAAGAGTGAGCACAGGCAGATAGAGTGGCAGGCAGAGGCAGAGGGAGAAGCAGGCTCCCCGCGGAGCAAGGAGCCCGATGTGGGACTCGATCCCAGGACTCTGGGATCATGACCTGAACCAAAAGCAGCCGCTTAACCAACTGAGCCACCCAGGCGTCCCAAAAAGATCTATTTATTTTAGAGAGACAGCACAAGATTGGAGGGGGCAGAGGGAGAGGGAGAATCCTTTTTTTTTTTTTTTTTTAAAGGATTTTATTAGAGAGATAATGAGCAGGGGAGGGGCAGAGGACAAGCAGACTTCCCACTACGTGATGAGCTGGATGTTGGGCTCAGTCCTAAGACCCTGAGGTCTTGACCTGAGCTGAAGTCAGATGCTTAACCCACTGAGCCACCCAGGCGCCCCGTAGAGAGAGACTCTTAAGCAGACACCCTGCTGAGTGCAGAGCCAGACAGGGCTTGATCTCATAACCCAGAGGTCACAACCTGAGCTGAAATTAAAATGCCCTGCCTCTTTTGCATTTTAGCTGAAATCCCAGAGATAACTCTACAGTCTGTACCCTCTACAGTATGAGATCTTCATCATTTCTTTTGACTGATAGAACTCCATCGTATGATGCCATATGGTTTAATCAGACAGATTCCTATTAAGAACATTTAGACTGTTTCCGTTCTTCTGCTGTTATAAATAGAAGCACTGTACTGTTTGTTTGTTTGTTTTTTAATATTTTATTTATCCATTCGACAGACAGAGATCACAAGCAGACAGAGAGGCAGGCAGAGAGAGAGAGAGGGAAGCAGGCTCCCCACTGAGCAGAGAGCCCGATGCGGGACTCGATCCCAGGACCCTGAGATCATGACCTGAGCCGAAGGCAGTGGCTTAACCCACTGAGCCACCCAGGCGCCCCTGTACTGTTTTTTTTAACACATGATGTTACATTAGTTGCAGGTGTATAACATAGTGATTCACCCACTTTATACCTTATGCTCTAATCACTGCAAGTGTGGCCATCACATCACCATGCACCGCTGTTACAGTATCATTGACTCAGTTCCCTACCCTCTGCCTCTATTCCTGTGATTTATTCATTACATCACTGGAAGCCTGAATCTACCACTCCCCTTCACCCATTTTGCCCATCCCCCGGCAACCTCTCAGTTCTTCATATTTATAAACAATTCTGCTTTTTGTTTATGCAGTGTATTGTAGATTCTATATATAAGTGAAATCATGTGGTATTTTTGTTTCTAAGATTTCACTTAGCATCATACCCTTTTAGGTCCATTTATGTTATTGCAAATGGCAAGATCTCATCCTTTTTTATGGCTGAGTAGAAATTCCTTATTATTTATATTTTTATATACAAATCACATCTTTTTTTACTGATTTGTCTATTGAAGAACACTTGGGCTGCTTCCATATCTTGGCTATTGTAAATAATGCTGCAGGAAACATAAGGGTGCATATGTATTTTTTATTTCTTTGGGTAAATACTGAGGAGTAGAATTATTGGATTGTATGGTATTTGTGTTTTTAATTTTTTGAGGAATCTCCATACTGTTTTCCATATTGGTTGTACCAGTTAGCTTCCCACTAACTACACAAATGTTCCTTTTTTCCACATCCTTGCCAGCACTTGTTATTTCTTGCCTTTTTTTAAATTTTAGCCATTCTGACAGGTGTGAAGTGGTTTTCTTGGGTTTTGATTCGCCTTTCCCTGATGAGGAGTGATGGTGAGCATCTTTCCATGTGTCTGGTGGCCACTTGGATGTCTTCTTTGGAAAATTGTCTATTCATGTCCTTGCCCATTTTTTTGTACTTCTTGACTTACACTGTAACATGTTCTCAAAATGTAAGATCATTGGGGCACCTGAGTGGCTCAGTTGGTTAGGGGTCTTCCTTTAGCTTGGGTCATGATCCCAAGGTCCTGGGATCAAGCCCTGCATTGAGCTGCTGCTCAGCAGGGAAGTCGTCTTCTCCCTCTTGCTCTACTCCTGCTTGTGTTCTCTCTCTCTCTTTCTCTCTCCCCCTCTCACTCACTCTCTCAAATAAATAAATAAAATCTTGTTAAAAATGTAAGGTCATTAATAGTAGTGTAGAGTTTTAATTAAAAAAAAAAAAAAAACTTAACTGCTGGACAGAATAGACAGGCAGTACCCAAGTGAGTGACAGCAGCTCTGCTCCTCACTCTGGAAGTAACTGTTAAGTGTTAGGACAGGATTTAAGTAGGCATCGTTCAGTAAGAGGTTTGAGGGGGGAAATAGAGCAACATTCATTCTTTCAACAAACAGGTATATAGTACCTCCATTGTGTTAGGAGCAGCAGAGAGCCTCTAGTGTCTGACCCCTCCAATTCTCAAGTTTTCCTTCTGTGCCATCAGACTATTTATTAGGATTTTATACTCTAAAGCATTGTTGCTTGGGTGTTGAATATTTGGACAGAGTTAGGAGGGAAGATGTCCGTTCATTTAATCCTCATAACAATATATGAAGCAGGTATATTATCCATATTGGGGAAGGAAACTAAACTCACTTTTTTTTTTTTCTTTAAAACCTACTCTTCTTCCTGTTTCCGCATATCGGAAAATGGCACCACCATTCCCCCCAAGCCAGAACTGAGACCCATACTTTGACTTCTCCTCCTCCCCTCACCCCCATTCAGTTCTTCATCCCATCCTTCCAAATAACTCTTTTCCCAACCCTGAAGTTTGTACCTTTTAATCCCTTCCATGTATTTTGCTCATCCACTTGCCCTGTACCCCTCTGGTAGCTATCAGTTTGTGCTCTGCATTTATAGGTCTGACTTTCTTTTGTTTGTTCGTTTATTTTTTAGATTCTACATATAAGTGAAATTGCAGTATTTGTCTTTCTCTGACTTATTTAATGTAATACCTTCTAGGTTCATCTATGTTGTTGCAAATGGCAAAATTTCACTTTTTTATGGCCTAGTGATATTCCCTAGAGAGTGAGAGAGAAAGAGAGAAGGAGAGGGAGTGTGTGTGTGTGTGTGCATGTGTGCACATATACATATACTACATCTCTTTTTTTAAGATTTAACTTATTTATTTGACAGAGAGAGAGCATTAGCAGGGAGGAGAGGGAGAAGCAGGTTCCCTGCCTAGCAGGGAGCTTGATGTGGGGCTCGATCCCAGGACCCTGGGATCATGACCTGAGCTGAAGGCAGACACTTAACCAACTGAGACACCCAGATGCCCTACACACTACATCTGTATCTACTCATCTGTTGATGGATGTTTAAGTGCTTTCATCTCTTGGCTTCTGTAAATAATGATGCAGTGAATGTAGAGGTGCGTATGTCTTTTTGCATTAGGTTTTTTTTTTCTTAGGATAAATACCCAGAAGTGGGATTGCTGACTCCTATGGTATTTATAGTTTTGAGTTTTTGAGGAACCTCCATACTGTTTTCCACAGTGGCTACACCAGTTTGCATTCCTACCAACAGTGCATAAGGGTTATTTTTTTCCTGCACATCCTTGCCAACGCTTATTTCTTGTCTTTTTTATTTTAGCCATTCCAACAGGCGTGAGGTGGTGGCTCATTGTGGTTTTGATTTGCATTTCCCGGATGCTGAATGGTGTTGAGTGTCTTCATGTGTCTGTTGGCCATCCAGATGTCTTTGTTGGAAAAATGTCTATTCACGTCCTCTGCCCATTTTTTTTTTTTTAAGATTTTATTTATTTATTTGACATTGAGAGAGATCACAAGTAGGCAGAGAGAGAGGGGAAAGCAGGCTCCGCGCCGAGCAGAGAGCCTGATGCAGGGCTCCATCCCAGGACCCCGAGACCATGACCTAAGCCGAAGGCAGTGGCTTAACCCACTGAGCCACCCAGGCGCCCCCTCTGCCCATTTTTTGATTGGATTGTTTAATGGGTATTGAGTTGAATGAGTTCTTTATATATTTTGGTTATTAACACCTTATTAAATATGTCATTTGCAAATATCTTCTCCCATTCAGTAGGTTGTCTTTTTATTTTTTTGATAATTTCCTTTGCAGTGCAAAAGGTTTTTAGTTTGATAGAGCGCCGATTGTTTATTTTTGCTTTTGTTGCCCGTGCCTGACATGACAGGTCCAAAAAAATGTTGCTAAGACTAATGTCCAAGAGCTTAGTACCAATGTGTTCTTTTAGGAACTTTATGGTTTCAGTTCTTACATTTAAGTGTTTTACTCATTTTGAATTTATTTTTGTGTATGGTATAAGATAGTCGCCCAGTTTCGTGCTTTTGCATGTAGCTATCCATTTTCCCAACGCCGTTTATTGAAGAGACTGTCTTTTCCTCATTGAATTTTCTTGGCTCCTTTGTTGTAGATTAAATGACCACATAAGTGCGGATTTATTTTACACTCTCTCTTCTGTCTCATTGATCTGTGTGTGTCTATTTTTGTGCCAGTACCATACTATTTTTATTATTACAGCTTTGAAGTGTAATTTAAAAATCTGGGGTGTGATACTTCCATCTTTCTTTTTCTTTCTCAAGATTTCTTTAGGCTATTCAAGGGCTTTTGTGGTTTCATACAAACTTTAGGATTATTTTGTTCTAGTTTTGTGAAAAATGCCATTGTTATTTTGATAGGGATTGCCTTGGAGGTTGTAGATTGCTTTGGGTAGTATGGACATTTTAATTCTAGACATGAGCGTAGTGTATCTTTTTTTTTTTTTTAAAGATTTTATTTATTTGACAGAGATCACAAGCAGGCAGAGAGACAGGCAGAGAGAGAGGAGGAAGCAGGCTCCCTGCCGAGCAGGGAGCCCGATGTGGGGCTCGATCCCAGGACCCTGGGATCATGACCCGAGCCAAAGCAGAGGCTTTAACCCACTGAGCCACCCAGGTGCCCCTGTAGTATCTTTTATACCATTTGTGTCATCTTCAGTTTCTTTCATTGGTGTATTACAGTTTTTGGAGTGCTGGTCTTTCACTTCCTCAGTTAAATTTATTCCTAGGCATCTTATTCTTTCTGATGCAGTTGTAGATAGGATTGTTTTTTTATTTTCCTTTCTGATAGTTTGTAATTAGTGTATAGATACACATCAGGTTTCTGTATATCAATTTTGTATCCTGCAACTTTACTGAATTCATTTATTCTAAAAGTTTTTTTGTGGAGTCATTATGGTTTTCTGTATATAGTATCATGTCCTCTCCAAACAGTGATGGCTTTACTTCTTCCTTACTAATTTGGATGCCTTTTATTTCTTGTCTGGTTGCTGTAGCTGGGAGTTCTAGTGCTGTGTTAAATGAAAGTGGCAAGAGCGGGCATCCTTGGCTTACTCCTGATCTTAGAGAAAGGGCTTCCAGTTTTTCACCATTGAGTATAATGCTGGCTGTGCGTTTGTCCTGTATGGCCCTTATTACGTGGAGATATATTTATACCCGCTTGGCTGGGAGTTTTGATCATGAAAGGCTATTGAGCTTTGTTCAATGCTTTTTCTGCATCCATTGAGGTGGTATGGTTTTTATCCTTTATTTTGTTCTTGTGTATCATGCCGATTGATTTGTGGATTGCGAACCAAACCTGGAATAAATCTCACCCGATCGTGGTGTAGGATCCTTTCAATGTACTGTTGAATTCAGTTCGCTAATGTTCTCCTGAGCCAGGTAACTCTTCGGTTCACTAGCTTACCCCTATTCTCACTGCCACTTCCCAGTTCTGTCTGTCCTCACCCCCTGGAGTGACGACAACCTCCTAACAGTCTCCCCGTCTCCAGTCCCACCTTCCCTCCCTGAACCACTCTCCACACTGTAGGCGGAATGTTAAAGTGCATTTATTTAAAAACACCATGTGCCATTCGCTGGTATGAACGCTTTACAAATATTAACTCACTGAGTCGTGACCCTATGAAGCTGGTACTATTCTCTGGGTTTTTAAGGAGGAGGAAGTGGAGTCACAGAGCCCATAAGTAACCCATCTGCGGGCAGGTGGCTGGCAGCCGCAGAACTAGGATCTGAGCTCCGGCAGCCCAGCTACGAACATGCGCTCTCGCAGACTGCTGTTCGCCGCTGCCCTTCAGAATCCTGGATCTGACTTTGTCCCTCTGGTGCAGAGCTCTTGAGTGTCTGTCCCTTGCTTTTAGGGTAAGCCCAAACTCTGACATGTTTGTAAGGCCCCCAGCCTCTCCAGCTTCATTGTGCCCCCACTTGCTCTCCCTCCCAGTGGTCCAGACATGACAGCTTCCTGCTGGTTTCCAGAGCCCCGCTTTTCCGCTTTCAAGCCTTTGTACTGCCACTTCTTCTACCTAGACTCTCCCTAGGAGCAGGTTAGCCTCACTCCTCCTCCTGGTCTTGCCTAGCTGTTCTTCCAGGCAGCTTCTTCTGACCCATACCTAGTCCGGGTCAAATGTGCTCCCATTAGACCCTGGGTGTTTTGTCTTGACATTTGTCACTTTGCATGTAAGTGACTGCAAGTGTGTCAGTGCCCTAGGGTCAGGATGCGTTTGTCCTGTTTGCTGTGTATACCTAGCTCCTAGAACAGTGCCTGGCTTTCAGTAAGGAAAAAAAAAACCAACCTGAGTGAAAAAAAGAGTCCGAGATTAAGTATTTTGTTAAGAGTTGCACTACCAGTAAACAGTAAAGCCAGTATCTGAACACAGGTCCTTCTAGTTTAGACACTTGCATTATAAATCACACTGTGATATTAGGATGTTGGGGTTTGGACTCCTTAAATATTACTTTTGGGATTCCCGGGTCTCTTCAAATTGCAGGTTAACTCCGGAGAAGGGCTGACTTTGGCTGGGTACTCTGTAATCACCATCTTAAAAGCAGTTTTTAGCCACGTTTGCTGGTGCTTTGTGTACAGATGTTTGCGTGCTCAGTTTCCTTGTCGGAAAAGAAGGATTTTGATCAAAATGAAGAGCTTGGCTCGCTCTTGTTGAAGGGACAGTCCCCTTCCCTAGTATATATGCTAACTGATTACCCTCAACCTTGGAAGTGTCTTCTGAATTATTCCTGGAGGCATGGTGCTCACTGTAGTTCGCAGAAACCAGTAATCAGTGCTGTTTTGTTATAATAGAATGGGCAAGGGGTGAACTGGGATGTTTTATCCGGTTGTGATTCAAAATTTTTTTTTTAATTTAAAATGATTCATGGTGATTTCATCATCCCTCCATCCAGTGGAATTGAATTAGAGCATTTTCACTAGCAATGGGGACATAGCATGCTGATTATCATAAATTTATCATGAACTTATCATAAAAAGCGTGTCAACTTAGGGATGTTCATTATATAATTTTCTGTAAAATTACACATGCGTAGTTCTTCCAGCTACCTGCCTGATTTTTGTTAGGCGGTGGTTCTAAAGTGGTTTTCTGCCTGATGCTTCTACCCTTCTTTTCCTAGGGCTGTGTGTGTGTGTGTTTGTGTGTTTGTGTATCACAGAGTGCTGATTTCCAGACAGGTTCAACCTGTGCTTATTTACTAACCTGCAGGGACAAAAGGTTTGTCAGCCAGTCAGCTTCTCTATCTAAACCCTAGGCATGCTGTATCCTGCTCATCCTTCTGTAATATGTTACGTCCTGCTTGGTATTGACACAATGATCTAAATACGTATTTGATGTCTATCACAGGAACTTGTAAATCGCGTGAGGATGTAGGTAAATATAGAAAAAACCCTTTGCAATCTGATTAATAAATTATCTTTTAATGTCAAATAACTTCTTCCAGGATACCATGTAATCAGAATTTAATTTAATAATCTACATGTATTCCATGAACAGTTAAGTTTATCATTAAGTATAAATCCCACATGAGCAGAGACCTGGCCTGCCTTATTCCCACTGTACCCCCAAAGCCTGGGATGTGCCTGGGCACATAGGCGGTATTCAGTACTTCATTCTTTAATGAGTAAATCTCCATTTACAGTGAAGATTGGAAGAATTAAAATAGTTGTATTTATACCTAGATAATGGCATGCTTTTGATGATTTCAGATTCCTTCAGTGCAGTCAGTTAGGTGCTGGGGATACAGAGATATGAAGATCTGGCTCAGGTCCCCAGTCATTTTATTGACTCAACAAATATTTATTGGTTCCAGTTACTTTGTGCCAAGGTGCTGTGCTAGGGGTTTGGGAATACAGGAGTGAGTAGTCATGACCTCTCCCCTCCTGTTGCATTTAGTTTAGAAAGAAAGGAATGGGAGGAGGGTAGGCGAGCTGGAAACTTGGATGCAAGCACTGGAAACCAGTTTGCTGGATTTGTTCAGCTGGCAAAATGTTTTTGTCTTTTTCTTTTTTCCATTCTCACTCCCTACAGTGTCACAGTGATCACTACTAACCTGGTCCCTGTAAGGATTTGAGTTGTTTTGCCTTTTGCCCTAGCATAAAATAGGAAGACTGCCATGCAGATAATGAGATTGTAATGTGAATATTGCCACGAGAGCCTCATGTATCTGTTGCCAGGAGACTTCAGGAAAACCCGCTCCTTAGTTGAGGGAAGGAAAAGTAGCACCCTGGTGTGGTGGGGAGACCTGGTGGAGGAGTGCAGATCCGATTCAGGTGTGTGCCCTTGGCCCTGTGACTGAACTTCTTTGGGCCCCCTGCTGTTGATCTGTAAGTGAGGGGGTGGTGTCCCATCTGTGCCGCAGAGAGCCTTCTCAGAGCCGCCTCCCCCTCCCTCCGGACCCCCAGGAGCAGCCCTACTTCTGCTGTTCTGCCTATTGGGCTTCTCTGAAACATTTTGTTTGAGCATGTTTTCTTTGGCTAAAAAGAGTTTTAAAATCTCTGGACTAGATGATCTCCAAAATTCCTGCATGCGTGGCATCCAGTGATGATTACTTCTGACATTCCATGTTCACTGCTCCTGTGCTCCCAGGAAGAAGAAAAGGCAGCAGCCGCTTCTTGTCAGGTGCAAATACCCTTTGTTCTGACAAAAGGTCATTTGAGTGAAATGAAGGTCACGGAGAAGTTCAGTGATGATTTGGGTTAGAACCATGAGAGTTTTTAGTTTTTTAGTATACTCTTTTTTAGTATACTACTCTTTTTCCACGGTGGTCTTCTATGGCAGAGTCTTAATTGCTCCCTTAAAAACTCCTTTTCTTGTACTTTCTGAAGGATTGAGAATCACACACTTTTATGTTGTTTTGACATCTGGGTTTCTTTACGTTTTCTCCAAGCTATCCTCATTATCTACAATATTTATGGAAAAATATACTGGAATCGTTTGAGAGCATCTCTCCTTGCATATTGTTTGCTCTATCTTTTCTCACTTTTCCCTTGTTCATGGGAAAATCCAGTTATTGTGGAAATAATCATGATCTCTGAGCAACAGGAACTATTTTTGACATACCTCTCGCCAGGAATTAGACCCAAAGGAAGGGAATCAGTGTCAGAAAGAAAAAGACAATAGAAGAGCGATTGCCTGAGTGGTTGGTTGGTCAGCAGTCGCTGGGTATGACCTTACACATCACTTATGTGCTTGGAGCCTTAGTCTCCTGTACAGGAGACCGTAATACCTTCTGTAGGGAGTTGTTTTTGTACTTAAGGATGGAAAGTCCTTTACCTGGTGTTTGGCCTTCAGTAGGCACTTAATAAGTTAGAATCCCTCTCTTCTCCCCCTACTGTTTTTTTAAAAGATTTTATTTATTTGTTTGAGACAGAGAAAGCACGCGAGTGAGGCAGCTGGTGGAGGGGGAGAGGGAAAGAGAGAGAGAGAATGTCAAGTGGACTCCCTGCAGAGCTCTGAGAGTCTCTGAGAGTCTCATGACCCTGAGATCATGACCTGCGCCAAAATCAAGAATTGGATGCTCAGGGGGCACCTGGGTGGCTCAGTCATTAAGCGTCTGCCTTCAGCTCAGGTCATGATCCCAAGGTCCTGGGATTGAGCCCCGCATGGGGCTCCCTGCTCAGCAGGAAGCCTGCTTCTGTTCCCTCTCACATTGTGTCGCTCTCTGTCAAATAAATAAAATCTTTAAAAAAAGAAAAAGAATTGGACGCTCAACTGACTGAGCCACCTGACGCCCCTCCCTTTTCTTTTGATGTACCTTTCCTCTTTAGGAATGTTCCTGCCTGCCTGCCTCCCTCCCCTCTTTCCCACACGTTTATTAAACTCCTCCTGACGCCTGCCAGGCATTGCTCATGGATACAACAGTGAGTCAGACAAAGTACCTGTCATCATAGAGCACATGTTTCAGCATCTCCTCACTAGGATGTGGGAATCATCGGGGACTAGCAGACAGAACATGAAAAGTTCTCTTCCAGCACAATCCTAAAAAGGCAACCCAATTAAAAAATTGCAAAGGATTTGACTATCACTGTTCAAATGTGAATGGTCAATAAACACATGAAAAGAAGCTTTCCATCAGTCACCAGGGAAACGGAAACCAAAAGCACAATGAGAAAAGGCTTCACAGCCAGTAGGATATAGGATAGCTGTAATCTCAAACACCGCCAGTAACAAATTGCTAAGGATTTGGAGAAATCAGAATCCTTACACACTGTTACTGGGGCTGTAAAGTGGTATAGCCAATTTGGAAACCAGTCTGGCATTTCCTTAAAACGCTCAACATGAGTTACCACATGACCCAGCATTCCTCCTGTATATCCAGCCAACAGCAATGAAAACACATGTCCGTAGAAAAGCTTACATACTTGAGTGTTCCCAGCAGCATTGTTCACGATAACCAAAACGACGTCCAGGTGTCCATCAGCCAATGAATGAACAAAATGTGGGCTGTCCATAAAATGGAATATTATTTGGCAATAAAAAGGAATAGAGCGTGGATATATGCCACAGCATGGATAAGCCTTAAACACACTATGCTGAATAAAAGAAACCAGTTACAAAAGACTGTATGGTGTGATCTCATTTATGTTCAGCGTCCCAAATCAGCAGATCTGTAGAGACCGATTAGTGGTTGCCTGGTGTGGGAGAGCCGGAGATGAGCAATGGTAACTGGTAATACGTATGGGGTTTCTTTTGGGGATGATGAAAATGCTCTAAAATTATTTTATGGTGATAGTTGAACAATTCTGATGTGGTTTTTTTGTTTGTTTGTTTTTAAAGTAAATTCTATGCCCAACACGGGGCTTGAACTCATGACTCCAAGATTAAGAGTCGCATGCTCTGCTGACGGAGCCAGCAAGGTGCCTTGTGAACAATTCTAAATATACCAAAGACCACAGGTTATACGTTTAAATGGCTGAACCTAGTGTGTAGATTATATCCCAGGATGACTGTTAAGTGCAGTTCCCCTTCTGTCTCCTAACTTGATCCATGTCACGGGTGCTCTGGCCTCATCCTAGAACAAAACAGGTCAACCTCCAGACCCCTCCTGGGGCCCCCTTGCCACCGCCATCCACCATCCCCTGGTTTTTTCCTTTCCTTTACAGTTAAGACTCCTAAAAGGTTAGGAAATAAATAACTTAGAAAGACTTCATTCCAGAGGAGTTGGAAATTAGTGGATAAGCAGAAAGAGGAAAAAATTTGGACATTTAATCTCACCACCCAGAGATAATCATTATGAACACTTTATGTCATTTTAGCGTTAGCAAAGATGACACCTCGTGTTTTTATTTTCAAAGAGGAATACTGTTTAAGGAAAGGCCTATGTTAAGTTACCAAGAACAGAATCTTTTTTGAAGAGAAATGTCTTAATCTTCTGTAACGATATTAAACATGGAGGGTTTTGTGCATGATTTGATTCTGAAGCTTTTCGGGATTGTCTGCTTCAGATTTGAGGTCATTCAGTCCTAATGCTTTGGAAACATCCCTGCTCCTTAGTGTGTGGATGGAATCCGTGAAGCCCCCCTGCTTTTTTAAGCCACACTTGTTACACGGCTTTTGCTTACGCTGCAGCCTGATCGCACAAGAGAATTTCAGTCTTAAACACTTTCGGGTGTGTGAAAGCTCCGCGCCCCGGTGAAATGAAAATTTCATGACTTCCCTTCGAACTCTGCGGACTGTCTGGCCGACATTGGCTGGGAATGAGGATGGCAGCTGGTGAGATGGATTTCCTGCTTTCGAAATCACATTGAGCTAATTTCATTGATCTTTTCTCCCCCTTTTGCCTGCGCAGAATTAGATTGGCTGAGCAACCCGAGCTTTTGTGTTGGAGCCGTACCCTCTCTGAGCCAACAGCCTGAGGAGGCCACTGCCCTGGTTTCTGAAGGGTCATCGCCGACGAGGTAGTTTTTCTGAAAGATGGATTTTTCATTTTTGTCTGCGTGTTGTCTGTCTCTGGGTTCGAAAAACCCTCCTTAGGAAACCCTGTGATAAAAGAGCGAATTACAACTCTTCTTTTTACTCGAACTAATGAGGTGCCCTTTGTTTTCCCTCTCCTCACTCATAGATGATTTATTCCTCTTTCCCTGCTTTGCCTTTTGTAGTGGCAAGTGTGTGACACGGCGCCAGTAACAAGGCCACAAGGGAAATGGCACCATTGTGACTATTGAGTAATTTGACTGACCTCGCTAGTAACCTTTAGAATACTGTAACTCCAATGTTCCCTCAGTTGCATTTTCACCATTTTGGGAAAAATGGAAGAGGCTGGTGTGATACAACATCGGATAAAATCTCATGAAAACTTGGGGACAACAGAAGGGCACACATCTGCACCAGGCTTTGAAAGAAGTTGTGGTAGAGCATCGAATTGAGAAGTGAGCCCTCTTTCAAATATGGACTAGGTGGTCTCATTAAGATGAGGAGCCCCCAGGGGCACTTGGGTGGCTCAGTAGGTTAAGCCTCTGCCTTCAGCTCAGGTCATGGTCTCATGGTACCGGGATCGAACCCCACATCAGGCTCTCTGCTCAGCAGGGAGCCTGCTTCCCCCACTCTCTCTGCCTGCCTCTCTGCCTATTTGTGATCTCTGTCTGTCAAATAAATAAAATCTTAAAAAAAAAAAAAAAAAGCCCCAGGAAGGCAGTCCTTCAAAAGTGCAAGAAACCTTTAGAAATGGACACTAGTTGATGCCAGAGGGAGAGTTGTCCATAGACATTTCAATAATGTGGAAGGGCTCATCATAACCTTTAAAAACAAGACCAGAATTAAACCTTTTTTAATTTAAAAAAAATTTTTTTTAGGACATGCTGCCCTAATGTTTAGGACTGAAAATAAACCCTTTATAAGATTGCTTCAGAAAATACTGTATTTGATAAAATAACTGGTAGATTATTTTCATTTAAAAACGTACAGATGTGGGATGCCTGGGAGGCTCAGTCGGTTAAGAGGCTGCCTTTGGCTCAGGTCACGATCCCAGGGTCCTGGAATCGAGTCCTTCATCAGGCTTCTTTTCCAGTGGGGAGCCTGCTTCTCTCTCTGCCTCTGCCTGCCACTCTGCCTGCTTGTGCTCTCTCTCTCTGACAAAAAAATAAATAAAATCTGAAAAAAAAAATGTACAGGTGTGAAAGTCCAGGTTTAGAAGCTATTAAAATTAGAATTCACCTACTGTTGGTTTAGGGCCAACTCTTTTTTTTTTTTCCCCCCGGGGTCGGAGTGGGGTCCAACTCTTAAATCCTTAAGGGGAGTCGTGATCTGGGAAGGCACTATATAAGTATGTGGGCTAATGGTAAGCCCCTGCAGGCATTTCTGGAGTTCTCTTTTATACATTTGCTTGCTTATTTACATAGTCTTTTCCCTACTTCTCATCTGAAAATAATTCCAATGTTGATTTTCCCAAAACAGGAGTCCCCTGAAATCAGAGCCTTCAGATGAAAGTGACGCTAACAGAAAGCCCAGACAAACGAGCAGGAAAAAAAAGAAAGAGAAGAAGAAGAAGAGGAAGCATCACCACAAGAAAACCAAGAGAAAACGTGGGCAGGCCAGTAGCAGTGGCTCCGAGCCAGATAGTGAGCCTGAAAAGGACAAAACTTCCAGAAGCACTGGAGACAGTAGAAGGGAATCTGAGAAGCCAAGGTGGGTTTTCTGTTCTCAAATATCTGTGACTTTTCAAAGTTTGTATTTTTTCCCTTCAGTTGCCACAAATGAGACATTTGAATGACTATTTAGCCACTCAGTCAAATGGAGTCTAAAACACACCCAAATAGAGCTGTGCCATGAGGTCACATTTAAAAAAAAGAAAGAAAATTTTCATTAAAAAAATCAGGGCTGGGACGCCTGGGTGGCTCAGTTGGTTGGACAACTGCCTTCGGCTCAGGTCATGATCCTGGAGTCCCGGGATCGAGTCCCGCATGGGGCTCCCAGCTCCACGGGGAGTCTGCTTCTCTCTCTGACCTTCTCCTAGCTCATGCTCTCTCTCACTGTCTCTCTCTCAAATAAATAAATAAAATCTTTAAAAAAAAAAAAAAAAAAATCAGGGCTGTGGGACGCCTGGGTGGCTCAGTTGGTTAAGCAGCTGCCTTCGGCTCAGGTCATGATCCCAGCGTCCTGGGATCGAGTCCCGCATCGGGCTCCTTGCTCGACAGGGAACCTGCTTCTCCCTCTGCCTCTGCCTGCCATTCTGTCTACCTGTGCTCGCTCTCTCTCCCTCGCTCTCTCTGACAAATAAATAAATAAAATCTTTAAAAAAAAAAAAAAATCAGGGCTGTGATTTTGAGAAATGTTATTTAGACACAATAATGATCATGTCAAAATCTGATGCAGACGAAAGGTCTTTGGGATTTTGAAAGATGGCCGATGTGCCATGCTGTGGGAATCTGGGCCAGTTCACTACATAGTTGGGGCTCCGTCTGTGAGGGTTAGAGTAAGAGGAATGTCTTATTTCTCTTCCGTAGTGTCTCTCTTCCTTCTGATCACTCGCATCAGCCACGCGAGACCCACACTCTTTGGTCGCGGGCTGTGTAACAGGATCATCGTTGCTCTTGTCCTTTTCCCAGGTCACATTACTTTCCAGTACTATGTGGAAAGTGTGGACTGGCCCGTGACCACAGTGTTTCCTCTCCTGGGGGCTTTGCTTCTCCCCACATTTTGCTCCGTCTCCCTTGAGCCTATTGCTCCCATCGTGCTGCAGTGAGGGCTGCATAGGCGCTCAGCGGTAGCTCCCCTCTGCTCCCCTCTACCTCTCCCTCTGCTCCCCCATGGAGGGTCCTTCTCCCATGCCACGACAGACTGCGTGGGGTGGAATTGAGTTATTTCTTCACTTTTTTCTTTTCTTTGTTTGTATGGGCTAGAGGAGAGAAGATTGAAGTCCCTGTCCAAGGCATACTTAAAAAATTTAGTGCTATTAAAACTTTTTGGACTCTTCAGGGATTATTTGCTTAGATGTCCCAGCGACGTCAGTGAGAGCTCTGTGGTGCTGTGAGTCTGGAATCTGACCCATAGGGTCTGCATCAGACAGGTGGATGCTGAGTCCTCCTGTGGATCCTTCTGCCACCAGACCTGTGGAGAGCCTCGCAGGCCACTATGGCTCAGGGCGTCCGGATTCAGCCATCTCTACGCTTCCAGGCTCTGTCTGTAACCCAGGCTTGCTCTAGGAGGGGAGAATAAGAAGGTTCTGACTTTGAGTTTCTGTGGGCAGGAATCACTCCCGTCTGGCTTGCCCCTGTACCCTCTCAGCAGCTGGCCTGGGAAAAAGTACATTTCTGTTGTGTGAATGAATGGATACGTTATTGATGCTTTTGCTTCTCAGTATGTCTTCAGAGCAACATATGTTAATCATTGTTTCTTCTGAAAACTCAGTCTTTTTTTTTTTTTTTTTAAAGAGTTGAGGAAAATGAGTTTTAAAGGATTTTCTGAACCCACACAGGAACTGCCATTAGAACCTGGAAGGTAATTAATTCCAGCCTGTGGGTAATCAATCAGGGGTGAGCTTTAGAGCCTCTTGATGGGTCTGTGATCCAGATGGCATTTTTAAGTTCATTGATATTTTTCAGAATACCCCCATTAAGATCAAAATCGGCTGTTCTTATCTTCTCGCTTACTTTCTTACTGTGGACTTCTGTAGTCTCTTCCTGGGAAGATGACCTGGAGACAAGGACTAATAAGATGTTTGTGAGCTGTGAGAGAATTTCCATGATGTCAGGAAAGTGGGTTCCTGGGGGTATCGGGTACCATATAGGAGCTCTATTTTAGGGTGGGGGCGGGACGACGTCTCCTGGGGCTTCTCAGGGACCTCTATCTCCTAAGGTGAGCTCTTCAGCTCCGGGTGGGGGTATATTCTTCTAGGGCACAGCCCAGACCACAGCCTGCTTTCTACCCCAGTACCCAATAGGAGAGGATCAGAGCTCGTTTACCCCCCCAGGGGTGGTCTGCTCCCTCCTCCCTCCCCCGTAGGCTTTCCATTTCTTTCTGGAATGCATCCATCTCATTCCTTCCCTTGGCTGCCCCTTGCAGTGTTTGTGGACAGAAAACCCTCCACAGGTGTTCTGAGGGGGAACTTGTTAAAAATCACCATGTATTTTAACCTATTCAGCAAACGCCCACTGCAAGCTACTTTGTGTCCCCAAAATGCCATTCCTCTGTATTCCCAGCCCAGGATGACTTAGAAGCTTTCAGAATCTTTATTTCTATCTGGGCAGAGTCAAAAAGCTACGATGGAACAAGGTTAAGGGCTGTTTTGACTACTTTGGCAGCTTCTTGTGGCTGCTTCTCCTCAGAGGAGGGAAGATACTAGATGCCAGAACAACTTTCCCTCCCTCTTGCGTTTGACTCCTAGGGAAGCGGTTTCATTTGTATCTCAGCTGGAAGTCCGCCGACTCTCAGGTTGGCTCAGAGGAATAAGAAAGGGTCTTGGCTCACAGTGGGCTCTCTCTGGCCTTGGTGTAGGAGGGTGGCAGCCCACAGAGCCTGGGCTATAAAAACGACATTGAGGGGCGCCTGGGAGGCTCAGTGGGTTAAGCGTCTGCCTTCGGCTCAGGTCATGGTCCCAGGGTCCTGGGATTGAGCCCCACATCGGGCTCTCTGCTCAGCGGGGAGCGGGAGCCTGCTCCCCCCCACCCCGACCTCTGTCTGCCTCTCTGCCTACTTGTGATCTCTGTCTGTCAAATAAATAAATAAAATCTTGGGGTGCCTGTGTGGCTTAGTGGGTTAGGGCCTCTGCCTTCGGCTCGGGTCATGATCCCAGGGTTCTGGGATCGAGCAAAGCATGGGGCTCTCTGCTCAGCAGGGAGCCTGCTTCCCTTCCTCTCTGTCTGCCTGCCTCTCTGCCTGCTTGTGATCTCTGTCTGTCAAATAAATAAATAAAATCTTGGGGTGCCTGTGTGGCTCAGTGGGTTAGGGCCTCTGCCTTCGGCTCGGGTCATGATCCCAGGGTCCTGGGATCGAGCCCCACATCGGGCTCTCTGGTCCACAGGGAGCCTGCTTCCTCCTCTCTCTCTCTCTCTGCCTACTTGTGATCTCTGTCTGTCAAAAAAAAAAAAAAATCTTTAAAATAAATTAAAAAAAAATCTTTAAACAAAAATGAGATTTAGTCAGGCCTGAATAATATGTGAGACTGACCCATTCGGAACTGTGGCTTTGTTGTCATTCAGGTTTGAGTTGGAAGAAGCTGAGCACTTTCAAATGAGTTAGGGTAAGCAAGGGCAACCCACTATATTTATTTATTTTTAAGAGAACTTGTTTATAAATATATTTAAAATTCTAGTTACAGTCATTTGATGGAATATTTAGAAAGAACATCTAGGGGTGCCTGGGTGGCCCAGTGGGTTGAAGCCTCTGTCTTTGGCTCGGGCCATGATCCCAGGGTCCTGGGATTGAGCAAAGCATCGGGCTCTCTGCTCAGCAGGGAGCCTGCTTCCCTTCCTCTCTGTCTACCTGCCTCTCTGCCTGCTTGTGATCTCTGTCTGTCAAATAAATAAATAAAATCTTTAAAAATAAATAAAAAGAACTTCTAGGAGCGCTTGGGTGACTCAGTCAGTTAGGCATCTGACTCTTGATTTTGGCTCAGGTTGTGCTCTCAGGGCCGTTGGGATCGAACTCTGGGCTCCATGCTCTGTGGGGAGTCGAAGTTTCCTCTCCCTCTCCCTTCTCGCCCTCCCTGCGTGCTGCATCTCTCTCCCTGTCTCCAACATAAATAAGTAAATCTTTAAAAAAATAACAACTCTTGTGTTAGGTTAATTTCTGAGATAAGGTGACTTCTTGGTGAAGTGCCGCTTAGCGTTGACAGTTCTCGCTTGCTATCTTAAAGCTTTTTCCACAGCAGGCGTCCTCTTCGTCTGTGGCACGTGCGCGCGTTACATACTTGAGTGTGTTTGATGCTATGTGCGCATCAGTGTGGAAATGTTTGACTTTCATTTTTCTGAAAAGGTGGACGATGTCGCTAGAAGGTTCCAAAGTGCTTCTCCCTCTTTGTTCCTCACTCTTGTGTCCCACAGGCAAGAAGGTCATGCTGCTGATGATGTTGGGCGTCGCTTTGTTTGGCTTGAGGACGTGCAGGCTCTGACAGGAGAAACCTTCAGAACAGACAAGAAACCGGATCCGGCCAACTGGGAGTATAAGTCTCTCTACCGAGGAGACATAGCAAGGTACGCGTCACCATGTCTTTCCTGATTTTCACTGGTGGGAAGTGACTTCTTTCTCCCTCGAGCCCTCTGTGTGCAGTCTCTGTCTGCCCCCCTCCCTTCTGGATTCCGGGGGGTGGGTGTCCCCCATCGCTGGGCTGTTAGGGCATGTGTCTTATCTCACACTCTGAAGTGAAAGCTCAAACCTTGTAGTCAGGATCCAGGTCTGAGTCACTTATCCGTGGTGCCTGGCATTGTGCTGGGTGTAGTAGGTTTTTAGTAAATTGTTGAATGAGGGAATCTAAAAATACCTTGAAATAAATAATTGTGACAAACTATCTGGAAATCATTTGGTCTGATCTGTATGCCATTTTAAAAAGTCACGAGCGGGGTGCCTGGGTGGCTCAGTTGGTTAAGCAGCTGCCTTCGGCTCAGGTCATGATCCCAGCGTCCTGGGATCGAGTCCCACATCGGGCTCCTTGCTTGGCGGGGAGCCTGCTTCTCCCTCTGCCTCTGCCTGCCATTCTGTCTGCCTGTGCTCGCTCTCTCTCACTCTCTCTCTGACAAATAAAAAAAAAAAAAAAAAAAGTCACGAGCACTTTTTATTCATCCGTCCCCCAAGTAAGCCATTTTAAAAGTGACATTAAGTGGTAATGACTTTTTCAAAATGCTCCCAGTATATGTCACCAGAGAAAAAAAGAGGCGATGGTATTCACTTCAGTAATTAGTTTATTAAACTTTTCTCCTCCACCCTGTCAATCAAAAATATTTAAGTACTTATTGGGGCACCTGGGTGGCTCAGTGGGTTAAGCCTCTGCCTTTAGCTCAGGTCATGATCTCAGGGTCCTGGGATCAAGCCCCACATCGGGCTGTCTGCTCAGCCAGGAGCCTGCTCCCCCCTCTCTTTCTGCCTGCCTCTCTGCCTACTTGTGATCTCTCTCTGTGTCAAATAAATAAATAAAATATTTTTAAAAATATTAAGTACTTATTAAATCCCTTAGGCACTGAGTAGTTTATAAGACACTGCTGGGAACACAAAGCAGTCATACATAATCTCTCTTCCCAGACAGCTTACAGGTAATGAAAATTGAAGGTAGAGAATATTGGAATGTAAAGCCAAGAGGAGGCCAATATCATTCTTTATAGGCTAATTACTTTTTAAAATAAATTTCGGTTTCCATTACATAGCTGCATCTCCAAATTTTGTCATTAGTCACAACATTATACCTTACCACATAGGCAATTCCTACTAAGATTTCCTTTATGATATGTTTATATCTGTGATTTCTCTGTGGATATTTGTATCTACATGCAGTCTCCTAAAACCTTATGGCTGAGTGAATGACTATTAAAATGTTTTTGTACATTTTTGAATAATTTTGATACTCCTTGAAGTCTTGTTCGGTTCCCCATGGCCCCGTGATGTGGGGCCACAGACGTGGTAGGACCCAGGAAAAGGGGAGGCGAGCAAATGCTGACTGTGGGCCTGTGCTTGTTAGCCTGTGTGATCCTCACAGCTGCTCTGCGAGGAGGGCCACACTCGTATTTTAGGAACGAGGAAAGGGAACCTCAGAGAGGGTCAGTGGCCTCTCAGGATCACGCTGCCAGGAAGCAGCTTTCTTGGGGAATCTGTGTTCCTTGAACCTCGAATGTTCTTTTCCGGGCCACAAATGAAGATGAGCTGGGTTGTGTGGTAGGCTGCTTTCTAGATTGGGAAACTGAGAACTCTGGTTCTCATTCTCACTTGGCCACTGACTCATAATGTAATCCCACTTGAGTCTCTAATCCTGTCTGAGCCTCTCTTTCCTCATTTATTAACTCCTGCTGTGCCTCACACTCGGATATCAGACATCATCTATAGGATTAAAAAATTAGTTTGTAAAGATAAAGGGTTATTACTTCTTAATAGATGAAAAAGCAGAAATATTCACCATGACCAGCTCTTAAATCTCTGCAAATGAGAGGCCCAGGCCTTAGGAGGAGACTAACGAGGGAAGTTTACTAATATAAATTGTAAGGATGCTGCTGGAAGGGCATGGGGCATTGGTGTGATTTCCCAGTAGATTCCGAAGCTTAGCTGAACTAAGTCTTACCCGGATTAATAGCTGTACCACTGTTAGTGTCCAGATCTAGGGCAGTATTGGTCCCGTGGCACTGTGAGTTGGTCAGAGGACAGGGGACATGTTTTGTCAGGTTGAGAATTTTCACACTTCACGCAGGGCACTGACAAACCAGGAGCGTTGGGAGGACTCGCCTGGCACCGTCCTGTGAGGACCAGATGAGGCCTTGTGGGTCCTGGGCCTGTGACCGCAATATGGTCCATGTCTTTTAAGCTTTGCTGGACCACCTTCTAGAAGGTGGATTGGCAGTGTTCAGTGTAACTCGGGAAGGCAGAACCAGGATCAATGAGCGGAAGTTCTAGAAAGAGAGATCTGACTCAGTATCAAAGCAAATTTTCTAGTAGTGTGAGCCTACCAGCAGTGACCTGGTGTGCGTTTGTGTATTGTGTATTGTGGTGAGCAGGGCTTAGAGTTCATGGGATTCCAGATTACCTTTGGAAAATTCCTTAGGGCTAATATACTAGCTCTCAGAGAACGTCAGCTCTGCTTTTTCTCCATGTATGGAGTGGACCGTTGTTAGCTCTACACCAGGTGAAATAGTGGGCATATGTTTAGGAGCCAAGTTTTATGAAATAATAACTTTAACTTGTCTAGTGCTTACTGTATGGCTAAGGACTTGAAATATATAAACTTTTTGATCATCCCTGGTGTTCTGTGATATGGGTAACATTATTATCCCCATGTCACAGATGAGGAAACTGAGGCACAGACAGGTTTTGGGGGGGTTTTGGTTTAAATAATTTGGTCAGAGTCAACTGGTTAGTAAATGATGGGGTTGGAATAGGGACCCGGGTAGACGACCACTATGAGAGCATGTGTGGATTAAAGACACTGAAGGAGAGGCACATTTATCACTGCCCAGCTCACTCTGGGGCTCAGAGCTGCCGCGCGGATCCCGGGCAGAAGTGTGTGCTCGATTTAAATACGTTCGTTTCCCATGCCCTGCCCCTCTTTCTTTCTTTTCTTTCCTCTCTTCCCATCCCTTCCCTTTTCCTGTAGCTGAATTAATTTAAAGTAAATATCAGCATGATATCATTCGCTGAACCTCCAAAGTGGTGTTCCCTCCTTCTAGAATTGTTCCATGTAAGTCCAGCTGACCATTTGATAAGGATTTTACCAAAAACAAAACAAAACAAAAACCCCAAATGAAGCCTAGGTTCTTCCCAGTTAAGATTCTATGATAAATGATAAATTAGATAAAACCCAGATGTCCAACAGCAGAGAGATGTTTCTAGATGAGGGCTTACCCCTCCACTGGACCGATTCAAAGCCAATAAAAACGGTATTTTCTAAAGCAAATGGTTCAGGGAAATACACAAAAGTAGGGAGGAAAGCCCGAAGCTGTGTATCAGCTATTTTTTTTAAAAAGGTATATGTACACAACACACAATACATATGTGTATGTATACAAACACATAAACACATATCTGAAAGTAGGCGTTTAATAATACAGTTCAGTAAGACTCTTTTTTCCCTTTATCATTTTTATCTGTTATAAAATGCAACTATTAAAATCAGTTTTACAAAATTCACTTTTAAAAAAAAAAAGATTTTATTTATTCATTTGACAGAGATCACAAGTAGGCAGAGAGGCAGGCAGAGAGAGAGGGGGAAGCAGGCTCTCTGCTGAGCAGACACCTCGATGCGATGCGGGGCTCCATCCCAGGACCCTGGGATCGTGACCTGAGCCAAAGGCAGAGGCTTTAACCCACTGAGCCACCCAGGTGCCCCCAAAATGCACTTTTAAAGTCAGAAAACTCTGTAAACATTTTTTAAGAGATAATGTGAATGTTGAAATACTGTTGATTTTTAGTAAAAATAAAATAGTACTTACGGGGAGAACTAGTTCTACTTAGAGTTTGCTCCTTACAGAATGATGGACGTGTTTAGAGCTCCTGAAGCACTATTTTATCTCCTCACCTCTCGTTAAAGTTGTTTTGACTCTAAATGGACTGGGGACAGTTGTTTTGAGTTAACCTAGGAGGGCCTGGGGCAGAGGATGGAGAGGAAGGGTTTGTGTGCATGTGAAAGCTGGGAAGGCAACTTCTCAGGCCCCTGTTGACTGTGGGGAAGCAAAGGAGGTGCTGGGCCTAGACCAGGGGGAGGTGGACGCAGAACTTTCTGGAAGATGACAAAAGATGGCAACTACTCTCTCCTTTTTTTTCCCCTGACAGCATGATATTGTGGAAATTTTTTAAAAATACAGTGTCAGTTTAAAGAATTCTGTAGTGAATGCTCCTAATCCCACCCTCTACATTCTACCATGAATAGTTCACTGTGCCTGCCTTGTCACATGTCCGTCTGTTCATCTGTCCTTCAATCCAGCCTATTTGGTGCCAGCCTCAGTGTACTGCCCCCTGAATATTTCAGCATGCGTGTCATTAACTGCAGTTCAGGTTCGTTTAGCTTTTTCCTTTGGACTTAAAATTTACATACAGTGTAACACAGATCTTCATTTGCTGAGTTTGGACACGTGCATACACCTGTGTAAGCCAGCCCTCAGTGAACATCACCGTGACCCCCACTCCCCCCAAATTTCCTCCTGCTCTCTTCCACTCAGTCCACACCCCACCTCCCCAGGGACAGTTACCGTTCTAATTTTTTCCATACTCAATACTGTCTCTTCTAGAATTCCACGTAACTGGAGTCCTATAGTACGCACGCTTTGGGTCTGGCTTCATTCGCTCAGTGTGACGTTTTTGACATCCAGCCCCATTGGGTCATTTGTCAGTAGTGGCTTCTCACTGCTGGTGGTGCTCTGTCCTGTGGCCACACCACTGCTCATTTGTCTGTTCTCCTGCTGATGAATGCCCGGACCCTTTGCAGCACTCGGCTGTTAGGAACACGGCTGCTGAGAATGTCTGTGCACACATCTGTGTGTAGAAATCCAGTTTCCTTTTTTCCTGGGGGAATGCCTAAAATAGAATTGCTGGGCCCCAGGGTAAGTCTAAGTTTAGTTTTTTTCAGGAAACTGCCAGACCTTTCCCCAAAGTGACTGTACCAGTTTCCATTCTCACTAAGAGCATGTGAGAGACCCGGTTCCCCGG
This sequence comes from Lutra lutra, assembly GCF_902655055.1. Classification (NCBI taxonomy): domain Eukaryota; kingdom Metazoa; phylum Chordata; class Mammalia; order Carnivora; family Mustelidae; genus Lutra; species Lutra lutra. Next base: position 118,617,787 of record NC_062284.1, read on the forward strand.
CAGATTACTCGCTGGTGGTCATTATTGTCGGTGTTTAATTTTAGTGGTTCTGGCGGGTTTGTGGCATAGCTCCTTGTGGTTTTAATTTGCATTTTCTCACGATTCATGACGTTGAGCAGTTACGCATGCGCTGATTGGCCCTTCATGTTGTCTTTGGTGAATTCCGTTCACATCCTTTGCTGTTCTTTGTTGGTTTGTGTAACACACGGAAGAATGCATGGTTTCCCACAGCCTTCCTGCACATATTCCGTAGTCATGGGTGTGATTACGGGGGCACCTGTACGCTCTATATAGGCCTTTTAGAGCCCAGCCTCTCTTCCTCTAGAGTAGAAGACAGCCAAGTGTAATCTTAATTATTTTGTTTCAGGCTTAAAAATACAATCTTAGCCCTCCCTGTTTTCTTCTTACGTGGGAACACAGGACTATACAGGAAAAAGGACCAGTGTAGGAGACAGGTGACTCACTGTCACCCAAGGTTCTGGTGTCCTTAAGGATAGTGTAAAGGAGGGGATGAGGATTTCCACCTTGTCTGTTAATATGATTGTGATGATCCATGACGTAATGTATGGGGCAGACTTTACAAAACTCCAGGAAAATAGAAACTAATAGAAATTACTAGAGTCTGGAAGACAGGCCTGATCTGAAATTCATGTGATGTTAATAAGGATTTGAAGTATTTAGAGGAATAAGTTGAACACAGAAAAAGTTGATTGCTAATTGTCGTATTTCTCTGAACAGAAACTGTCGGAAGGTAAGGTGAATTTGAAAACGTGCAGTTAAGTTGCCTCATGAGAGCTCAGGTCCGCTGAGCTGAGCCTCGATGGCAGTGCACCTCTTGCCTCAGTAACTTTCTTTCTTTTTCAAATACAAGATACAAGAGGAAAGGAGACTCCTGCCTTGGCATTAACCCTAAGAAGCAGTGTATATCCTGGGAGGGGGCTTCCACAGAAAAGAAGCATTCGCACAAGCATGTTGAGCGCTATTTTACGAAGAAGAGCGTGGGACTGATGAACATTGACGGAGTTGCCGTTGGCAGCAAAACCGAACCTCCGTCATCTGAGCCGCTCTCCTTTATCCCCGTGAAGGGCCCAGATGATGCGCTTCCTCCCGTTACGACCTGGTTGAACCCTCTGGGCATTTACGATCAGTCCACCACGCAGTGGTTACAAGGACAGGGTCCTTCAGAGCAAGAATCAAAGCAGCCAGACTCACAGACGGACAGAGAGAGCGCGCTGCTCAAGGCCAAGGTGGAGGAGTTCAACCGGAGAGTGCGCGAGAGTCCTCGCGACGTGCAGCTGTGGATGGCCTTTGTTGCTTTTCAGGTAAGTAACGCCGTCCCGCTTCTCTTACTCGGAATGACTGTGCTAGTTCGGGGGCAAACCCACGCGCTCTCCTGCTGTTCTGGAGCCCCTGGGAGGTGCCCTGGCCCTGGGCATTTGGAGATTATGACATGTAGCCCTTGCCCTGAGCTTGCTCCAAGCCCCCGAGGAAGCCTGATGTGTGAAGGGCAAGTGCTTTCATGTGTAATTTGGGGCTGGCATGTGATGGTGACCTACCTCGAGGGAGCACGAAAGGGCGGCTAAAAGAAGGTGAAATTTAAACAGGATCTGGGAAGAAGCGCCCTTGTTCACCGGGGTGCGGGGTGCAGGATGCGCAGAACTGGGAGAGAGAAGGCGCTGCTTCTCCAGTGACCCGACCGGGGCTCTAGGCTCCCTTTCTGAAGCACGCGGCTTTGTCTTCGTCCTACTTACTTGCCTTTGAACCGTGTATACGGTTGTGTCTCGCCCCACATTCGGCTGTGTCACGGGTGAAGTTGGCTCTTGGGAAGCTGCATGCTCGCTCTTGTTATGTGACCGCCCACCCCCACCCCCTGCCCCGTGACGGAGCAGTTGGGTGAGGTAAACACACCGTCAAATGTAGAGGTGACAGAGGCGCCCCAGGAACAGAGTTTCTGCTCAGAAGAAATCGTGGCTAGCCCGTGGTGACGTCCAAAGGATGATTGGTCTGCGAGGCGATAGAGCGGGGCTTGCGGGGAGCTCAGTGGCTGTTGCGGGACTTTGAGGCTCCCCTACTTCCGTTAGTAAAATGATGTTTCTGTCTCAAGGATGAGGTCATGAAAAGTCCCGGCCTGTACGCCCTCGAGGAGGGAGAGCCGGAGAAGCGGAAGAGGTCTCGGAAGCTGGTGCTGGACAGGAAACTGGCCATCCTGGAGCGGGCCATCGAGAGCAACCAGAGCTCCGTGGAGCTGCAGCTGGCCAAGCTGGAGCTGTGTGCTGAGTTCTGGGAGCCTTCCACGCTGCTCAGGGAGTGGCAGAAGCTGATATTCGTGCACCCCAACAAGACGGCCCTGTGGCAGAAGTACCTTTTATTTTGCCAAAGCCAGTTCAGCACCTTCACCGTCGCCAAGATCCACGGTCTCTATGGCAAGTGCTTGAGCACGCTGTCCGCGGTGCTGGACGGCAGCATCCTGTCGCACCCTGCGCTGCCCGGCACGGAGGAGGCGGTGTTCGGTAAGAGCTGAGCGCCAGAGCCATGGGGGTCGGGCACTTACACTGGCTTCTGGCTGTAGTCAAAAATGAAGATGTGTTTTGGTTTATTTTAGAAATGACAGAATTGATACAATGGATTTAAACAGAAAGTATTAGGACTGCTTTGGTCTAGAACAGATTTTCCCTTCTCTACCTTCTTGGTGGGGGTGAGGAGTGGGCATTAGAGCCCGTCAGGTTGGTAGAGGAACCGTGGACTAGAAGGTCCAGCTTTCCTGCTTTTAGCCAAGGACACGTAGTCAAGTCTCGACTGTCGTGGCTGTCCGTGGGGTTCCCTGTTGAGATGTCTGTCTGCTCATCTCACACCTTCTGGGGCCTCGCAGTCAGTTGAGCACAGATCTTTACTTTCTGATGAAAATCTACACCATCCCTTTTCCTAGAATTTTTCTTGTAATAATGAGCTTTGAGTATTTGATAACTGTCCAGAACAACTTCCTGCCTTACTTTTATGCAGCATATATAGTTTTTGTTAATATTTGTATTCCCCAATGGCTTCATATAAAAATGGGAATAAATGTGCTTTGATTATAGTTCTGTGGTGAGTCCTTTTAACAAGGACATGTATTATTACAGCTTTGAAACGATCACAGTAACTAATTTCGGAGAAAAGATGTTCTCGGTGTTGAAATGCACGTTTTTAGAAGTTGTGTTCTTTCCCTTGAAAGGTGTTAACCAGGACTCCCTCCTTGCTGTCCCTGCTTTCAGCTCTCTTTCTTCAGCACTGCCACTTCCTGCGGCAGGCTGGCCACTCGGAGAAGGCCGTCGCTCTGTTCCAGGCCATGGTGGACTTCACCTTCTTCAAACCTGACAGCGTGAAAGACCTGCCTACCAAAGGACAGGTGCGGGTCCTTGTGCGACTGGCCTCCCCCCTCCCTCCTTCCCCCTCCCTCCTTCCCCCTCCCTCCTTCCCCCTCCCTCTCTCCCCCTCCCTTCCTCCCTCCCCCTCTCTTTCTCCCTCTCTCTCTTCCGGGGGGGAAAGTGTGGATAATGGGAACTGGTGGTAGTATTTTAAAAATCCTATCCTCCTTTGTATCAGCCCTGCTGAGAACTGTTGCTCAGAATATGCTGGTGATCCAAGGAAAATTCCATAACGAAGGTAGTGAAACTTGAAGAGATGAAAGATCCACTTCCCCCATTATAAACTCAACTATGTCCCCCCCCCCTTTTTTTCTTACTTATGGGCCTCGTTTCAGTGCTAATTATCCCCGTCAGGGAGAGAAACCATGGTCATGCTTCTTAGAGCATGATGTCTCACTGTCTCCTCCCTCTGTGCATTCCAAGCCCGGTCTTAGGTCATTTTCCTAGTTAGCATTTCCACTATGTAAGATCTTTGCAGGAATTGCAAACGATAGTGAGATAGTGCGTGTTGACACTTTGTCAGCGCTGATCCTTACTGGGGAGGTGTTGTCATTTAGATGACAAGTGAACAGTGCCCATATTTGTGATGTAGAAGCAATAAAAAAAATCTCATCATAAAGCTACCCATATAAGAAAGCCACCTTCTTGCTTTTTTCTTGAAAGAAATCTCCGTTTCCTACTTTGCATAGGGGGTCTGGTGGAAGATGGATAGGATATCTGAATTTAGAGTGAATTTACAGAGGCCTCAGGAGGCTAAGATCTCCATCTTGTGGAATATTCCTGAATTGCCCTTAAAGACTATTTTTATCATCATTATTTTTATCTATTTTTTTCCTAGATGAAATTGGGTTAAAGAATATTGGTTAATATTAGTATACCTGATTAGTCGTATAATGAGCCAGTTAACAAATTATTTTAAGACACGGTGTGCTGTTTTAAGACTATGCCATGCTATGGAAATGAACCTTGGTGGACCGTGGGGGCCCTGGGTGTGTGGTTGCCGGGTCAGGATCAGAATGGCTCTCATCCCAGCCCTTTGCTGACGTTCACAGACTGTGAGAACAGTTCCTCTCGGGGAGGGCGGAGCCGGGACTGTGAAGCAGGGAGCCACGCCCCTCAAGTGTCCGCAGAGCCTACTGCACTTCTTTTTTTTTTTTTTTTTTTTTAAGATTTTATTTATTTGTCAGAGAGAGAGGGAGAGAGAGCGAGCGCAGGCAGACAGAATGGCAGGCAGAGGCAGAGGGAGAAGCAGGCTCCCTGCTGAGCAAGGAGCCCGATGCGGGACTCGATCCCAGGACGCTGGGATCATGACCTGAGCTGAAGGCAGCTGCTTAACCAACTGAGCCACCCAGGCGTCCCCCTACTGCACTTCTTAAGGCTTTTCGTACTGACAGCACCTGGAGTTCCAAAGCATTTACCAGACAACTTTGAAATAAAACTTTATCTTTGAGGACATTCTATATCTTTAAAATGAGAGACATTGTTAAAAGACACAGTAGTATAGCATGAAAGAAACAGAGTCTGGTCTGTGTTTCTTTTTTTCTTTTTCTTTCTTTCTTTCTTTCTTTCTTTTTTTTTTTTTTGACATTTGACAGAGTGCATGAGAAGGGGGATCTGCAGGCAGAGGCAGAGGGAGAAGCAGGTTCCCCACAGAGCAGGGAGCCCAACGTGGGGCTCAATCCCAGGACCTTGGGATCATGACCTGAGCCAAAGGCAGACGCTTAACAACTGAGCCACCCAGGTGCCCCCCGGTCTGTGTTTCTATGGAAAAAGTAAATTGATTGTAACTTTTACACTTTAGAAAAAACCACCCTTCTTTTTCTGGAGCGTGCTTTCTTCTCTCCCTCTTGTAAGCGCAAGACTGTGAAGAGGGAGTGTGGTCTTTCTAGTTCCTCTTCCTGAGGTGGCTGCCAGGCACTTGGTATGGGGCCCGTGCCCGGCCCATTGCCCAGCCCTGCTCTTCTGGAGCTGTCCTGGACACAGTCCTCTTGCAGGCATGCATGGCACTGCCCCAGGCTCAGGCTGGACTATCCTGTGGCTCCTGGCCCACAGCATGCCCCTGGAAGCCTTGTCCTCTTCTAAATGTTTTATAGAAGCTTTTCTTAAGCAAGTGGTTAGCTCATTTTTAAATCCTTTTTGTTGAGGTGCCTGGCTGGGTAGCTCATTTGTTTAAGTTCCTGCCTTCAGCTCAGGTCATGATCTCAGGGTCCTGGGATCGAGCCCCATGTCAGGCTCCTTGCTCAGCAGGGAGCCTGCTTCTCCCTCTCCTTCTGCTCCCCCTGCCTGCTGCTCCCCTGCTTGTGTGTTTGCTCGCTCTCTCTCAAATAAATATATTATTTTTAAAAAAAGAATTTAAATAGCTAAAAAAAAATAAAGTCCTTATCAGTTGATTACACAATTGCTTTCCTGCTCATTGTTGGGTTCACAGTCCAGTTGGTTGGGAATTACTGCACTGAGCCGGTCACCGCACACAGCAGACCTGATGCCCAAATGCAGGAGAACAGACGTGTGATCACGGGTCTGGCTTTAACACGCAGACCTTTTTATTCACTGGGTGCCTGCCACACACAGCACTGGGCCCACAAGTGTTTACTGAGCCCCCTCTAGGTACTGGGCACTGTGCCAGGTTTTAGGAACACAGAGTTGAGCTGTCACGCCCTCAACAGCCCTGGCCTGTCCTGTGGACACTTTGAATCCCCTTCTCCTTGGAAGGTCTTGGAAGCAACGTGATTTCAGGCATTCAGGGATCCAGTGGCTTTAGGGCAACGGGCTGTTTTCCTGTCCCCAGTGAGACCGGCCTCCCGGGGTCAGAGCTGGGAAACCATTCCTCTCCTACCCGCTGGAGGCCCTTTTTGTAGACCGTGGCCGGTCTTTTTGTAACAGACTCTCAGAAGTGGTGGCCCGTCACTCTGCTGTGTCTGATTGCTACAGGTCACAAGGCCCAGCCCACACTCAGGGGTAGGGTCACAGGGGGCTGTCTTGGAGGCCACCTACCATCCTAGCTCCTTTTTTTTTCCTGTTTTGGGGTGTATCCTAAATCTACTGGAAACAGGGCAAGCAAGGTTTTAGCCATGAGCCCCTCTTGTGCTGATGAGAACACACTTGGCTCAGTGGCGGAGCGGTTTTGTCCAAGCTGGGCTCACCTCTGTATTTTAAACCCGAACAGGTGGAGTTCTTTGAGCCCTTCTGGGACAGCGGGGAGCCCCGGGCTGGGGAGAAGGGCGCCCGAGGCTGGAGAGCGTGGATGCAGCAGCAGGAGCGAGGCGGCTGGGTGGTCATCAGTCCAGGTGAGGCCCCTCTCGGCTTGGATGCGCACGCCTCTGCCTTTGTCTTCTGGAATGTGTTTTCACGTCTTCTTGATTATTTGTTTATATGTATAAGCTCTTCTGTCGGTCTTTAAGAACGTTGTAGAAACATCAAAATATCAAAAATACACTAAGTGGAAGCGTTGGGAGAATATAGACCATCTGTCATCCTTACGGTCTTTCAGTCAATGCCCCGTCCTGTGGAGGGTTTGAGTTTCCTTCCAGAGGAAGGAAGTTTCATTTTTCTTTTCAAAAAGTTGTTCCTCAAGAAGTAATCTTGTTATGAATCCCCCTCACCCCACACCCATTTAGTGTGTTCTAAGGACAGTCTTTCTGTTTTCTTGGCAGTGTATAGACCATCAGGTCCTTTGAAGCACCCTTTCCTACTTAGGAATACTATAAAATAATTGTTAACTAGCTTTTATGTGACTGTCATCCTAAATGACCCCAAACTACTTTCTGGATTTATACCTTAAGACAGCGCTGTCTGGTAAAAATATAATTCAAGCCACCAAAGTAACTTCACGTTTTCTAGTCGCCACATTAGAAAAGTAAAATGGTGAAATTAACATTGAGGATATATTTTGTTTGACCCAGTATGTTAAAACCTTAATATTTCAATGTGTGACTGTTAAAAAAAAAAATGAGATATTTTGCCTTTTTTTTTTTTTTTTTTTTTTAATATGAACTCTTTGAAATCTGGAGCGTATTTTACACTTTACAGCATGTTTTGTTCAGACTAGCTGCTTTCAAGAGCTCCATAGCCACGTGGGCATGGCTGCCATCTTGGTCAGCACCGCGCCCGGCTCTTCAGGAATTGCTTCTCCCCCTGGTTTTGTTGAAAGTGAGAAAAGCGAGGCCCAGACCTGACTGGCTTCTTCTCACAGATGTCACCTTCCTGGGCCTTGGTTTCTTCAAGAAATGAAAACTTGGGATTAGCCCTGGTTCCAGGCCAGGTGGCATCTCTGGCCCTTTGGGTGTTGGGAGTTGTTTTTCCTCTGTGTGGCACTAGCAGGGACGGTCAGTCCTCCCTTAGCTCGGCTACTTTCCTGGAGTGTTCCCTCCCAGAAAGAACCGGAATCACTCTCACGCTAACCAGTGGTTTCATATGAGGAAAAGTAAGTTGCAAGGCAAAGTAGAAGTAGATATTACCCTTTTAGCTACTGCTAAAGTCCGCAAGACCACATGAATGACCCAAAAATAGAAGTCTTTTTTCTTTAAGAGAGAGAGTGGGGGGTGGGAGGAGGGGAGGAGGGAGGGCCAGAGGGAGAGACTCTCAGGCAGACTCCATGCTAATCGTGGAGCCGGACACCAGGCTCAGTTCCACAACCCCAAGGTCACAATCTGAGCTGAAATCAAGGGTCAGACACTCAACCAACTGAGCCACCCAAACTCCCCGAGAAGTCTTTTTAGTAGTGACTTTTGAGTACCAGCTCAGGGTGGTTCTCTGTTTTTAGGTTTTTGTTTTTTGGGTTTTTTTTGTTTTGTTTTGTTTTAATGAGCACGTCTCCTAGAATGCACAGAATTTGTGTTCTAAGGTTCATCATATTCTGCATTTCTATGAGACTGAAGTAGAATTCTCACAGCAGTGTCCCGGGAACACTGTTTCCAGAAAACTAGTTGATAACTATTCTTTGTTTTTCCTTTATTTTTTAGTTTTCTTTGTCCCATCTTGATGAGGTTGGCATTTAGAGAGTAGCTGGCATTTATCATTGATTCTGAGGCATTTTTTCATGTATCACTACTTATTTCCTTTCTCTCACCCTCATTTTCTCTTGGTCTATATTGTTATATATTTATATGTGTCTTTCCAAAATCATGTAATTTTTGGAATTTCTAATGTAATAAATTCAGATATCTAAGCTAGATGTGTGACTCATAGGATAATTTCTCTTAGGCTGAGAGTTTTTTTCAATGTGATTAAAGGATTACCTTGCATGTACGTCTTTAGAAAAAGGTGATAAATGGTTAAATTTTAGTTTTCTTTGAGAATTCAGAAGAGCGTTTAGATAGAATATTGAATTTAAAAAGTTAATATATACTTAACACATTTAAATTCTGTGGAGTTTTTGTTATTTATTTTTTAAAAGATTATTCACTTGAGAACGAGTACGTGCGCATGCACAATTGGTGGGGTGGGGGGTTGTGACGAGGGAGAAGGCCTCTCAGAAGGATCTCAGAAGTCCTGAGATTGAGCCCTGAGTTGGGCCACCTATTCCGCGGGGAGCCTGCTTCTCCCTCTCCCTGCTCTGCCTGCTGCTCCCCCTGCTGCTCCCTCTTCCTCTGCCTCTCCCCTGCCCATGCTTTCTCTCTCTGACAAATAAATAAAATCTTTTTTTTTTAATAAAATCTTTAAAATAAAAAGAGAAAACCTTTAAGGAGCTGCCAGACTATTCACAGGACTGCGCTATTTTGCATTCCCATCATTGCTGCACAAGGGTTCCAGTTTCTCCATATTCTCACCAACACAGGTTTTCTGTGTAACGTACTACGATTGGCTTTTTTCCACTTAGCATCACCCCCGAGATCCATCCGAATTGCTTCACGCATCTGTAGTTTCTCAGGGTGATTTACTGTGAGTAATGGTCCATGGTGTAGATGTCAAATTTCCCTGTTAATCTACTGTGGGACGCTAGGAGTGTTTCCAGAGATTGGCTGTTATGAATAATGCTGCTCTGGGTATTAGTGTTCAGGTGTTTGTGTGTACGTAGGTTTTCATTTTTCTGGGATCAGCATCCAAGAGTGCAGTTGCCAGGTCTTGTAGTAAATGCATGTTTAATTATATAAGAAACTGCCCACTTGTTTTCTGGGGTACCCATACCATTTTCTATACCCTATTTATTTTTAAATATTAAATTTTATTAGAAGACTGAAGACTTTTCTCCTCTCCCGTTTTGCATGTTCAGAGTTAGGAAACAAAGTGAAAGTACAGGGTATCTTGAATTGACTTTTTTGGAGAAGTGAACACAAGTTGTGATCATAAGGCCACTGGCTGAAAATCCCAATGGCTTTAGGAAATCTAAACCAGTGCTGTTACTAAGTGTCGTGTAGCTTTCTGGAATGGTGTTGTCCAGTACATTAGGCATTAGTCGTATGTGGCCGTTTTAATTAAATTAAGATGAAATAAAGTAAAAAATTGAGTTGTGCTGCCAGCTACATTTCAGGTGCCTGCTAAGTCACATGTGGCTGGTTGCTACCATAGTAGACACATAAGGTATATAGTATGTTATCATCATAGAAAGTTCCGGTAGTGTTGTTCTAGAATATGTGTGTTTCCATTTTAATTGCTGTGGTAACATTAAAAATCATCTGATTCCATTGGCTAACTGCCAGGGTTTTTTGGGAACCTGACTGGTGATAGGAGAGTCCCTCAGTGCCTCTGAGTCCCTGAATGTGCCAGAAGGCTGGGCCTGGGTCTTACTCATCTTGGCACTCTAGAGACCCACCATAGGAGGTGGCATCACAGACCGGTGAAATGTAAGTGGTGGTTTTATTTGCTGGTGAGGTGAGCTAAAAGTTTTGTTCTCATCTAGATGATGATGATGATGATGAGCCAGAAGACGAGGACCAGGAAATACGAGATAAGAGTCTGCCCAGGTGGCAGATCTGGCTTGCCGCTGAGCGGTCCCGAGACCAGAGGCACTGGCGGCCGTGGCGCCCTGATAAGACCAGGAAGCAAACCGAGGAAGACTGTGAGGACCCAGAGAGACAGGTGAGTGTCCCACCCCGGGTGGGAGGCCAGCCGCCGGGTTCTTCCCTTCTGCCCATTCACACGGGCTTTGCTTGCCTGCAGGAAGCTTGTCGGGTGCTTGGGGCACTAGCCTGGCTTGGGAGAGGTTAGCTTGCTCCTGACCTCTTGTTCCTGTTTCTGGAAACCTCACTGCCCACTGGTGATGTGGGAGTGTGGAGGAACCTGACCAGATAGTTCCCATTCCCAAGTAGGAGGGAAGGCCTCTCCGGAGATGGTCTTCCAGTTATCCAGCTAGTTTTTCATGTGGAAGCCTGAGGACTTGGGGTTTTCAAGACGTGGAATCGCTGTCCTAGGTTATGTAGCTCTGTCCACGTTCCCCATCGCACTCTTGTATCCTCAGAGAGGTGGTGGATAGGTTTGACTCAGGAGGACAAGGGGACCTAGGTATAGAGGCCAAGCTGGGACAGTCGCTACACGGCTAGTGCTGCTGGGGAAGCAGCTCCCGTTCCTGGAGCCGCTGTGGTGCACCAGGCACTTACGTTGTCTCGTTTACTGTTGTGGAACGACGTGACCTGTGCTGCACTGGTGGCCAGCAGCTCTGCAAGTTTTATGTTAAAATAAAGGAAGAGCTTTTACTTGGAGCCTGAAAAGGACCCAGTTTCCTAAGACCCGGCTGTACTGCTTGCCATGCGACGCGCTCTAGGCACAGACCAGCAGGTGTTCACAGTCTCGAGGCTCATGAGCTCTGGCCTGGTGTGTTGTCTGCGACCCTCCTTGCGATTTACGTGCTGCCAGGGTGGGGATTTTTGCCCGTTTCCTCCCTGCAGGATCACCGGTGCACGGACCGTGCCTTTCCTGTGCTGACTGCTCAGTTGACGTTCCCGGATGTCGAATGACTATTCGATGCCGGGTCTTCTGCTCCAGGCCCAGCAACCAACACGAGTCCCTGGAATGTTTGAGGAGTGGCGGATATGGTTGGGACCCAGGGAACTGGGGAGCTCTGGGTGGGAAGGAGGGGCCGATGCCAGGGACGCCGCTGCTCAGCTCCGCGATGCTGCACGTGTGGCCTGTGGTGAGTGTGCACAGGGCATCCCTTTCCTGGCTGGCGCCACGCGTCAGAAAGAGCAGGGCATGCGGTGGTCGACGGTTTTCTAGCGTTCAGGGTCACCTGGCCAGAAGTTAGTCTGAGGCTCAGAGTGCCAGTGGTTTTCTGGAAGCTCGTTTCTGGACCAAACTTCCACTCTGAGCAGTTCCTTGTCCCTTAGCTTTTTTTCTAATCAGAGCCTGGAGGAGAGAAGCTTTCCGATGAATTGACAGTTCTGAGGAGGCCAACCCCAGGGAGTCCAATTTTTCTGTGCTCACGCTTTGGCTTCCTCTCTGCTGGGAACCTTGGAGACCAAGCCCTGAGATAGAGGCCAGCCTCTGCGGCTTCACACTTGAAAGTGTCAGCGTGAAATCAGCCACGGACGGGTCCAGTTAGCGTCTGGCCTTGAATTGCGCTTGCCACGGTCCATGGCTGCTGGAGTTTTCTTCCTGCCCTGCTGCTGTTTATCTACCTTTTAGCATATTTTTCATTTCTGGAAGCAATTTTGTATGAAGAAGCCACCAAATAATAGAATTCTTTTTTTTTTTTTAAGATTTATTATTTTTAGAGAAGGGGGCAGGGATAGAGGGGGAGAGGGAGAGAGGATCTCAAGCAGACTGTGCTGAGTGCAGAGCTTGACGCAGGACTCGATCTCACAACCCTGAGATCAGGACCTGAGCCTAAACCAAGGGTCTGATTCTCAACCCACTGTGCCACCCAGGTGCCCCCAAATAATAAAATCCTTATTTTCTATCTTAATAAACAGTTTTGGCGATTGTAATTTATCAGAGCAACTACAAAAGCAGTTATGTGTGCTTTCAGGAGTGAGTACGATCCTAGATTTTCTATGAATTCATTAGGCTCCTTTGGAAGGTTTTGACTTAAGCCCATTCCTGGTCCTACCTCCTCCTGAGGGTGCCTGGGCAGCATGACAATGCCGCCAGCCCCCTGCCAGCTCCCCTCCATCTCTCCGGTGCCTGGTGAGGCCTCTAGCTTTTTTGCATCTTGCAGGAAACCTAGCTCTTGTCTGTTTAAAGTCTAATAAGAATAATGTTGAATCATCAGCACACCCACATGAAAGGGCCCCAGGAAAAGTCGCGAAGCCTTGTCTCTGGTCTGTTGCAGTGAACGAACTGTGTCCCTGGGCGGGCTGCCTCACCACGTCTCTGTTACAGGTGCTGTTCGATGACATCGCACAGTCTCTGATCCAGCTCTCCAGCCCGGATCTTCAATTCCAGCTGGTCACGGCCTTTCTGCAGTTCCTGGGTGTGCCTTGTGGCTTCAGCACCCCGGCCTCCTGCGTCTACTTGGCCGTGGATGAGGACAGCATCTTTGATAACGGGCTTCATGATGAAAAGCCACTGACTTTCCTCAACCTGTCCTTCAATGGCATCAGCTGTGTTGGCCGCTCAGACCCCCTGGGCTGCCGTCGCTGGACCCGCGGTCACAGTCGAGAGGGCGAGGAGTTCATCCGCAACATCTTTCACCTTGTGATGCCTCTGTTTTCAGGCCAGGAGCGGTCCCAGCTCTGCTTCTCCTGGCTACGGTACGAGATGGCGAAGGTAACTCCGGCCTCCCCTGCTCCGTGCGGGGGCTTCAGAAATGATCTCGGGGCTCCTGGTGTTCCTCAGCACTGGGCTTTGGCCCCTTCTTGTTCACAGACCCCCCCAGGCTCCAGTATGTGGCTGCCCCTGCTAAGCGGTGTGGGAGGGGCCCTGTGTATGCTGCTCGCCAGTGACTGGAGCTGTTTGTTGTGTTCACTCTTCTGCCAGATGTCTGGGATTATACGAGCAGTTACTGTGAAGACCCAAGTTTAGGCGGGGGTTAGAGGGTTTCCGGGTTTATTAAAAGATAAAACAAGCTACTTACTTACCTTGCTCTTCATCGCGATTAGGTATTCTTCTAGGATGGACTCTTCTGCCCTCTGCTGGCCACCGGTTAGTATTGACTCTTAACGCCCAGAGCTCTGGCGCTTAAACTACACGGATTGCACACACGGGGACATGTTCTGAAAATAGTGTGCGAGAAAAGTTGGTGGCCTCCTGTCACTGGAGAAGGATACTTGGACAAGACGAGCCTTGTTTACCGAGGTTTCCAGTGGAAGCCTGGGTGCGGCCGTTTGGGGGCGCCAGTAGCCTTGGTTCAATCCTGATTTGTTGTCCAGCTCAGGGATCCCACGTGATCGGCAACCCTGTGATGCAGGAAGGAAGTGTAGACACCCGTGTGGCTTTCTGAAGCGGACAGGACAAAGGGGTTGCTTGAAAATCACAGAGCACACAGGAGTCCTTTTCTTTTTACTTCCAGGTCATTTGGTGTCTGCGCGCTAAAAACAAGAAGAGGTTAAAGTCACAAGGAAAGAACTGCAAGAAACTCGCCAAAAATCTCCTTAAGGAGCCAGAAAACCGCAACGATTTCTGCCTCTGGAAGCAGTATGCACACCTGGAGTGGTTGCTCGGCAACACGGAGGACTCCAGGAAGGTGTTTGACTCGGCGCTCAGCCTGGCGGGCGGTGGGGAACTGGGGGGGTCCGAGCTCTGGGAGCTCGGCCTCCTCTACGCGCAGCTGGAGCTGGAGCTGGAGCTCTCGGCTGAGGTGAGGGGGGCCGCCGTGGTCCGGGCCGTGCACGTACTGACCAGACTGACGGAGAATGGGCCCTATGGGCCCTATTCGGGGCCGGTCTCGGCCGTTCATGTCCTGAAAGCCCGGAAGGCTTACGAGCACGCGCTGCAGGGCTGCCTGGGGCAGAGCTGCGGCTCCTCTCCAGCTCCTGCCGGCCCCACTCACCGCCTCGTGAGCCTGGCCAAGTGCTTCCTGCTCTTCCAGTATGTAACTGTAGGCATCGAGGCCGCCGTGCGGCTCTACGAGCAGGTGTGCGCGGGGCTGCGGGGCTCGGTGTGCCCGGGCGGCACTCTCGAGGCCGTCACGCTGCTGCATACGGGCCTGCTCCGGTTCCACACCAGGGTCCACGTTTACCCCCTGGCTCCCCTGCGCCAGGCACTCTCAGAGGCGATACAGCTGTACCCAGACAACCAGCTTCTCTGGAGGGCCTACGTACAGGTTCAGAGCAAGTCCCACGCAGCCAGTAAGACCAGAAGGTTCTTCGATGCTGTTACCAGGTCCGCCAAAGCCTTGGAGCCTTGGTTGTTCGCGATTGAAGCTGAGAAAATGAGGAAGAGGCTGGTGGAGACCGTTCAGAGGTAGGTTCGGACGTCTTGTCCGTGTATCCACAAGCCTTTGTGGTGTGTTTGCTGTGACCCCGCTGCCCTGCGAGGCCTCTGGGATCCAGAAGCAAATACGGGCCAGTGCCCAGAGCGCTGCTGTGGGTGTCCTGGTGACGTAGGATGACCTATTGGAAGAGGACTGCAGTGGCTTTGTTAGGGGCTCTCATGGCTGTCTGCCTGGACCATGCGTTTTGGGCTCCTGAACATTGCTGATGGCGTGTGGTGGGGCCGGTCAGCCATTCTGCTGTCTGAGCAGTGGTGGGGATAGCGCGATGGGCAAGAGCAGGGGCTCCGGAGTCGGACTGTGGATTCAGATCCCAGCTCTTCCACATCCCAGCTGTGTGGCCTTGGGCAAGTCCCATCCCCTCGAATAGGTTCCCCTTCTGTAAGGTGAACGGTAGCCTCCTGCAAGGACTGCTCAGAGCGGCCAGGCAGGGAGGAGCTGAGCCCAAGAGGGAGTGTGAGAGAGTTACTGGCCTCTGTTGTTATCACTGGCAGTGACGGCATCGCGTTCTACGTGTGGTCTCTTGATCCGGTGAGTGTGTGTCTGAAGGTTAAGTGACTATCACGGTGGCTTTGCTCTGACCTCTTATCAGCCGATGACTCAGTGTTGCCTCTGAAGAGTGTGTCGCCTTGTTTTTTATTTCTTCCATTGGGATTTTATTCATTCTATGTCCCCTAAGTCGAAAGGACTTTCCTCCCATCAGGTAGCGTTCGCATTCTGCTGAGTAAAGGGTGGGCTTGGCTCTAGAGAGCGGAGATGCAGGGAGATCGTGTGTGAGTTCTAGGTGGACTCTGGCATAGAGAACACAGAAGCCTGGGCACTGCCTTCCTCTGGCCTTAGAGGGGCCCCATCACGTCTGCAGCCTGCGCCCCCAGGACCCCAGACTGGGGGATGGCACTGTACCTGGCACACTGATCCTGCCAGAGCGGACCTTGGCAGTCACTAACGCTCCTCTTCCACCAGCGCCAGTGGTGGGGGGCACGAAAACTGGTCTTGGAGTCACGTGAGCCTTTGTCTTGCAGGGTGGATGGCAGAGAGGTCCATGCGACAATTCCTGAGACCGGCTTGGCTCATCGGGTCAGAGCCCTGTTTGAAAGCGCGTTGCAGAGTGACCATGGCCGCCTGTGCCCCTTGCTGTGGAGAATGTATTTGAACTTTTTGGTAAGAAAATGTTTAGTGTTTTTGTTTTTCTGTAGAGTTCCGTTGCTTCCTCTGTGTAGGGGAGAACGTGCATGTGTCCAGTGACCACCGGCCAGGAATGCTGGCAGGGGCCTACTTTGCCCCCACACCTTATCAGCCTCGATGAACCCTTCTGAGGACCCTAGTGGAGTCATGTCAGGTCGCTCTGGACGTGGGAGGGGGATGCAGGCTGCATCGCTCCTGGGGGCTTTGGCAGAGTGATGGGAATCATCGCTGGGTGGTTCGCAGCAGAACCTCGTGTGGTTCTCTCAGGGTTGACTTCCTCAAGTAACAACTTGGAAGTGGCCTAAGAGCTTTCATTAGAAAGAGACCTTCATTCTCTGTCATCTGTTCATAAGAATTCCCAGGTTCTGATTCTGCTCTGTCGTTAAAGTAAGATTCACCCTAGAATGTAATGTTGACAATGGGTCTTTCTCTCCTCTTGACAAAGGAGCTTTGTTTTCGCTCAAAAATACCATAGTTGGTGACTGAAGACACAGAGATGCCGTTTGATTGTGTTACTCTGCGTGTGGAGGCTGGAAGGCGCTTCCTGGGCCTCGTGGAGTCTGTGGGTTGACTTTGCCTTTCGTTAAGGACCTGGCATTGGGATGGGCCTCATTTCCTGGAATTTATCTGCCAAGTCACGTGGTTTTTTGGAAATGTAGTCTCCTAGGCCACTCGAGTGTTTCAACTTAAGGCTACTGAATCCCATCCAAGGGATCGCTAATGAAGGCTGTACTTTTCAGAAGCCAGGAGTGACCTTCCTTGCTTCTCTGCTTACTTCCACTGGATAAATTCTCAAGGCGTCAAAGTATTTGAACTTTTCCAATAGAAACATGACAGAGTTGGGTATAAAGGGATGTGGAGAAAGTAAGCTATGGGTTAGGAGCGCTTTGGGCCTTCCCCATCTTAGACTTCAGACTTCGGCTTGGTGGGCTTCCTCTGAGCGGCAAGGAGGACACGGGATGTCAGGACAGCAGCTTACTGGCACGCTGAGGACGAGGAGGCACAACCTTGCTGGCCAAAGTCAGTATCGAGTTGAACTAACCCAAAAGTCTGTGTGGTTTTTGCTTTTTTAATATGTAAGATTTAATTTATTTCTTTGTCAGAGAACAAGCAGGGGGAGCGGCAGGCAGAGGGAGACAGAGAAGCAGGTTCCCAGCTGAGCAGAGAGCCTGATGCGGGGCTCGATCCCCGTACCCTGGGATCACAACCCGAACTGAAGGAAGATGCTTAACCGACTTAGCCAACCAAGCACCCTGGAAGTTTGTGTGGTTTTTTCCCCCTAACATTTATTCAGCAGACCCAAAGGCTTAGGTTTTAGGTTTTGGCATCCATGTGTGAAACAGAAACCTTCGGAAGTCCAGATGCTGCTGTGGTCACAGCACACCGTGGTTACCACCTGTTGTTAATCGGTGTAGGGGAGGGCAGCTTGGTGGAGAGAGGTCAGGAGAACCGGCCTCCTGCTGCATTACCGTCGCTCCTGTGCTGGGGCCACCCAGCCAAAGGAGCAGGTGCTCCCTAAAATTCCCAGTGCTGATATCGTGTGAGTCTTTCTAGCAAGTGCAAGATCTTGAAATGTGAAAAGGGAGGGCTTGCAGACTTTCCCGTTTAACTCCCCCTGTGGTTGTCGGTAGAGACGGGTAGGGGAAAGATGGACTTGGGATTACAAGGAATCTTCCAAGAGCCAGATTTGGTTGGATCATAGAAAAATTCTCCCTGACTTGGGAGAAAAGATTGGGGCCCTTAAGGAATTTCTGTCTTTCTGGAAAGGTTAGCATTGGAGCGAGGACAGGTTTGAGCAGGACTTCCTCTCGCAGCTCCTGAAGCATCTGGATTGGCCACCAAGGCCTTGATGACCCTGTGAAAAACTCCAGTTAGGGCCAGAATGCAAGGTGAGGAGAGATCCGAAGGGAGCCGGCTCCGCGGAGGAGAGCTGGTGCTTTCTGTGTGTGTGTGCACACACATGCAGATCTACACACACTTGAGCCTTTTTCCGTATTTGCTTTTTCTCCTGCAAAAGTGATGGACGGGATTGGAGCTGCTCATTGGCCATGGACCACGGAGGACATGGGAGAAGGAAGGGATTGGCAGCCGGCGGGTCAGCCTGTATGGAAAGGCCAGCACTCAGAAGAGCCGCTGGGAGGGCGAAGAGTCGTCTTCAGTTTACCATGCTGGTTGTGGGGTGGGGGTCGTAAGCTTCCACAGGACTGTCCTCTCCTCCCTGGAGCATTCAGGGTGTCGTGGAAACATGGCTTTTTGTTTGGGTTGGGTTATCAGTTGGGTCAAATTACTTTATTTTTTAAAGTGTTTTATTTATTTGACAAAGACACAGCGAGAGAGGGAACACAAGCAGCGGGAGTGGGAGAGGGAGAAGCAGGCGTCCTGCTGAGCAGGGAGCCCGATGTGGGGCTCGATCCCAGGACCCAAGAATCATGACCTGAGCCGAAGGCAGAGGCTTAACCCAGTGAGCCAACCAGAGGCCCCAGGTCAAATTACTTTAAAAAAGTTGTATTCACTAAAGCCGCTTGCTCAGGTGGGTCTACAGTCAGATAGAAAAGAGAATCAAATCATACCAAAGCCCAAAGGCCCTCATTTTCCCTTTGCCACTGATGCTACCTCTGCCGGGTAGTGGCGGCTGGCACCAGGTGAGAGGGGACCCAGGGGCTCAGATAGGCTGTCACTGGGCACCAGCCGCATCTCTGAACGGGGCACTCTCACACTTGGTCGTGTAGGGGCAGCGGCACCCTCCCACATGGCTGTGTGGTACTCTGGGCTCGGGTCCGGGTGGCGGGCCCACAGTGCCAGACCTTTGCAAGGACTTGCGTCCTCTGCTCACCAGGGTCATGTTGGCTGAGCCCTTCCTGGGGCGGGGGGTGTGAGGCCCCCTTCCTGACCAGAGAGGCGTCTGCGTTCAACCCGGGCTCCTGCTTCCCTTTGCAGACCAGTTGTGCTCGCGTGGAGAGCGGCCCCTTCAGTTCTTTGTTCGATTCCTGTCCTAATGCTGGGGGTCGCCCATCGCTCTTGTTTCAGCCTGGGCTTAGGGATCTACGAGAAGTCACGGTTGGTCAAGACGAGGAAACCTAGAGCATGAGGCAGGACGCAGACATCCAGGGTGGCTTGTGTTCCTGGGGAGGCTCTGCGCTCGTCTCACACACATGGCTACAAGGCTGGGTCTTAGAATAGGAGATCCTGTGTGGAGACAACCAGGGGTCACCACCGAGCTGTCGCCTGCCATCAAACCTTCCCGAACCTGAGAGCCGAGGCCTTCTCCAGTGGCTGATGGAGGGAATCTTGGGAGTGGTTTGCATTCGAGTCCCGCTGACTGATGTAGCTGAATTTGCTGGGTTCCGGGGCTATCAGTGAGCCCCACAGATACAGTGCCTAAGAATGGACAGTCGTGCAATGTTTCCTTCTTTCAAGAACAAGAAAACAGTGTCCTAAGTTTATATGAGGATATTGAAGTATTCTGGCGTGTGAAGGAAGGCCAGCTGGTGCTGGTTCCTTGCGTGTGAATTCAGAGAAGTCCAGCTTCTGGAGGCCTGGAGGGGAGGGAAGGCAGGAGTCCCTGGGCTGGGCGGCTGGCTCTGGGGGTGGCGAAGGCCTGTTGTTCCAGGTGCTGGCTATGGCCCATTAGTCTGTTTCTGCGGGGGTTAACCTGAGGGAACTGAAAAGGAAGGGCAGCTGTCCCCAGCGGACAGAGAGCCTGAGCCTCAGTCTCGAGATGCGTCCCCCAGGTTCTGCGAGTCAGTCCCGTACCAGAGGCCATGCACCGGCCACCTGGTAGGAAGAGCCAACGGCACATAGAAGGCTCTCCCTTTAGGAATGGGAGCCTGGAGGAGGTGGGTGGGGAGAAAGCCCAGGAACAGACTTGAGCTCCATGAGCCTGGCTGGTGCCCGCCGGCCAGGGGAACGGCCCTTCGGGGCTGTGGTGCCTTCGAGGAGCTACTGAGCGACAGATCCCTTCCTGGGACCGGGACATGCCCAGGGAAGGGGATGGTGGGGACATGTGTGTTCTTTCCATGCCCACTGGAAACTGGAGCATGTGTCTAGGGGCTGGACTAAGGATTTTACACCCGGAAAGAGAACATGCTGAGTGCTTGCAGGCTGTCAGACGGAAATTCCTGACCAGGAGTTTATTTTTATTAGTTAGGTGCTGACTCGGTGATGCCGGTTGTCTCATTCCTCTAAGGTTTTAGAAAACGGCAAGTGTTACGGCAGACATTGTGTGTGTGTAAAGTCCTCAGCCTCGCCTCACACACGGCCTCGCTCTAGGCACGGTTCTGACACAAGACACCGTGGTCCCCAGTGGAGGAGGAGGTAGACTGGCCAGAAGTCAGAGGGCCCGGTCTCCTCTGGGTCCATCGGTGCAGGGGAAACACCACACAGCAGTGGCCCCGAGTGTGCCCTGTGGCACCTGGACCCCTGCCCAGCAGCCGCCGTGACGGTGCCAGCTGCCCCCCTCCATGGGCTGGCTGGCCACCGTGGAGCCCCCATGCAGATCAGGACAGGGTGGTTTCTGTGGCCTTAGGCTCTCTGCCTCAGTTAATCCTTTTTGTAATTCTCCTCTCTGCCTCAGGTTTCCTTGGGAAACAAAGAAAGGAGCAAAGGCGTGTTCTACAAAGCACTTCAGAATTGTCCTTGGGCAAAGGTAAGTCCCAGAGACCATGAGACCTGCACATGCCCAGTGCCCTTCCAGCCTCGGGGCCCACCCATCCGCATCCCTAGGGACAGGGCACATCCTGGACCACGTCATAGGGAACCTGTCCCCAGTGGGGGCTCGGCTGAGGGGCACGTGTGCACGCCCTGTGCTGGGGCTGGTGTTTCACGGGAGCCTGGCTGCAGGCAGGGGATTTCCATCATCTGGCAGGGTTCAGCCCAGGTGCTCAGTGTGGGGGCCCGTGGCCCAAGGCTGTCTTGCCGAGCCCAGTCAGGAGGCATATGGGGACTGTCCCGTCCACCAAGTCGTGCCCCACTTTAGAGAAAGGCCTCGCTCGGGTCCGCTTACTTCCAGCCCCAACTTTGTGAGTTCCATGTCCTTCTGGAACCCGGTACCCAGGCGCCGCCAAGTCCAGATGGCGACAGGGAGGGCAGGCTGACTAGCGTGGGACTCCTGCCCTAGGCGCTGTACCTGGATGCCGTGGAGCACTTCCCCGAAGAGATGCAGGAGGTCCTGGACCTGATGACGGAGAAGGAGCTCCGGGTGCGCCTGCCCCTGGAGGAGCTGGCGCTTCTGCTGGAGGACTAGAGACCAGGAGGGCCTGCCCCGCCGGAGCTGGGATGCCTGAGACTGGGGACGCCTGGGTGCGTGTGTTCCAGGAGCTCTGCTTTTGAAGTCTAGCTTTCTTAGTACTTTGTACCTGGGTCATCGGTTTCTTATCTCCTGCACATTTTTTTGGATGTGCAAAATGACACAGAAGCTGTTTTTTACACATTACATGTGTGAATATGTAGATACGAATCACGCCTAGTGATAAGGAAACCTCTCGTGGTTGGCCTGTGTGAGTTTGTGCTCTTCCTCTGCTCCCCGCCCAGCCCCCCCCAACACGTGCGCCCCATTGGTTGGCATTCTTGGGGGTCCTGTCAGGGTTTCTGGGTCTTGTAGTCATGACAGAAAAGGTCTGGTGACTCTAGAACCTCTTCCCCAGGCTGGTTAGCAGGAGAGCAGATTTTGCCCTTCTCTTCAGGCCAATCAGTGGAGTCATTTAAAACTCAGTGTTCTGGCCTGTATCAAGTGCGTTAAGTTCTTCAGGGTCCCTAAGCTCTTCTTGACACCTCCCAGCTGTGGGCCAGCAGCACCACCTGGGCGCCTGGCAGAGATGCAGCCTTGCGGGCCCACCTCAGCCCTTCTGAGCTCGGCTGCACTTGAACGGGACCCCTGGAGACTTACGAGCACCCAAGTGTGGGAGGAACCCCTACTGCAGGAAGCGCGCGGGTAGCCATGCGAGCGGAGTGCGGCATGGAGCCTGCGGCTTCCTACCAGACCACCCCCTGCCCGCAAGAGGGTCGTGGCAGCCTTCATCCGGGTGCAGACAGAGGCCAGTAGGTGTCTGAGGATTAGGAATGGAATGAAATGGACATCTCTACGTTCAGACCACTTTCTTCTGCAAAGGACATGCCCGCAGTTATTAACTGTTAATATTTAACTGGGAGGAAACTGCTTTATCTTCTCTGAGCCCCTGCTCTTAAAAAAACCAAAACCCTGATGCCTAGAATTGCTGCAGTTGTCATTCCTTGTCATCCCATCCAGAAAAACCAGTGCTGTGGAAGAGAAATTTGGGCTAGAAAGAGCTGGAAAAGAAGGGTGACAAGTCAGAGCCCCGGAGGAAGGTGGCTGGCCAGCCAGCCAAGTGAACACTTACCTTGCCGGGCTTGGACACACGCGTTTGGATATGGACCTGCTCTGAAAGGAAAGAAGGGCAAGACAGGGAAGGGGAAGCTTTGATATGGTTTTGCGCATCCTAGAGAGAGATGAGGTTCCAGAACCTAAGAACAAGGGATGACCTGGGTGGCGAGCGGCAGACGTCAGCCCAGGCCTGTGGAGATTCCTAGTAGGAACACCACGGCTGCTTTCCTGCCTGAGTGCTGAGAAACCCGCAGGCTCCACAGACCTTCCAATACAGAAAGCTGTTTCCTTCCGAAGCCACAGCCACACTCTTCCACTGCAGAGACCACTGGCTCTGTGTCACGCCCTCCCACTAGCTGCTGTCCAGCTCTCCCACTAGCTCTGGGCACGTGAGGCAGGGCCAGAGGTGCTGAAAGCCCCCCTACTGCCCAGGTCCCCCTGCGTATTGCTGCTGAGCGCCGGGTGTGGAGGTTCCAGAAACGAGTGTGAGAAGGAGCACGCTTTATTGGAGACAGAGCGCTGCACGGGACCAACAGGTGAAGGCAGCCTGGGGGGCATCCTACACGCTCAAAAAAGTACACAAGGAGGTTTTGCTAGTAAGAAAGATCAATTGGAACATGGGTTCCTCTGGGCAACTTCCCCAACCTCATCCCTTCAAGGGGTCAGAACAACCCCGACCACTTCCTTGAAGGCAGCTGTGGTCTGCTAGAGATACAGTCCCTCAGGGGTGCCTTCTTGTTTTTTATAAAGAACATTTTCTTTAGATTTCTTGAAGTCTTCATTTGTTACTTTCATTCTGCGTTCTCTCAAGGCCATCAGACCAGCTTCTGTACAGATTGCCTGTAAGAACGAACAGTATGTTCAGAAAGGGAAATACTTTTTACTTGTGCTCTGTCAATTCGGGAGCTACTCTGAAATCGGGTGTAAGACCCTTAGACTAAAGAAACTGCTTAAACTGTTTGGGAAAAGAGTAGATGTTTTACACATTCTAATTATTACTTTCTCAGGATCTGAGGTGGCTTTGAGGAGGAGGCCTGGCTCGGGTTCTAACTAGCAGGGTGGCCCAATGGGGAAGTTCTCTGCTCCATTCGATACAGGAGCCACGTTCCTTCCTGGGCACCAGATGCAATTACACCAGGACACTAGCGGCAACAGAGCATCCATCCAGTTTATTTACCCACAGTCAGAAGGGAACACGTATCACGTATTCTGGCTAGCTGTCTCAGGACAGCATTTACTGGGATTTATTTCCTCAGTCATCACTTGCCAAAAGCAGAACAAAAACCCATTCAACACGATGTGACAGAAACAATCCTGGCATTGACGTTTTTATCCAGTTACGGCCCTCAGGATATTTCAGATGGTTCAGCAGAAAAGAAAGTGTATTTGTGAACAAAAGATAAAACACAGCAGTAAAACGGTAACACTAGATAAATCAAGGTGATGGGTATACCAGTACTTACTACTGCTGCAACTTTTCTGAAGACTTTAAATTTTTCAAAATACAAAGTTGGTACAAAATTTTTAAATAATTTCCATTTTAAAAAGAGCTTTTTATTCACCAACACAGACACTAACCTAGTTCTTTAGAGACCAAGGATACGCAGCTCAGTGCAGGCAGCAGTGTGAAAAGGCCCACGTGTGCCGTCCTGCCCTGACCAAAACCCAGGTCCTCACCTAAAGAGCAGGCCGGACACAGATCTGATGCTGCCAGCCTCCCCCCACCCCTGCCCCATGAAACTGAGAGGTACAACCCAGCCCAGGTTCTCACCTTGATATCAGCACCCGAGAGGTCATCTTTAGCCATGATCAAGTCGTCCAAGGTCACATCATCAGCCAGCGTCATCCTGC
Source organism: Lutra lutra (assembly GCF_902655055.1). Lineage (NCBI taxonomy): Eukaryota > Metazoa > Chordata > Mammalia > Carnivora > Mustelidae > Lutra > Lutra lutra. Next base: position 118,641,872 of record NC_062284.1, read on the forward strand.
TTGTGTGGATTTGAAAGATGCGCTTCTTAGTCTTCTCATCGGGCAGGGGGAACTCAATCTTCCTGTCGATGCGACCTGTGGGTAGAAAAGGTTTCCAGTCACAGCGCTGCGCAGCCCCCAGGTGTGGCTCCAGCTCAGGAAGAGTCTGAGCCCGTGTCCTCACTCACACAATTTCAGTCAGACAGCACCCTGTGTGTGGTGGGGGGTGGGTGTCCAAATCCCGAAAGGTGAACATCCCTCTTGTAGTCATAATGTCGGCATTTGAATTCATCCAATCTGAAAGAGATCGGCTCTGCTGGGGTACCCTTAGAAATAAAGGAAGGGCTCCTGAATGGCCTACGTAGTGAAAAAGGACAGATTGTGTTAAAAACATTACAAAAGCATAAACAAATTAGCCACTGCTGCATCCTGGTGTGACCTGAATGTAAAAAAATGAACCTGAGTTAACATATGAATTATTCCTTCAGAAAAAAGAATATCCATTATTGGAAAGAAAAGATCACAATTTATGATTAGAATTAAAAGGGCTACACCCACTGCATCACGTCCTTCCTTAACCACGACCTCAGGGGATGCGGTCTTTAGTAAGTTGCTCTGCATTTCAGTCACGTGTTTGCCTTGATACATATCATTTTTCTTTTAAAGGTTTTATTTATTTGACAGAGAGATCACAAGTAGGCAGAGAGGCAGGCGGCGGGCGAGGGGGGCAGGCAGGGAGAAGCAGGCTCCCCACTGAGCAGAGAGCCTGACGCAGGGCCTCATCCCAGGACCCTGAGACCATCACCTGAGCTGAAGGCAGAGGCTCAAACCACTGAGCCACCCAGGCGCCCTATGTGTTTAAGAACACATTGTTCTTAAATCCCCTGCCCATGCACTTAAAACATGGTCATACACAGACACGACAGCTGTCCCTGGTAGAACAAGCAAACTGACCTGGTCTGATAAGAGCTGGATCCAAAGTCTCTATTCGGTTTGTGGCCATGATAACTTTCACGTCACCCCTTGAATCAAATCCATCCAACTGGTTCAGCAGCTCCAGCATTGTTCGCTGAATTTCTCTCTCACCACCAGAATTTGAGTCATACCTTTGAAAAAGAAGAGAAGGCGTGAAAACCTAACTGATGTGCTGAAGGATAACTCAGACGCCCTCAATTCTAGCAACAAAATCACGCCCTCCCATCATGTTGTTTAAATTGTAGAAGTTTTCATGCTTGACATTATATCATTAATTCAGTCTCCGTGTTTGCTATCTGAGCTGCCAACCCGACCGGGAGCTCCTTGAGGGCAGAGGCTTGCATACAGTGGCTGTGTGCCTGAAGTCCAGATGATGCTTGGCTCCGAGCAGATGCTCGGGACACTGCTCCGGACTAATCTCCAGGCAGTCACAACTCCTGCGTGATTGTTACCTGGCACCTGGGAGAGCAGAGCCTAAAGCACCCAGAGTACCATGGGACGGTAGGAACTGTGGCAAACCCACGGGCAGGCCGTCCAGGGGGTACGCAATGATCGTTCTCAGAGAAGAGCTCTGGGGCTTTTATCTCTGCTCAACACAAAGAGAGAAATGTACCTTTTTGTTCCAATGGCATCAATTTCATCAATAAACACGATGGATGGTGCGTGTTCTTCTGCAACTCGAAACAATTCCCGAACGAGTTTGGGCCCGTCACCTAGGTACTTCTGAATAAGTTCCGAGCCAACCACTCTCAAGAAAGTGGCTGAGGTTTGGTTTGCTACTGCTTTGGCTAATAAGGTTTTACCTATTTTAGATTTAAAAAGAAAAAGAGAAAGGAAAAAAACCCCTTAATTGCTATTTTAACTTAAAAACTCTGTCACTTGGGACACCTGGGTGGCTCAGTTGGTTAAGCAGCTGCCATCGGCTCAGGTCATGATCCCAGCGTCCTGGGATCGAGTCCCACATCGGGCTCCTTGCTCGGCAGGGAGCCTGCTTCTCCCTCTGCCTCTGCCTGTGCTCGCTCACTCTCTCTCCGTCTGTCTCTGACAAATAAATAAATAAAATCTTAAAAAAAAAAATAAAAAAAACCAAACTCTGTCACTTAAATGGGCATTAGAAATGGGTAGATCCTGGGGTGCCTGGGTGGCTCTGTGGGTTAAGCTGCTGCCTTCGGCTCAGGTCATGATCCCGGAGTCCTGGGATCAAGTCCCTCATTGGGCTCTCTGCTCAGCGGGGGCCTGCTTCCCTCTCTCTCTCTCTCTCTCTCTGCCTACTTGTGATCTCTCTCTGTCAAATAAGTAAAATCTTTAAAAGAAAAAAAAAAAAAAAAAAAGAAATGGGCAGATCCCTAAAAGGTATGCCCCCCATTCCAGGGTCTTAACATTCTGTTCTCCGAGGCAGGTAAGAGGAAATTGAGAAAAACCTAAATAATGTTTTGATTATTTTTAACTATCTTCCTCATTCTTCATTACAATGTCAGAAAGTACATTTTACTGGGTTATTCAAAGGTGTATAGATTACTAACCTAACTCATGCAACCAGGGTTAGAGATCCAAACTCAACTCCTAAAACTATTCATGATGAGAAATGGCCTGCGAACCCTAGGTCTGACCTAAGGAACCTGACCTGGAACACCAGGCCTGCAGTCCCTGGGGTTGTGCTGGGTGGGCCTGCCCGGGGCTCAGCTGAGATAGGACCAGCTCCCGGGGAAGCCCATGACAGAGAACTGCTAAAAGCTCTAGAGACTTCTCAGTCTCTGGTATGCCCTTGTGAGGATCGTTCCTCTCAGGGACAATCTCAAACATTTCCAATTCTCCATTCCTTGATTTTTTTTTTTTTTAAGATTTTATTTATTTGTCAGAGAGCGAGTGAGCACACAAGCAGGCAGAGGCGGAGAGAGAGGCAGGCTCCCTGCCAAGCTAGGAGCCCGACTCGGGACTTGATCCCAGGACCCTGGGATCATGACCCGAGTCAAAGGCAGCGGCTTAACCGACCGAGCCACCCAGGTGTCCCATTCCTTGATATTTCTATTTCAGGTCAAAAACAATAGCTGTGGCAGCCACCCTGTGAACTTTAGGGCTGGAAGACCACTTGGCCCCTTTGATGGTGAGGACATGGGCACAGGGCCAAGCCGTGGTGTCAGGACACTGGCTAGAGGCTGAGCCAGTAAAGGACTAAGCTTAGGCCTGCAGAGGGGTAGGGGGAGGCTGCTGGTAAGTGACACAGACTTAGTTCAAGTGGGAAGGGGGACAAGGCACTAAGCTTGAGAATAAGACGTGGTGACAATGTCTTTTTGGCCAGACAGGCGGAGGGGCAGGTGTGAGGGCTTAGCAGCATGGACTTCTCCCTGAGAGTACCAGTGAAGGATGGTGAATGGAAGACAAAAAGGACCACCGAAGCAGATGGCCTCTGACCCTCCAGAGATAGCCTCGGCCAGCTGCTGGGTCCCTTCGGTGGCGAGCGGGATAACCAAGTCAGGCTCTTCCCCTCCTGATGGCCTGCCACCCTGTGCTCCAGACCAGCCCTTCACGTCGGCCCCCGGCGGTGCATGTGCACCGAAGGCAGCCCACAGCTGCAGGTCAGGCGGCCTGCCTTCCAGCTCCAGCCCCGCCACCTGCTCAACTCCCAGGGCTTCCTCCGCCCCGGGCTAGTCACCCGCCTCTCTGAGTTTCCTGCACTGTAAGATGATGAGCTGCAACAGTTCCATGCCTCTGGGCTCAGTTCCTCCGGTTCCTCCACTGTGGGCAGCCCTCAGTGACCCCTTCAAAGAACTGTGCTTCCTCTGCAACTTCCACAGCACTGAATTGCTAATTCCTGGACTGTACAACTTACTCAGGCCAGCTAGTTGCATAATGAACCACATACATATCTGTATACGCATCTATTCATCCAATATTCTGTTCACTCAGTACAGTGGACCAGAGAGTGAACCCAATCTGAACCGCACAGAACAGCTTTTAAATCTGTGGTTTCCCACCATGGCTCTGATACCTGGCCACACTCCAGATGAACAGATCAGAATTTTCAGGGATGGGACCATCAGTATTTTTTAAAGCTCCAGGGTGATTCCAACGTATAGCCAAGCTTAAGCATCCCAGTTTATTTTGTTTTATAAACTTTTTTAAAAAAGATTTTATTTATTTGACAGACAGTGAACACAAGTAGGCAGAGAGGCAGGCAGAGAGAGGGGGAAGCAGGCTCTCCACTGAGCAGAGGGCCTGATGCGGGGCTCCCTCCCAGGACCCTGAGATCATGACCTGAGCCGAAGACAGAGGCTTTAACCCACTGAGCCACCCAGGCGTCCCTTATAAACTCTTTTTAATAGATTCACATTACTCTTATGAATACTTTAAAGTTTTATGTTTTACAGCACATAAATCTAATATATTTGAGTGCAGAGAGGAATTCTAAGAAACTGTAAACGCATTCACACTGAGCAGGCATTTTTGGAAGGGGAGGGTTTCCCTACTGTGCTTATTTTTGTTGCAATTCCTACTGTTGTTTTTAATACATTAAATCTGTTAAGTCTACAATTTTAAGTCTAAGGTAATTCAGTTTTTTAGCATCAACTATACAGATAAAAATACTTTTATGTAATATGTATATTTCCATATTTACTCAGAAAATGTACAAAATGTTTAGAAAACCTGGTTTCAAACTAAGGAGTTGTGGCATCCTTACTCAAGAATTAAATAATTATAACAAACTAATGCTACAGCTCAAGAGATTAGCTCAGTGCCCTGAAGTGTCAAACCCAGAGCATACATACCTGTGCCAGGTGGACCATACAGAATGACCCCCTTCGGGGGCTTTATACCCATCTCTTCATAATACTCAGGATGAGTGAGAGGAAGCTCCACAGACTCCTAGAGAAAACAAATACTTGGTAAAAATGAAATGTTTTCTCACTGAAATTACCAGATCCACGAATTGGCATTCGGGATATATCTCACTTTCAACAATAAGCTAAAATGTCACTTAGTCTTGTTAGAGACAGTGTGCCTGACTTTTGTCTAGCAGCAGGGACAGATGGAAGATGACACCTGTCCTTGCTGAGTTCCCCTTCCTACTGCCTCCAGTTTCCCTCTCACTTTCTCATAGAAGTCAGCCTGGAGCAACCTTCAGGCTCTTCCAGAGCAAAAGGAACTTAAAGTGAAAATGCACTGTTTTCAATTAAACCATAGACGAGATTTTCTGGCAAGATTTTCTGATTGCCGTTATACCAATGGACATAATGGCTACTTCCCAGCCATCTCCGAGGTCGCCGGCTGTGACTGGTGACAGCTCTACACGACCCCCCTGCAGATGAAGCACCTGCAGATGAGATGGCTGGCTCCCAGCCAACCTGAACGACCACTTCCCTTCACCCCACTCACACTACCCCACACATCACTGGAGGTTTCCAGACAGCCACAGCTGAAGTCAACACAAACGGAACCATTAGGTATCCACCCAGATAACCGTGGCACTTTGCATGTAAGAAGGATGAAGCTGCAGCTGCCGCAGGAACAATCACACAACTTGTTGTTCCTATTACCTAACTCAGGATTAACAAATAAATTACTCCACAACTGGCAAGCTTTGAGTCACACTGGTTTGATCACTAAGGAAAACACAAAACATGCACAATAACTCTACCCTAAATGAAGTAGTTAAATAAATTGAAAATCTAGAAACCCAGAGGTGATTCTTAGACTTACCTTAATTTCCTGGATTTGGTTGTCCAACCCCCCAATATCAGCATAGGTTTCCTGGGGCGCCTTTTCTACCTTCATCACTGTGACCAAGGGATCTGTGTCATCCATAAGCACCCCTATGACGGCATGCACCTGAGAGAGAACATTAAGTTAATGCAGAACCGTGAGGTTCACATAATCCACCCACAGCAAAGCACCGCCAACCACAGAGCAGCACCAATGGACAGATCTGAGAGGAAGGAGAAAGCACTCCTAGAGGCTTAGAGACCATCAACTTGCCTTGTGGTTGAGCAGGACGGAGCAGCCCGGTTCCAGCAGGTCCTTGTCTACAAAGGAAAGAATGCTGACGTAGTGTTCGGAGCCCACAGATGTAGACACGATGGCGTGATTGTCATCAATGATCTCTTCCAAGGTTCCTACTGACATTGGGGTCCCTCTCAGGTCATCCACCTTAGACCTTTCCTCCTATGTAAGAGTACGCCATGAAGGAAAAGCAGATTAGACCTAAAAAGCAGACAAGGCTGATAGTTTTACTAGATTTACTAAATTTTACTACATTTACAAAGCAGGTGATGCTTTTAAAAGGCAGCCAGTCTAAATGGGTCAACTACTTGAATTTCATTTATTCACTGAATTCTAGTTAGTACCAAAACACTTAATTTGTAAAACAAAAGTTACAGTAATTTCTGAATTACCTCTTGCTTTTCTTCTAAAGGCTTCATTTGTTCCTGATTTCTAATGAATTCTTCCTCCATGAGAAGATAGTCTTTAATTCTCTCTAACTTCAATAATTTTAACCGGCACTGAGTATGGGGTGTCACTGTAATTACAAAGAAAAGTTTTATTCTATTTGGACCTTGACGTTAGCAATTAATTAAGTTCATTCTTTTTTTTTTTTTTTAAAGATTTTATTTATTTATTTGACAGAAAGAGATCACAAGTAGGCAGAGAGGCAGGCAGAGAGAGAGAGGAGGAAGCAGGATCCCTGCTGGGCAGAGAGCCCAATGTGGGGCTCGATCCCACAACCCTGGGATCATGATCTGAGCTGAAGGCAGAGGCTTTAACCCACTCTGCCACCCAGTGCCCCAATTAAGTTCATTCTTAAGGAAAAAATGTTAAGACTTAAAATAAGCTTATTTTTGTTGAACAGGCTGAAAAATTCAAGTTCCGGTGACCCTAAGTAAGCAGGTGCCTAGATGCTAAAGGAAAAGGGACTTTGGCAGTTGTAAGCAAGCAGGTAAAAACAGGGATGAGGTCTGAATGACATCTGCTACATGAACTCAAGAAGAAAGAACTCAACAACCTCAAAGATCATTCACTTTGGTTTTTTATTTCCCATCTGTGTTTATAAAAATAGGTACGCGTGCTGTCCAGTCAGAATACATTGCTGCAGGCGAGCTAAGGAATCCCCCCCCAGAAGAACTGTGAAATATTAGTGATATTAACATATGTGGCAAGCATTTTTTCCATATTCTTTTGCGTTGTTTCTTTTGGCTTAAAGTCTTATGCTACATAGGATTTTAGCATATATAGACAAAAATGTCAACTTTTTCTTTTGTGGTTTCTGGGTTTCTTCAAGATTGTCTCTCCTTCCCTAAGATTAAATATATTCCTGATTTTTCATTTATGTACTTATTTTCGTATCTATAATCCATCTGGCAAAAAGCGAGGGGGTCTAATTTCATTTTCTCTCAATAGCAAATAAAGATGCCAGCCATTCTGTTAAACAACTCACTCACTCCCCACAGAACTCAGTCACCTTTACCATATAGTCATTATCCATGTAACTTAACTGTTTTTGGACTCCTATGCTCTTCTGGCCATCTGATGATCTATTCTTTACCAATACCATATTGATTCATTATGGTAGACTAATGGCATGTTTTTCACTGTCTGGCTCCCTTAATTCTTAACCAAGCAATATTTTAAAAATTATTTCATCTAAGCAGGAAGAGACTTGTTTAGATGGGGGTAGGGGAGGTATGTGAACCGCAGTGTAAGAAGGAGCCAGCCTTGGGAAAGACTGGGGGAAGAACATTTTTTAAAAGATTTATTTATGGGCGCCTGGGTGGCTCAGTGGGTTAAGCCGCTGACTTCTGCTCAGGTCATGATCTCAGAGTCCTGGGATCGAGCCCCGCATCGGGCTCTCTGCTCGGCAGGGAGCCTGCTTCCTCCTCTCTCTCTGCCTGCCTCTCTGTCTACTTGTGATCTCTCTGTCAAATAAATAAATAAAATCTTTAAAAAAAAAAAAAAAGATTTATTTATTTTTAGAGAGAGAGCATAGGGGAGGGGGAAGAGGGAGGAGAAGGGCAGAGGGAAAGAGAGGAAACAGACTCCCTGCTGAGTGCAGAGCCCAACATGGGGCTTGATCCTATGACCCTGAGATCATGACCTGACCTGAAATCAAGAGTTGGATGCTTAACCGAATGAACCACCCAGGTGCCCCAAGGGAAGAATATTTTTAAGCAAAAGACAAAAGTCCTAATGTGTGGGTTACCTGGAGTGGCTCAATCGCTTAAGCATCCAACTCTTGATTTTGGCTCAGGTCATCTCAGGGTCATGAGACCAAGCCCCACATTGGGCTCTGCAATGGGCATGGAGCCTGTCTGATTCTCTCTCTCTCTGTCCCTCTGCTCCACGCCACCCTGCTTCCACATCCCCACCTGTGCACATGCGCGTGCTCTCGCTCTCTCTCTCAAAAAAAAAAAAAAAAAAAAAAAAAAAAGTTCTAATGTGCGTAGGAGTCAAAGAACACAAGGCAGGGCTATGTGAACAACAAGCAAGGAGAACGGCAGGGGTTGAGAATGGAGAGGTGGCCTGCGTCAGGTCACCTGGTCCGAGGCTTAGTCTATGTTCAGTACCGTCACTGAAACAGTTTGTTCATGCATCACAAGATGTGAATTCCAACATGTTGGCATTCCATTTCTTCAAGAACAAAACATGTTTCTAAGTTATTCAAGCTCAACCTGAGTTTTCTAACCCAAAACTACACTTTTCATACATTAGAGGAGCTACAATAAAGGAAATTAGTGGAGTTTCTTAAAGTGAGACACAGCTGTACACTGTTTGTACACAACTCTGCCACACATAAGAACTAGAGCTTCAGCTCCATTTCCTGCCTCCAGATTCAGACCCCTTAAGTACACACACACAGACGGTTCCCAGTGGAATCAAGAGACAGCAAGGAGGGACTATGTCATTACCCAGTGGCAGCTTGCTGGCAGCATCTGGTCCCTTTGTTTTCTTCTTCTTTTTCCCCACCCGAGTTGGTACAGGAGGTTCATATTTCTTTTTCTTGTCCTTGAATTTTTAGAACAGGAAAAACAAAAACCACACAAATCATATCAAAACACAAACTTCTTTCTTTTGTACCATCATCTATTTCTAGTGGCTGTAATTTTCCTTATCTTTCAGAATGCTATTAAAAACTGTCCTTTTAGGGACGTCTGGGTGGCTCAGTGGGTTAAGCCGCTGCCTTCGGCTCAGGTCATGATCCCGGGGTCCTGGGATCGAGTCCAGCATCAGGCTCCTTGCTCAGCAGGGAGCCTGCCTCTCTCTCTGCCTCTGCCCACCTCTCTGCCTGCTTGTGTGCTTTCTCTCTCTTTCTGACAAATAAATAAAATCTTTAAAAACAAAAACAAACAAACAAAAAAAACCTGTCCTTTTAAAAATAAAGCTAGTTGGTTGGCTCAGTCAGTTAAGCATCTGACTCTTGGTTTTGGCTCAGGATCATGAGACAGAGCCCCACTTCAGGCTCTGTGCTCAGCGGGGAGTGTTTCTCTCTCTCCCTCTGCCCCTCCCCCTGCTCTCTCCCTCAAGTAACTAAAATCTTTAAAAAACAAACTAGGTATTACATTCGTGCAATTTTAATTGGTGAACATAATTCATCTTTCTTTTTATAATACACAGTGATGGGTTATTCAGTAAGGCCTAAAGGTCAGAATTCAGAATTATATGCCAAAAGTTTGGGCTGAAATAATTTGAGACAATTCTTCACATCTGAAGATATTAAACACTAAAATTGCAGGCAATTTAAACTCTGTAATGTTATAGTATACACTTAAAAACCATTAATGCATAACTACTTACTTGACAGGTCAATAATCTTCTCTAAAACATGGAAGAGGGCACTGAATCTGTAGGCCAGGTGGGTAATAACTACAGGATCACTTATTTTGCATTTTCAAAGTCATGAATCCCCAAAGAACTTCTCAGCTGAGATCAAGGATATGTTCCATGATCTACCTGTATCACAGACCTATCTGGCTTATTTACCTTGTCATCCTTCTTGCCACCTCCAGGGCCATGACCACCACTCTGACTCTGACCCTGAGAAAAGAAATCAGAAGTATATATTCAGACATGATCACTTCAAAAGAACATCCTTTTTATTTTCCTGTGATTCTAAGACACCAAGACATTTTAACATTTTAACATTTTAACATTTCTGAACTTCAGGTGTACATACATTTAGCATGGTAGAATTTCTTTTTTTTTTCCTGAAAAGCTGTTAGTTGCACCTTGCAACTGACTGCATCTTACATCAAGGACAATTCTATTAAGAAACTCATGTAACTTCTGTATCACGATGAGGCTGGGATTCTAAGATCGCCCCTTTTTGAGGGGAAAATAGAGAGTTTAACATTCTTTGTTATAAAACTTCTTGACTGAGTATATTTCATGAAATTAGGCCATCAGAGTTAAATCATTTTGCCTAGTCAACAATCATTTATCAATCACTTACTCCTTACTAAGATCACACCGAGACCCAGGAGGTTTTCCTTTCAGTAGCAACTTATATACCTCCCATCTCTAAAGCCTGGGACTCTTGGGCAGGTCTTTCTTGCCAACCTGAAAAGCTGAATCACTTTAAGGTATCAAGAATTCAGTGTATTAATAAGCTCATGGGATTCTGGACTTTAAAACACTCCACTCAGTTACAGGGCAATGCTTAACACAGAACAGTATCTCAAAAATAATGGCATTTTAAGTAATAATGAACTTACTTGAATAGAAGGACCCTCTCCCCTCAAACTACTTCCACATAAGCACCTCTAAATACATCATGGTTACCTAAAAGAGTTAGGGTCAAATGTATTTCCCTGCATGCAGGACTCTTAAAATTTTGTGCCTTATTCTGAAGTTATTTAAGGGCTCTAAGAAATTTTGGTTAACAGAATTAGTTATACTGCAATAGGCGCCCCAAATTATAGGCCTTTAACACTTACTTCTACCTCCTAAAGAAATTTGCTGTTGGCCAGGGCAGCTAATGTTTGTGGGTTTCCTACTATGTGATTAAGTCTATACTAGACATTTTCCTTCACTATCTCATTAATTTCAAACCATCGTCCAAGGTGGGTTCATTATTCCCATTTTTCTAGATGAGGAACTTTAACAAGCCTAAGAACATGGGCTATGGAGTTAGATGCATCCAGGTTTCAATTCCGATTCCAGCACTAATAGGCTATGTGACCTCAGGTAAGTCAGGTCACCTCCCTGAGCCTTGGTGCCCTTAACTGGAAAGTGGGGATGATACTAGCTCCTGTTACTGAAAATGAGGTAATGCACATAAACCACTCCCCATGTGCATGACTCAAAGTAACTACTAGCAATACATTATTGGTGAAAAAGAAATGTTAGGATCAGGATTTTAATTATCAATCTGGTTACAAAATCTGGGTTCTGAAACCCATCTGGTTTAGTTCATCACCCTCTCTTGTTGATCCCATCTCTGTTTTGTTTGTTTTTTTTTTAAGATTTTATATATTTATTTGACAGAGATCACAAGTAGGCAGAGAGACAAGCAGAGAGAGAGGAGGAAGCAGGCTCCCTGCCAAGCAGAGAGCCCAATGTGGGGCTCGATCCTAGAACCCTGGGACCATGACCCCAGCCAAAGGCAGAGGCTTTAGCCATTGAGCCACTCAGGTGCCCCTCCATCTCTGTACTCTAGCCAGCCTCCCAACTGAGATTCCCATGACAGTTTCTCTCCTCACCAATCCAGCTGTTACCATCTAAAACAAAGAGCTGTTCCTTTCATTCTGCTCAAAAACCTTCAACTGTTCCCTAGCCTTTATGGTGTAACAGCCAAACTTTTTACAGTGGCATACCTGGTCCTTGCCAAACTGGCTTCGACTGACCCTTCCCACGTTCATCTACCTCACTGGTGATCCTGCAAGTCTGGCCCCACAGGAGAACATTTTCCTGAAAGGGTCCCAAACTTATTCAGGTGTGGGGCATTTTACATGATATTTCTCAGTCTCCAATAACAATAAGAAATATACCCATTATTAAGGCCTTACTGTATGGCAAACTGTACATTCTCAGAATATCATCTCATTTAATTCTTAGAGACACCATGATGTTGGAACTATCATTACCTCTAGTTTATGGATAAGGAAACCAAGGCCCAGAGATGTTAAGTGACTTGCCCATTACCACAGAGCTTGTCAGAGATGTGGCTGGGAAACACTCAGGTGTACTGGACCCCAATATCTGTGTTTCTCTACTACATGTCCTCTAGAAAACACTAACAGGGTTCGTGTTATAGCAAAGCCACTTACTGTGTCTCAGTTTCCTCTTTGGTAAAGTGAAGATAATAATTACTACAGGGACTGCTGTGAGAATAAGAAAATGCTGGAAAATACCCTTGTGTTTATTGCAGCACTATTTACAGTAGCCAAGATACGGAAGCAACGTAAGTGTCCATTGATACAATGAAAGGATAAAGATGTGTGTAAATGCACACCAGCATACCAACACATGGATATTACTCAGCCATTAAAAAAAAAAAAAAAAATAGATCTTGGGGCACCTGGATGGCTCAGTGGATTAAGGCTTTGCCTTTGGCTCAGGTCATGATCTCAGGGTTCTGGGATCGAGCTCCGCATCAGCCTCTCTGCTCAGTGGGGAGCCTGCTTCTCCCTCTCCCTCTGCCTGCCTCTCTGCCTACTTGTGATCTCCCTCTCTCTGTCAAATAAATAAATAAATAAATAAATAAATAAAATCAATCTTAAAAAAAAGAAAAAACAGATCTCACCATTTGTTACATTAATGGACACAGAGGGTATTAAGCTAATTGAAATTAGATGGAGAAAGACAAATACCATATGATTTCACTTATATGTGGAATCAAAAACATAAAAAAAGCAGAAACAGACCCATGAACGCAGAGAACTGGTGGCCACCAGACAAAAGGGGGTGGGGGGTGGGCAAAACGGGTGAAGGGGAGTGGAAGGTGCAGGCTTTCAGGTATAAAATGTATAAGTCACGGGATAAAAGGTACAAAGGTACAGCACATACAGGGAATATCGCCAATAATACTGTGATAGCACTGAAGAGTGTCAGATGGTAGCTACCCTTGGGAGCACGGCATAGTACAGACTTGTCCAGTCACTGTGTTGTCCACCTGAAACTAACGTAACGCTGCGTGTCAGCTATACTTCAGTAATAATGCTGGAAAAGTACCTGGCACATACTTAGAACAGTACCCCAAAGTCCTTATGAGACCTATCCCACTATGTGCTCAGGCGTTTCTGATGTTCAGGATACAGGCTCAACACATTCCCACCTCCCTCCGGCCCTTTGAGCTTACTATCCCTTCCGCCCGGACCACGTTTCCCTCAGACGTTTGCGTGGGCTACTCTCTCATTCTGCTTAGGCTTCTGCTGCTCAAATGTCACCTCCTCGGAGGAACTTTTGCTGACAGCCACCGCTCCCATCAATGGCCATCCCACTCATCTCTATCCCGCTCCACGTCATATTCCATGTCTCTTTTTCGTTTTTTTTTTGTTTTTTTTTTTTGTCGGCCTTGTCTAGAATGTAAGTTCCATTTAGACAGAGACTTCACCAGTTACACTCACCCCTTGTGCGCTCAGTGCCTAGAGCAGAGCCTGCCGCCCCCCTCCCCCAATTTGCAGATGCTCAATGAATACCAGTTTGGGGGACTAACGAATAAATGCTGTTCTTATTATTCTTAACGCACCACAGGAGCGTCCCCTCCGAGCTCCACCTGTCACAAAAGCGTCAGTCTTCAACGCTTCCTCCAAATGCCCCCACTCCGAGCGCTCCTCCATGACTGCGCTCTCCCCTCCGCAGCTGGAACGAATCCCTCCCTCTCCTCCAGTCGCGCAGCCCTTCACCTGAGCGGCTCCCAAAGCACTCGCCCCAGGTGCTTCGGGAGAAACTCCCCGCGCCGGTCAGCAGGGCCAGGTCGGCGGAGGTGCAAAGCCGGGCGCCCTAACCCGCTCTGCCGCCCCACCGGTCAGCCCGGGGGACCCTTAGCGCACGCCCTCTCGTCCGCCCCGGGCCGTGGCGGACCCAAGCACTGTCTCCAGGAGCCTTCGTCCCGCGAGAAGACCCGGTCGGTGGGCAGGAGAGCGGGCGGACCGAGGGCCTCGGGCAGCCGCCTCGTCCTCTCGTCTCGGGCCGCTCCGACCCTGTCGCGCCGCGACCACCAGCTGAAACCCTTAGTCACTCACCATCTTGCTTCGGCCGCTCGAACCACCGCTGCCGGAAGTGCATCCGCCAAGGCGGCCGCCAGAAGCGGAAGTTGCCGAGGGACGCTACGGAAGCCGACGGGAACCAAATCCCTCTTTGCGGGAGTCGCGCTCCCAGGGCTCCTGTCGGTGGGGTACCGATAGAACTTACAAGCAAAATGTGAATCTTGTGAATATCTCACTTGGAAAAAAAAATTAAGTAGAAGTTATTCGTCTATTGTCAACAATTAGAGACAAGGACCTAGACTTAAAAAGAGCTAAGACAATTGTGAAAGTATATAGTATTTAAAATATGCAAAAATCATAACTGAGAACTTCACTTACTGTTCCAAGAACTGGAATGGTATTTGAAACTGCAAAGTTGACAATTACTTTTGGACCAACATTTAAGCTATAATTTGGTCTCTGGAATAAACGTGATCATCTGAGAGTATTTCCTTGTCTAATGAGTTAACTAGATTTTTTTTTCCTTTGATGATTTGTGACTTGTGATGACGCCAAATGTTGTCTCAAAATAACGAATCTTGCACCTAGTTGGTAAAGTTCATCACTTACTACATCCACCAGGACATCAGAAAGACGGCAAGCATCCCTTTAGCCTCTGGAAACTTCTATAACAGGTACTCGAAATGCTGCATGTTGCTGAACTGGAGAGATGAATTCCCTACTCCTAATTAATCTAGGGGTTTTAGTTGTGAAATGCAAAAAGTATTTCACTAATTCACAAAATTATTAAATTAAAATTTTATTAAATTAAGATGTAATATTTTAAAAATTTTAATAATTTTAAAAATTAAATTAAAATTATTAAATTAGATTAATTAAAATTTAAATTAAAATATTTCACTACTCATTTGTATCCAACAGGTACAAAATATGGGAAATTACTCTTCTTTTTCATCATCATTAAAATACTGTTATAGGGGCGCCTGGGTGGCTCAGTGGGTTAAGCCTCTGCCTTCGGCTCAGGTCATGATACCAGGGTCCTGGGATCGAGCTCCACGTTGGGCTGTCTGCTCAGCAGGGAGCCTGCTTCCCTTCCTCTCTCTCTGCCTGCCTCTTTGCCTACTTGTGATCTCTGTCTTTCAAATAAATAAAATCTAAATAAAATAAAATAAAAATAAAATAGAAAGACTTGACGCTGTTGACCTCCACTAGCAAATGTGGTGTCTACATGATACATGAAATGGTATGACAGGTGGCGGGCAGGACAGCTCTCCCTAACGAATGCTGAGAGAAATGCCAGAGCTGGATGGAATGTCTAAGCCAACTGTGGATACCTGAAGAAGTGGAGAGTTCCTGAGGTGGTGTCACATTCAAACAAACACAGGCTGATAATCAATATGGAAGAAAACCAAAATTCTGAAGGACCTGCATTGAGAAGGGCCTTAATGCACAACAAATGCATTCATCTCTTTTCTCCCTGTCACTGGCCCTGTCAATACTCTCCACCCCATTGACAGCCAGCTTTGCAACCCCTACTTTTGCAGCTTCCAACCTCCTCAAGCACCAAGTTCTCCAAACAACCTTTCCATCTCCTTCCTGCTTCCTCTTAGCTACTCATTATGTAGATGAACTAAACTTCTCTACTCTCCTTAGTTTCAGCTATGGTTTACCAATTTTTTGGATTTATCACAGAAAAGGGGCAGAAGAACTGGGCCCAATCAGGGAATATCCTCTTGCCCTAGAAAAAAAGGGTGGACCTGGGAAGGTCATATGGAATGGCCAAATCCCTCAGAAAATTGTGAAGAGTCATATTAGTTACTTTTGTCTTGCTTACATGTAGAAATAATATTTTATAAATAGACTAGGCTGTGTTTAGAATATCCAGGAATTTAAACACAATATTTAATTTCACAGTGTATATAGTTGCATATGTATTTATACTTTTACTTGTATTTGAGTATGTGTATATATCTATTCCCTTCTCTTTATCTCTGTACACCCACAAACACACACATGCATTGATGCCCTACAAGTTATCCCAAATCAAACTTAGCATCTTCCTCTAGGACCTGCTCACCCTTCCTGTGTTCTATCTTGGCTAATGACACCATTCAGAGACCTAGGCCAGAAGCCTCCCCTTCCCCCGTCCCAGCCCCAGCCAGCTCAGTGGTCAAGTCTTGCTGCTTTGACTCTGTCATGTTTCATCATCTCACCTCTCTTCCCATCACTACCTAGTTCCTACCTCATCATTCCATCTCACAATTCATTCAGCAAGTAACTTCTGAGCACACCATGTGCCAGGTTCTCCTCCAGGGTCTAAGGATACTGTGGCGAACAGACAGAAATCCTTTTCCTAATGACTTTTACAATAAACAAGTTAATAAGCATGCTACGTGATGATAAATGCTTTGGGGAAAATTAATTAGGGAGGAAGAATAGAGATTGTGCAGCAATGTGGTAGGTACTTCTGACTTTAAATAGGATGATATATGAACAAAGACTCAAGGAATTAGAGAGTAAGCTATTCAGATATCTAGAGGAAAAACTTTCCAGGCAGAGGGAACAGCCAGTGCAAAGGCCCTGAGGTGAGAGCTGCTGGGGATGGAGACTGGAGACACCATGTGGTGAAGTGAAAAACAGACATATAAGTACCAATGGAGGCTCAGGGAGGGATTAGAGCAGAAGCAATGTAACCGGATAGGGAGGAGACCCGCAGATTTGGGGATCAGAACTTTCGGGTCTGAATTTAGGCTCCATCACTTACTGCCGTCTTGGTTTTCTAGTGCTGTTGTAAGAAATGACCACAAATTTAGTGTAGTCTTTTCTGAAAACTCTAGGGAGAATCCATTCTCTTGCCTTTTCCAGCTTTAAGAGGTCACCTACAGTCCCTGGCTTGTAGTCCTTCTCCGTCTTAAAGCTAGCAACATTGGCCTTGTTTCTGTCCTCATATCTCTCTCTGACTCCACTTCTGCCTCCCTCTTTCACTTTTTAAAAATTAATTTATTTATTGAAAGAGGGAGATCAGGGTGGGCTAGGAGGAGCAGAGGGAGAGGGACAAGCAGACTCCATGCTGAGCCTGGAGTCCCAGGTGGGGCTTGATCCCAAGACCCTGAGATCATGATCTGAGCTGAAATCAAGAATAGGACACTCTACTGACTGAGCCACCCAGGTACCCCCTCCCTCTTTCACTGTTAAGGACTCTGGCAATCACATGAGGTCCACCCAGATAATCTAACCTAATCTCCCTATCTTTAAGTCAATTGACTGGTACCCGTAATTCCATCTGTGACCTTAGTCCCCCTTATCCTGTAACCTACCATACTCACAGTTTACAGAGATTAGGACATGAACATCTTTCAGAATCCTTACTCTGCCGAACACACCAGCTATTCGGACACTGGCGTGTCACCTCCCGTTCTCTGCCTCAGTTTCCCCATGTGTTCAAGAGGATAATAATGGTACCTCTGATCCATTGTTTGCCCTCTTCAGGCCACTGTGTCGGTGGGTTAGGTTAATGAGCAGCTCTGATGAGAAAATGGAGGCGGGAGATGCAGGAAGCAGGAGCATTTCTCCCTGCCTTTCGGCCTCCGTGCTTGGGTTAGTAGCCGCATAGCCACTGTGGCTCTGGTGCTCACTGGTCAGGACAAACATGGCTCCAGCTCCCACAGAGTGACAGGCCTGGGGTCTCAAACTTCCCTTTGTCCATCCACCCCAGGGGAGACAGGGACTTCCCATTGCTGTGAATCTCCAAGCTGCCTCCTGCTCTGTGTCAGCTTCTCAGACCTGCATTAAGTCTCTGTTGCAAGTGCTTGGAGTGGTGTCTGATGTCCTGGCTGGGCGCTGGCCGATGCAGTGACCCTGATCAGGCAGGGGTCCAACCCTAGAATCACAGCCTTCAGCGTTGGAAGCGGCTCCAGAGGTCTTCAAGCTGGGCGCACATTAGGAGCTCCTGAAGTTTTGGTTGAACGGAGCAGACAGGCATGCCTCCCCTGACATCGTCTGTCCGTGGATGATGATGACATTGATAGAACGAGGGAGGGTTCCCTCATCAATCCTATTTCTTATCTGTCATTTCTGTAGGTGTTTGGGCTGAGAACTCTTGTTCACATAAATGGGACAAGAAAAAATTTAGTAACGAAAATGTCACTCAAGTCTTCTAAGTCCTTTTGTGTCATATACCAAAGATCACATAATTACCCATTAGCAAAAGCGATTATTAGTGGTAGCTTGTATTCAGTCTTTCTTCCAGGCGGTTGCAAAGAAAACATGGCATGTACGAAAGGATCTGTTACCCAGTCATGAAATTCACTCCCCTTCTCAGTTTCTGGGAAAAGCGCCCAAAATGCTTTACCAAAACATATCAAAACATGATTCATTATCTCTGCTACCCCTTCATGCAGGGGCTCCTGATTTACTTATTTTTTAAAAAGATCTTATTTATCTATCTTAGAGAGAGAGTGAGAGAGAGTAGGAGAGCAGCAGGGAGAGGCAGAGAGAGAAGCAGATTCCCTGCTGAGCAAGAAGCCTGATGCAGGACTCAATCCCAGGACCCTGAGCTCCTGACCTGAGCCGAAGACAGATGCTTAACTGCCGGAGCCACCCAGGTGCCCCCAACTACATAAACTTCTTAATATGTAATGCAAAGGGTATTGTTTTTAAAACTCCTAAGAAATAAATTACAGAATAGATCTGGTAAGAATGATCAAAGACAGTTAAGATAAAATGGGAAGAATTAATGTGTCTGTTTTATAACCATTTATCTTGTTTCAAAACAAGATAAATTAATCTTTGTTTCTCTTTCATTAATTTTTAATAATGCAGTGTAACATAGCTAAAAATGGAAGTTCCCTGTGAAGCAAGGATTATGATAAAATGTATGGCACTCCTTTGGTAAATGTGTGTATGTGTGAATTTTTGAAATTTTCTGGCACATATAATTTCAGAAATGGGAAGTAGAAAATATAAAACATTTTAAAAGAAAAATAAGATGAGGATTGACTCTAGTTGGAATCAATATTTCGTATGACTAGGTAAGCAGGTTTCAACAACCTCATAGAAGAGCATATATTGAATCTGAAAGAAACCATGTTAAAATTTGATCTGTGGGTTTTTATTTTACCTAAAGCATCTTGCAATATCAAGTAGCCCCAGAAAACAGTGTAATTATACTGAAAAGAGTGTCATAAACTAATATGACTCTGGCTGCCCTAAGTTATGTTTCATCCTGAGGACAAGTATGGAGAGTAGCTGAAAAAAATTGCTAATATTTAGACAACACTTTAAAAATCTATTTTCAATTTTAGGATCTTTTACCAATGTTCGCTTGCTTTACTCTCCAGGGACACTCCATCAACAGTGATGAATTTTATGTCTATGTGTTTTATGAAAGAAGACAGGCTACCAAACGAGAATTGCCATCCCTCCCATGTTGCCGCTGTCCCCGGTATCTGAATTCAGAACACCCCCACATGGGCTGTGATGCCTCCCTCCCAATGCTTCACCCCTGCAGAAATATGGATAGAATGGGAAAACACTAGATTCTGAGCACATACGTGCCTTGATTTTAGTCATCAAAGGAGCTTTCCCAAAGCCACATTCCCAGTCATTTCTGGGTGAGACCCTGTGCCCAAGATAGAGCGAGACATGGGTGGGTGAATGGGGTGGCTTTCTTCTGTTAGGTGGGAGAGCTTCCAGTGAAGCACGTTCGGTCTTGGACAGAGCAAATTTTAGGACAGAGAACACATGGTGACTGCAGAACAAGAAATAGATTTCCAGCCCCTAGCGGTATGCATACCTCAATTTGATGACCTCTTTGGAAGTATGGGCATAGAGTAGAGAAATACATTGGTGGGGATTGGTTGACATAAATAAATAAGTAAATATACAAATGGGGCTTGATGCTCAACTCTTTTTAAAAAAATCATTACTGGGACGCCTGGGTGGCTCAGTGGGTTAAGCCGCTGCCTTTGGCTCAGGTCATGATCCCAGGGTCCTGAGATCGAGTCCCGCATCGCGCTCCTTGCTTGGCAGGGAGCCTGCCTCTCTCTCCGCCTCTGCCTGCCTCTCTGCCTGCTTGTGTGCTCTCTCTCTCTCTCTCTGACAAATAAATAAATAAATAAATTCTTTTAAAAGTAAATAAATAAATTTAAATTTATTTATTTAAAAATAAATAAATAAATAAATAAATAAATAAATGATGGCTCAGCCATCAAAGAAGGTTGGAGAGGTGGTCTGAAGAATAGAGGACATGGGCACAGCAGCTAAGGCAGTACACCACCCGCACCCACCTCTCCTCTTCCCTCGGGGCTTCTTGGCCCCCATCTCCTGCCCTCTGCCGTCTCCTTTCTTCCACGGCTGCATTCACCGAGCATCTCCGGCACTGTGCTAGGCACTAGGGCTGCAAGCATGAGTAAGGTGCCTTTCGTTCAGGGTTTCCCTCTGGCTGAAGTTGGCCTCCTAGAGATACCAGAGAACACCTATCAGCCATAGGGGTTGGCCCTGTTCTCTGTTCCCCGGGTTCCCCCTCTAGGGGGCATGGTGGGCTAATAGTCTGTAAATGCTAACCATCTCTAGTTTTGGTGTCCCAGGGTCCAGCATCCCCTTTTATCTTTTGTCCTCTCCCGAATCCAGCTGGCTTTCCAGGACTCACCGCTGCAGGAAAGGATGGAGAGATTGGCACAAAACAGAGAGAAAGGAGCTCCACTGGTTCTTGAGTTTCACAAGCAAGCTTCTGGGAGTCAGGAAGGATCTCGGGACGTAGAAAGTCGATTTGGTGATGGAGAGAGCAAGATGGAGTCACTCATCAAGCAGTGCTGTAAGCAGCCCAGGCTGCTGCCCCTGAGAGCACATGTCCAGAGCATCTCTGTAACTGCCAGTGTTCTTGTGTTTGTTCCGTTATCCCGCACGGGGAGCGGCCAGTCTACAGCAGAGAGATGTTTTTTTCGCAGAAACCTGTCCTAATCTTTTGAATCTCCGCACAAGTACATTCTCTGTCTTGTGATACTTCTACGGGTTATCCTTGCTGTGATTTAATTGAACACTCCTCCTGGGGCCCCTGGGTGGCTCAGTCGGTTGAGCATCTGACTCTTGGTTTTGGCTCAGGTCATGATCTCAGGGTTGGGGGATCAAGCCCTGTGTAGGGCTCCACACTCAACAAGGAGTCTATTTGAGACTCTCTCCCTCTGCCCCTGCCCTGCTCACCCACAACATTCGTGCTCACTCTCTACCTCTAAGATAAAAGAAATAAATATTTTAAAAAAATTAACACTCTAGGGGCGCCTGGGTGGCTCAGTGGGTTAAGCCGCTGCCTTCGGCTCAGGTCATGATCTCAGGGTCCTGGGATCGAGTCCCACATCGGGCTCTCTGCTCAGCGGGAAGCCTGCTTCCCTCTCTCTCTCTCTGCCTGCCTCTCGGTCTACTTGTGATCTCTCTCTGTCAAATAAATAAATAAAATCTTTAAAAAAAATTAATACTCTTCCTCGTAATTATAGGTCTACTTTGATAATCCCTCCCTCCCATCCCCCCCATCATAGTTTCCTGGGTCCTCAGGATGGGTGGTCCCAAGGGTGTTTTGTCTTTTAAAGCATTCATTTTCTCTTCCTTATTATTTCATTAGTGATGGAATCCTATCTTTGCCCCTTTGTTGGTCCTGGTCTGTCTTCAAAATGGTTTTCACTGGTATGAAGGGAAGCGCTGCAGGAGGTGCTCAGGACAATAAGGGCTTTACATTTTTAGGATCCTTCAGATCCGTGGTTACATCTCCCAGGATCCTGGTAGAGAGCTACTTTCTGACTAGTAACTCTGTGGGTACCACGGGTCTTCTACACCGAATATGGTGTCCTGTCTCTTGGCCCGTCCCACATTTGTTGGTTGGTTTGTTTTGAGAGAGAGCAGGGAGGGGCAGAGGGAGAAGGAGAGAGAATCTTAAGCCGGCTCCATGAGTGGAGCCCCGCGCAGGGCTCAATCTTACGACCCTGAGATTATGACCTGACTGAAATCAAGAGTCGGATGATTAACTGACCTAGTGACCCAGGCGCCCCTCTTCCCACCTTTTTAAGGCATTTGCCGAGTGCCCACATTTTTCTTCCATTTTTGTACCCTAGCAGCTGCTATATAGAATTTTCCACTTATACCTGGGATATGTATACAAATTTTCCCATCTTTCTGCCAAGGTATAGATTATTTTGGTCACTAGTGGCATATATTTTTGCCATGTTTCCAAATGGTTTGATTTTTCTTTTTTAAAAGATTTTTTTTTTCTTGAGAGAGAGCCAGAGAGAGAGTGTGTGTGCATGAGCGGGGGGCAGGCAGGCAGAGGGAGAAGCAGGCTCCCCACTGAGCAGGGAGCCCTAGGCCGGGCTCCACCCCAGGACCCAGAGATCATGACCTGAGCCAAAGGCAGATGCTTAACCAACTGAGCCACCCAGGTGCTCCTGGTTTGATTTTTCTTTTTCTTTTTTTTTTTTTAAAGATTTTATTTATTTATTTGACAGAGAGAGATCACAAGCAGGCAGAGAGGCAGGCAGAGAGAGAGGAGGAAGCAGGCTCCCTGCCGAGCAGAGAGCCCGATGCGGGGCTCGATCCCAGGACCCTGAGATCATGACCTGAGCCGAAGGCAGCGGCTTAACCCACTGAGCCACCCAGGAGCCCCTGGTTTGATTTTTCTTAACCCTCCAAGTGCCTTCCTAAAATGGTCTCCCTTGGGTTTGGCTTTGGCTAGTTCCGCCCCAGGCTCTGCTTGCACAGGGTGAGCCCCGCAGTGAGCTTCCACTGCCAACTGTGCCCTGCACGGAACCAGTTTTGGTTTCACCTGCCTTTGCTGATACCTTAGGATCTTACCCCAAGTAAGATGCCTGGAAAGTCTGTATTCACATGAATCTATGCCCCAATTTATTACTTTTAATTCTGCTACAGTCAGTTCAGGCAAGGTTCTAGGAGTCTCTTCCGATTCTTACAAATTGTCTAACGTGCCGTGAGTTCATGAGACAGAATCCTGCGGACCATGCCAGCTGTCACAAGCACTCTATGAAGGCACACGCATGAGCATGTCTTTCTGCAATGTCGACTTGATTTGATCCTCAAGCAAGGTTAACCTGATTGTAAAGCAGGGTCCAGATTCCAAGTTCAAGGGCATTTCATGACACGTTTAATTTGGCTTCATACATGTCACACAAAGCAATGCACAAGACAAAGTCACCCAGCAAATGTGATACAACAAGAGGTAAGAAGTTAATGAGCCAAATGCGAAGTCAGTCTGAACGCACAGCTGGGGTGAAGGGCACAGAGTTGGGGCGCTGGTTCTGGGTATCTCTTGACGTCTGCTGCTTGAATGTCTAGCAATGGAAGGTCTCTGTTATATTCAGAGATCAAGGGGGCAGTTGTCTTTTTGATGGGAAAGGTCAGCATCTGGCGAGTCTGACAGTTTGCTACAAAGTCCTCTCTTTAAAAGGGGTTTCATCAGTCTGGGGGCTTTGCAGGTCTTCTCTGGTTCTGCAGGTTATCAGATCTGGATGTCATCAGCCTGGGCTGGTTTCAGCAATACCTGGTCTTAGTGGCAACACCGTTGGCTGCTTGCATCACTGCTTGACAGGAGCCACTGCTTGACGTGAGTGACTCCATCTTGTTCTCTACGGTAGTGTGATGGTTAAGAGCACAGACTGACGTCAGGTTGCCTGGATTTGACCCCAGCTCGCCACTCACATAGCATATCAGTGTGTGGCCCCAGGCATGAGTTTTCCGATTTGTAAAATGGGTGCACTAATAGAGCCTGCCCACAGAACTACTTGGAATAACAAATTAGGTGACATTTGTAAAGTATTTAAAATAGTGCCTGGCATGGAATAAGCACGACATATGTCTGTTAAATACTTTTTAAATGAAGTGTTTGTGTAAAATGAATTGTTGTTTGATAATCTGTCACCAAAAATCACCCCCAGCTTTAGCTCCCAGGCTGCTTGTTATTGGGGGTGTGTCTTCTGTGCTTGGTGACTTGAAGGAGGAATGAACAGAAGCCAGTTTTGTGGGTGGCCAACAGTTGCATGCAATTCAGACACTCGCCAGAAGAGGGCGCAATGCAACCAAATACTGCGTGGTGGTCTGTCCTCACCAGTTAAGTTCCCTTCCTGGAAACCTATAAACTTCCAAAACTGAATCAGGAGAAATTGACAACCTGAATAGACCAATATCTAGTAACGAGATTGAGGCAGTCATCAAAAACCTCCCAAAAAACAAGAGCCCGGGACCTGACGGATTCCTTGGGGAATTCTACCAAACATTCAAAGAAGAAATAACACCTATTCTCCTGAAGCTGTTTCAAAAAATTGAAGCAGAAGGAAAACTTCCAGACTCTTCTTATGAAGCCAGCATTACCCTGATCCCCAAACCAGGCAAAGACCACACCCAAAAGGAGAATTTCAGACCAATATCCCTGAAAAATATGGATGCCAACATTCTCAACAAGATCCTAGCTAATAGGATCCAACAGCACATTAAAAAGATTATCCACCATGACCAGGTGGGATTATCCGTGGAATGCAAGGGTGGTTCAACATTTGCAAATCAATCAATGTGATAGAACAAATCAATAAGAAGAGAGAAGAACCACATTGTCCTCTCAATTGATGCGGAAAAAGCATTTGACAAGATACAGCATCCGTTCCTGATTAAAATGCTTCAAAGTATAGGGATAGAGGGAACATTCCTCAACTTCATCAAATCTACCTATGAAAAACCCACAGTGAATGTCATCCTCAGTGGGGAAAAGCTGACAGCCCTCCCTTTGAGATCAGGAACATGACAAGGATGCCCACTCTCACCACTGTTGTTCAACATAGTACTAGAAGTCCTAGCAACAGCAATCAGACAACAAATAGAAATAAAAGGTATTCAAATGAGCAAAGAAGAAGTCAAACTCTCTCTCTTTGCAGATGACATGATACTTTATATAGAAAACCCAAAAGACTCCACCCCAAAATACTAGAACTCATACAGCAATTCAGTAATGTAGCAGGATACAAAATCAATGTACAGAAATCAGTTGCTTTCTTATACACTAACTCTGAAAACAGAAAGGGAAATTAGAGAATTGATTCCCTTTACTACGGCATCAAGAACCATAAGATACCTGGGAATAAACCTAACCAAAGAGGTAAAGGATCCGTACTCAAAGAACTACAGAACACTCATGATAGAAATTGAAGAAGACACAAAAAGATGAAAGACCATTCCATGCTCATGGATTGGAAGAATAAACATTATGAAAATGTCTATACTTCCTAGAGCAATCTACACTTTCAATGCCATTCTGATCAAAATTCCACCAGCATTTTTCAAAAAGCTGGAGCAAACAATCCTAAAATTTGTATGGAACCAGAAGAGACCCGGAATTGCTAAGGAAATGTTGAAAAAGAAAAACAAAACTGGGGGCATCATCATGTTGCCTGATTTCAAGCTTCACTACAAAGCTGTGATCACCAAGACAGCATGGTAGTGGCATAAAAATAGACACATAGACCAGAGGAGCAGAGTAGAGAGCCCAGATATGGACCCTCAACTTTATGGTCAAATAATCTTCGACAAAGCAGGAAAAAATATACAGTGGAAAAAAGACAGTATTTTAATAAATGGTGCTGGGAAAATTGGACAGATATGTGTAGAAGAATGAAACTTGACCATTCTCTTACATCATACACAAAGATAAATTCGAAGTGGATAAAAGACCTCAAAATGAGGCAGGAATCCATCAGAATCCTAGAGGAGAACATAAGCAGTAACCTCTTCGACATCGGCCACAGCAACTTCTTTCAAGATATGTCTCCAGAGGCAAAGGAAACAAAAGCAAAAATGAACTTTTGGGACTTCATCAAGATCAAAAGCTTCTGCACAGCAAAGCAAACAGTCAACAAAACAATAAGGCAACCCATGGAATGAGAGAAGATACTCACAAATGACAGTACAGACAAAGGGCTGATATCCAAGATCTATAAAGAACTCCTCAAATTCAACACACACAAAACAGATAATCATGTCAAAAAATGGGCAGAAGACATGAACAGACACTTCTCCAAAGAAGACATGTAAATGGCTAACAGACACACACAAAAAATGTTCATCATCATTAGCAGTCAGGGAGATTCAAATCAAAACCACACTGAAATACCACATTACACCAGTTAGAATGGCCAAAATCAACAAGACGGTAAACAATGTGTGTTGGAGAGGATGTGGAGAATTTCCACCGTTAGATCCCACAGTTGCATTCCCACTGTTGGTGGGACTGCAAGTTGGTGCAGCCACTTTGGAAAACAGTGTGGAGATTCCTTAAGAAATTAAAAATAGAGCTTCCCTATGAGCCTGTAATTGCACTGCTAGGTATTTACCCCAAAGATACAGATGCAGTGAAAAGAAGGAACATCTGTACCCCAATGTTCATAGTAGCAATGGCCACAGTCGCCAAACTGTGGAAAGAACCAAGATACCCTTCAACAGACAAATGGATAAGGAAGATGTCGTCCATATATACTATGGAGTATTATGCCTCCATCAGAAAGGATGAATACCCAACTTTTGTATCAACATGGACGGGACTGGAAGAGTTTATGCTGAGTGAAATAAGTCAAGCAGAGAGAGTCAATTATCATATGGTTTCGCTTATTTGTGGAGAATAAGGAATAACATGGAGGACATGGGGAGATGGAGGGGAGAAGTGAATTGGGGAAATTGGAGGGGGAGACAAACCATGAGAGACTGCGGACTCTGAGAAACTAACTGATGGTTTTGGAGGGGAGGGGGTGGGCGGTTAGGTGAGCCTGGTGGTGGGTATTATGGAGGGCATGTATTACATGGAGCACTGGGTGTGGTGCATGAACAATGAATTCTGGAACACCGAAAAGAAATTAAAAAAAAAAAAACAACTAACAGGAAGAAGTACGGAAAGAAAAATACCATTGTCTTCAATAAATTCTGTTAAAAAAAAAAAGAAGAAGAAGAAGAAGTTCCCTTCCCAGCTGGTATTGGGTGCTAGACTCTCAAACTGCCTAGGTTCTCTCCCTGGGCACCCTGTGCTGACACACTCCCCAGGCCTGGCCCATCCTCTTTCTCACAAAGCCCCTTCTGTCCATGAAGTATTTTATTTGGCCTCTATGAGGCTCAAACCATGGCCCCCTGAAAAGGAGCAGAATTTGTCATCCCATAACATGCTTCTCGGGCATAAGGATGATTTTAAGCTGGTTATTTTTAGGAACCTGTAGACAGAGGCACCTGGGTGTCCTTGTCTGTCCTTGGCTCAGGTCATGATCCCAGGGTCTGGGGTTGAGTCCCACATCAGGCTCCCTGCTCCTCAGGGAGCCTGCTTCTCCCTCTTTCATTCTCCCTGCTTATATTCCCTCTCTCGCGCTCTCTCTCTCTCTGTCAAATAAATAAATAAAATCTTAAAACAAAACAAAACAAAACCTATTGACATAGGAGCAGCTCCAAAAACCTAGAAGTTACCCTTTTGTATGAGACACTGACAAGGGTAGGTAAATCTCCGTCTGTAAGGATGGCTCCCTCATTGTACCAGGAAGAGGGGCATGAACCAAATCTCTGGAAACTCTTATCAAAGGAGAAGGCAATGACTTACGTTTGTATAACTACCAATCCCTTGTTTTCTGTACTTTCCTGGTGACCTCCCATTTTGTCATTAGCTGAAGATGATCTTCTAGGGAATGGCTCGGGCCACTTCTGAGAGCTACTCAGTTCGCGTGGGTCTCTCCCAGGTGTATAGGAGGTACATGTGTTATTAAACTTTTGTTGATTTTTCTCCAGTTCATCAGTTTCTCTGTTACAGGGGTGTCTCCGCTAAGAACCTAGGAGGGTGGAGGGAAAATTATTTTCCCTCCCCCACACCCTTCAGGCATGGCTTCTGGAATCTGCTCTCTGGTATCACTGTGGCCACCTTCCATCCCTCTGTTCAGGCTCCACCTGGCTGGCCACCCACACTGGAGGAAGATCTGACTGAGCCCCTCTTGGTGCTAGAACTAGGTCACTCCCAGTCCCACCCCCACACCCCTTCCTCTTTGTTTCTGCCTTGAGCTCTGGATCTCCAGAGATGAACTAAAGCTGAAGACTTTCATTTATTTTATTTAATTAATTAATTTTTTTAGACATAGAGAGAGAGCACACAAGCAGGGGGAGGGGCAGGGGGAGAAGCAGGTTCCCTGCTGAGCAAGGAGCCTGATGTGGGACTGGATCCCAGAACCCTGGGATCATGACCTGAGCTGAAGGCAGATGCTTAACCAACTGAGCCACCCAGGTGCCCTAGAGCTGAAGACTTCAGATTCCCCCTGCACTGTTACTGAGTGCCCAGCGGCTACCATCTCAGCCTGTGCCCAGATGCTGTGCAACAATGCTTTGCCTCCTGTGTGTTACTGAAAGAGGACACAGTTGCTGCCTGAACTACCTCCATGTTGACCCCAGTCTGTACTTTCTGACCAATTAAGTTCTTCTCCCCAGTTCACCTCTTAACTGGGGCAGAAGACCAGGCAGGCAAAGCACCCCATGGTGGGAACTGAAACTGCTCCCTCTAGCAGTAAGGACTGCCCTGACACCAGCAGGACCCGCGTGACTGACCCCAAGACAATGACCGACCTGACCTCTGCTGTCCAGCTTCGTGTACCCATTGGCCTTCATCCCACCATTTTCTTATAGAGCCCTACGAGTATTTCCAGCACTTTGGAGACAGCCTTGCCTTTGGGACAGTAGTCTGCTGTCTTCCCAGTGCTGGCCTCACTGACATGAGTCCCTTTCTTGCTTCAGCCCAGCTTGTCTCTCTGCCTCTGGATTTTGCCAGTGGGGAGTGGCTGAACCCTGTCTGTTTGGGCCCCCCTAAAAACATTGCACTCTGTTGTGCAAAATGTTACCACTGGGGGAAGCTGGCAAATAATACGCATGACCTCTCTGTATGATTTCTAACAACTGCGTATGAATCCATAATTGTCTCAAAATTAAAAGTCTAATTTTTAGAGATGTGGGTCACTACCATTGATCGAATAATTACTAGGTGAACCCCGTTGGCACACTTTTAGCTCATTTAGTCCTCACTAAGATCTGAGAAAGTGATGTTGTCACCCCTATTTTATGAAGAGCTGGGCTTCGGAGGTTGTGGGGACTTGGCTTGGAAGTGATGTGGGTCAAGATTTGAATTACTCAAAAGCCCAAGCACCTCATTAGGTGAGTTCAATGGGCAGAAGAAAGAATCAGTGTTATTTCAAGAAAGAGGAATAGAAATTAACAATCTACAGGACAGGAGAAAGTGAAAACAACAACAACAACAAATGAACAGGGTCTCAGAGGTCTGGGACGGTAGCTAGTGTTTTAACACACATGTACAGGCAGTCCCAGAAGGAAGGGGAACATAAAAGGCAAAAACAACAAAAAAAAAATTGTGAAAAATGAATTGCTGAGAACACCTCAAGGTAGGTGAAAAAAATATTCACTCACAGATCCAAGAGGTTCAACGCACTCCTGGTAAGACAATCACAAGACAGGGCTGAAGGTAGAGAAGCAGCTGTGGACAGGGTCTTCACAGAGGGGCTGGCGCAGCCACAGGGCTCTCCAAGGCAGGGGACGTGGAGGAATGGGCCAGTTGTGTTGGCCCAGGGCTGACTCTAGGGAATGGGTTTCATCAGACCGGAGTCAGAGGGGCATGGAGGGGCAGTGAGAGGATGAGATGGGAGTCCTGGCTCCGTAGGTGTCAAGGAAGCGATGGAAAGAGGGTTCTCAAGGAGGTTAGAGGTGTCAGGTGCACAGAGCAGCGTCGGGGCGTCAGGACAGGGAACCGAAAGGCCAGAGGATACGCGCCTTAAGGAGATCTCCCGGGCACATTCCACCAATGCCCTCGGACTCTAAATGAGAGTGAGATCTCCCTCTGGCACGTTTTGGCAATATGTCAGTGCTCTACAAATTCGAACCTTGACCCACCTCATTCCAATGCTAGGAGTTTATCCTGCAAAAATTACTAAGCGTGAGCACATGGATTTCTGTTCATTTGTTGTGATAATAATGATAGCTGACTTGTGTGAAGTGATTACCATGTGCTGGGTGCTTGGCCTGCATTATCTCATCTACCTCAGTGAGGGAAATGCTATTTTTATACCCATTTTACAGATAAGGAAACAGAGACATAAAGAGGTGGTGTAACTTATCAAAGGCACATAAGACACAGGAAAGCTCAGATCTTTCTGACACAGAGCCCCTGCTCTCAAATGTAAAAGCAGCATAAATATAAAAAAATACAGGCTTGTATACACTACGACACATCCAACAACCAAAACATCATATTATTTTCTGTCTCTTTCCTTCCCAGAGTTCAGTGCCAAGAGGCCAGGGACCTCCTCTGAGGTGCCTAAAATAGTGCTTGGCACATTGTAGACTTTCAATAAACATTTGTCAAATGAAGGAAATAAACCTATGTAATAGAATATTATAGATTATTAAAATTCATTTTTTTAAAGATTTTATTTATTCATTTGACAGACAGAGATCACAAGTAGGCAGAGAGGCAGGCAGAGAGAGAGGAAGGGAAGCAGACTCCCTGCTGAGCAGAGAGCCTGATGTGGGGCTCGATCCCAGGAGCCTGAGATCATGACCTGAGCCGAAGGCAGAGGCTTTAACCCACTGAGCCACCCAGGCGCCCCTTAAAATTCATTTCTTTCAAGGAATAGTTAATGACATGAGAAACATATTCATGATAAATGAGTATGTTTTAAGTAAAAAAGGGAAAATGTGACACTAAATACATAGTATGGTCCCAACTTTGCTTACGTGCTTATTATACGTTAAAAAAAAAAAAAAAGCTTAAGGAAACACACCAAATTATTAGCTGGGTTTGTATTTCCCTGAGTAGTGAAACAATTTCTTTTAAAAAGATTTATTTATTTCAGAGAGAGAGAAAGCATGCGCAGGGGAGGCAGCAGAAGGAGAAGGAGAGAGAGAATCCCAGGCTGACTCCCAACTGAACATGGACCCTGACTTGGGGCTTGATCCCAGGGCCCTGAGATCACAACCTGAGCCAAAATCAAGAATGAGTTGCTCAGCAGATGGAGCCACCCAGGCGCCCCATTAATACTTTTTTCTGTACTTATTAATGGACGTGTCACATCCAGAGTTAGAAAAAAATTAATGTTCTGTTTGAGGAGCAGGGTTGGGAGAAAGAAGGGCATGAAGCTCGAAGTAGGACAGCAGGGTTAGCAGGAATAGACTGTGGGAACACGGAGTGAGGCCCCCGCAGTCCCGTAGCAGAAAGGAGAAGAACTGCACAGGAACAGAAAGGGAAGCTGGGTCCGATGAGGCTTTTTCAAGGTCATGGGGATCCTGAGAATCTATCGGAAAGTAAGATGGAAAGAAGTCTGAAGAGCCAAGTTTGAAAACCGTGGAGGGGAGTGGAGGTGATTTCAGTTTAAATGTCTCTGTTCGTGGCCAGACACCATGGAGAACAGCTGAGCAGGACACCCCCATTCCTTCAACCAGTAAACAGGCAGGCCCCACCAGGTGCCTGGAGCAGGGACAGAGTGGGTGAGCAGGAGATGTGGCATCCAAAAGACAGTGTCTGGGCATTATAAACCTTTGTCCCCAATAATGATCACCTAACTCTTGTGGGGTAAGTGCTCAGAGAGTAAGGTGGGGAGATATGGCCAGGGGTAGAGATCAGATGTGAGGGTCAGGGACAAGAGGTCCTGGGGTGGATGCTGTTGTGGGAGAGGAAGATCTTTGCCTCTACCCTCTTAGATTCAGTCAATGGGGACATGCAAATTAAACTGACAAGAGACATATTAACAGGAGGAAAAAAAAAGGCTTATTTGTATGCATAACAAAAGGAGCTAACGGAAAGATAAAGTTAGATACTTATAACTTGGATATAACATAATATGGATAAAGTTAGAGACTTATATACTTAAGCTTAGTAGAAGAAAGTGGGGTGAGAGGCTTCTATGGGAAGAGCAAATAGGTTTCTTTAGGGAAGACCAATGGATTTTTAGGAAAACAAAAGAGAGATAGAAAGTTTGTGATGATGTTTGCCTATATACAAATGTGTAGCCTTTCCATCTTCTTCAGGACCATGAAAGTCCCCACGAAAGAGGAGATTTACTGTAGGCTTACCTTTGGTCTCTCTCCTGGAAGTAGACTTGTCCCAGAGAGGGCATTCATGGAAGCCTCATTTCCTAGAAGTTGCTGCTGTTAGTTAGAAAAGGGAGGCTCTGAGAAGGCTTCTTTCTGCATCTGTTGACTTTCAAAAGTTTTCAGCTTAAAGTAATCTTCACACCAACTCTGGAGTTCTGAGTGGATCCCCAGAGTGTATAAGATGAGATCTGAAAGGAGGGGGAAGAGAGGCAGAGATGTCCCCAAGCAAAGGTCATGGGGTCCCCAGCAGTTAGCAGAGGCACAGAACAAGCTGGATGGGAAGTTGTAGAATGTGAATTTAGGATGCATCCCAGTCTGAGAACTCTCTGGATTTTCTAGAGACAAAAAGGCAAAGAAAATACAGGTGGGGAGCCAGAATGTCTAAGTTAGACCTGACTGCCGATCAGCGGTATGGTCTTTATGTCTCAGAGCGCCAATTTCTCATCTGCAAAGTGGGGGTAATTTACCAAAGACCAAGAGCACCTGGCTCTGGGGCCCCGAATGGACTGGGTTTGGCCACTTGTCCTAGTAAATCCAGAAGCAGAGAGAGAGCAGTGGCAAAATGAGAAAGGGATTCATTTCAGTGAGGCCAGCACAGAGAAGACAGCAGACTAGTATCCCAAAGGCTGTCTCTGAAGTGCTGAAAACACCTGTAGGGCTCTATAGGCAAATGGTGGAACAAAGGTCAGTGGGCGCACGAAGCTGGGCAGCAGAGTTCAGGTCGGTCATCGTCTTGGGGTCAGTCACGCGGGTCCTGCTGGCGTCAGGAGAGTCCTGACTGCTGGAGGGGGTAGTTTCAGTTCCCACTATGGGATGCTTTGCCTGCCTGGTCTTCTGCCCAAGTTGAGAGATGAACTGGGGAGAAGAACTTAATTGGTCAGAAAGTACAGACTGGGGTCAACATGGAGATAGTTCAGGCAACAGTGGGGTTCCATTTACAGCCACTCTCATTTTGCTTCCCACCCCCAAGCTCCAGCAACCATGGATCTGTTCTGATTACCATACTTTTGTCTTTTCAAGCATGCTAAATAAATAGAATCATACAGATTATAACCTTTGGGGATTTTTTTTCCACTCAGCGTATGCATTAGTTTTCTAGGTCTATTGTCGTAACCAAGTATACCACAAACGGGGTGCCTTAGAATGACAGAAATGTATTGTCTCGGGATTCTGAAGGGGAGAAGTCCAAAATTGAGGCGTTGGAGGAGCCGTGCTCTCTGGAAGGCTTTGGGAGAAGCTGTTCTACGTCCTTCCCTTAACCTCTGACATCCCTTAGCTTGTGGCCACACAGCTTCTGTCTCTGTCTTCCCGAGGCCATCTTGTTAGAAGGACACCAGTTGCAGTGGGGTTGAGGCCCACCCTCGTCCGACATGAGCTCATCTTAACTTAATTATATCTGCAATGATTCTACTTCCAAATAATCCCACATCCTGAGGTATTGGGAGTTAAGACTTAAATTTTAAACACCTTTTGGGGAAGGGAACACAGTTCAACCTATAACAATGTCACTCCCTAGGGACTCACTATTCACTTTTCTCACAAACACAACACTATATATGGAATTATCTGTTCACACACTTCTTTCTCCTCACAGATTGTGAGCTATAGGTCTTTCCTGTCTCTGTGCCCAGCACCACTTCCGACATTCAGGAGGCACACTGAGTGAGGCCTCCCCAGACCCATTATGTCTCAGTCCCGCCCACCAAGCTGGGGAATGCCCCTCACCAGCTGCGGTTCCCAGTGTCGCTGCTGGGGGGCAGCACTGTGGATGTGTGCAGCCCAGAGCTCCTTTGTCCCTCCCTCCTCCTTTCCATTTTCCCCCCCGCAGACTTCTCCCTGGCCTCTGTTTTCTCTCTCCCTCACCAATCTAACCAGTCTCTGAAAGCAAGGGCTGGAATGGAATAGAAAGTAGAAATAGAGAAAAAAGATGGATGAAGATCAATTTGATATAAAATCAGGGGAGCCTGGGTGGCTCAGTGGGTTAAAGCCTCTGCCTTCGGCTCAGGTCATGATCTCAGGGTCCTGGGATCGAGCCCCGCATCGGGCTCTCTGCTCAGCAGGGAGCCTGCTTCCTCCTCTCTCTCTGCCTGCCTCTCTGCCTGCTTATGATCTCTCTCTGTCAAATAAATAAAAATAAAATCTTTAAAAAAAAATAAAATAAAATCAATGCACAGAAATCAGTTACATTCCTATACACCAGCAACAAGAGAGAAGAAAGAGAAATTAAGGAGTCAATCCCATTTGCAGTTGCACCCAAAACCATAAGATACCTAGGAATAAACCTAACCAAAGGGGCAAAGAGTCTGTACTCTGAAAATTATAAAGTACTCAGGAAAGAAATTGAGGAAGACACAAAGAAATGGAAAAATGTTCTATGCTCATGGATTGGAAGAACAAATATTGTGAAAATGTCTATGCTACCTAGAGCAATCTACACATTTAATGCAATCCCTATCAAAATACCATCAACTTTTTTCAAAGAAATGGAACAAATAATCCTAAAATTTATATGGAACCAGAAAAGCCCCCAAATACCCAGAGGAATGTTGAAAAAGAAAAACAAAGTTGGTGGCATCACATTTCCAGACT
Source organism: Lutra lutra (assembly GCF_902655055.1). NCBI lineage: Eukaryota > Metazoa > Chordata > Mammalia > Carnivora > Mustelidae > Lutra > Lutra lutra. The sequence goes on from NC_062284.1 coordinate 118,676,707, forward strand.
ACAAGCTCTATTACAAAGCTGTCATCATCAAAACAGTATGGTACTGACACAAAAACAGACACATAGATCAATGGAATAGAATAGAGAGCCCAGAAATGGACCTTCAACTCTATGGTCAACTAATCTTCGACAAAGCAGGAAAGAATGTCCAATGGAAAAAAGACAGTCTGTTCAACAAATGGTGTTGGGAAAATTGGACAGCCACATGCAGAAGAATGACACTGGACTATTTCCTTACACCACACACAAAAATAGACTCAAAATGGATGAAAGACCTTAATGTGAGATAGGAATCCATCAAAGTCCTTGAAGAGAACACAGGCAACAACCTCTTTGACCTCAGCTGCAGCAAATTCTTCCTAGAAACATTGCCAAAGGCAAGGGAAGCAAGGGCAAAAATGAACTACTGGGACTTCATCCAGATAAAAAGCTTTTGCACAGCAAAGAAAACAGTCAACAAAACCAAAAGACAACTGACAGAATGGGAGAAGATATGTGCAAATGGCATATTAGATAAAGGGCTAGTATCCAAAATCTATAAAGAATTTATCAAACTCAACACCCAAAAAACAAATAATCCAATCAAGAAATGGGCAGGAGGCATGAACAGACATTTCTGCAAAGAAGACATCCACATGGTCAACAGACACATGAAAAAGTGCTCCACATCACTTGGCATCAGGGAAATACAAATCAAAACCACAGCGAGATACCACCTCACACCATTCAGAATGGCTAAAATTAACAAGTCAGGAAACGACAGGTGTTGGCAAGGATGTGGAGAAAGGGGAACCCTCCTACACTGTTGGTGGGAATGCAAGCTGGTGCAACCACTCTGGAAAACAGTATGGAGGTTCCTCAAAAAGTTGAAAATAGAGCTACCCTACAACCCAGCAATTGCACTACTGGGTATTTAACCTAAAGATACAAATGTAGTGATCCAAAGGGGCAGATGAACCCGAATGTTTATAGCAGCAATGTCCACAACAGCCAAATGATGGAAAGAACCTAGATGTCGATCAACAGATGAATGGATAAAGAAGTTGTGGTACACACACCCACACACACACACACACACACACACACACACACACACACACACACACGAATACTATGTAGTCATCAAAATCCTCCAAATCTTGCCATTTGCAACAATGTGGATGGAACTAAAGGATACTATATTGAGTAAAATAAGGCAATTAGAGAAAGACAATTATCACATGATCTCTCTGATATGAGGAATTTGAGAGGCAGTATGGGGGGGTCATGGGGGAAGGGAGGGGAAAAATGAAACAAGATGGGACTGGGGAGGGAGACAAACCATATGAGACTCTTAATCTCAGGAAACAAACTGAGGGTTGCTGGAGTGGAGGGGGTTGGGAGGATTGGGGTGGCTGTGATAGACATTGGAGAGAGTATGTGTTATGGTGAGTGCTGTGAATTGTGCAAGACTGATGATTCACAGATCTGTACCCCTGAAGCAAGTAATACATTATATGTTAGTTAAAAAAATAGAAGGAATAAGAGTGCCTGGGTGGCTCAGTTGGTTGATCATCTGACTCTTGATTTTGGCTTGGGTTATGATCTCAGGGTCATGAGATCGAGGCCCTGCACTGGGCTCTGTGCTCAGTGGGGAGTTAGCTTAAGGATTCTCTCCCTCTCTCCCTCTGCCCCTCCTGCTAGTGCTTGCTCTCTCTCTCTCAATCAATCAATCAATAAAATCTTCATAAAAAATAGAACGAATATGGGGCACCTGGGTGGCTCAGTGGGTTGAGCCTCTGCCTTTGGCTCGGGTCATGATCCCAGGGTCCTGGGATCGAGCCCCACATCGGGCTCTCTGCTCTGCGGGGAGCCTGCTTCCCATCCCCCTCTGCCTGCCTCTCTGCCTACTTGTGATCTCTGTCCAATAAATAAATAAAATCTTAAAAAAATAGAACAGATAATTATAAAAATAACAAAGAAATTTAGGGTATAATGGCATTCTGCATTCACTTTACAAGTGAACAAAGCATGAATCTGATGCAGATTGTAGGGTGATTACTGTGAGGGGCTATATGAGAGTTTGATCCCAAGTTTTTCACTTCCGGGTTGGTTTTCATGGTACCATCAGGTCGTTCTCGTCAAAGCCCTCATCCTGGGGTGTTAGCTGGCCTGCCCTCACCACATCTTCTGGGGCTAGGCACTTGCCCGAGGCGTGAGCAGCTATCACCACTGTCACGGAGTTCCCGAAGTCCTGCATATTGTTGGCACCATTTGTGGTTCTATTTGTGCTTCTGGATCGCACCTGACAATCACACATCAGCAAGAGACTGAGGAGAGACTTACTGACCTGACCTACTGGGAAGAGGCTACAGAGGGACGGTGACTGGGTGGGGACTGGTTTCATAGGGCTGAACTCATTGGTAAAATGGTAGCGAGACTTCCCACAGCCTGGGACTGGTGGATGCTGGGTATCAGTCACTGGTATATGAGGACCCCTCTTTGCTCTTCCTCAGGGCTTCATGGTCCGGCTCCTGGCAGGATGGATCTGCCAGGAACTTCCTGTAATCAGAGCAGAGGTTCAGAACGTGGCATTCCTGAGATCTCCTTGGTTCATGGCCGAGTTTCTTGACCTCTCAGCCGGGTGACCTTGGGCAAGTCACCTGACCTCTTTCTTTGGGCCTCAATATCCTTCCCCATAAAATTCGGTTGTAACTGAGAGGATGCACTGGAAGCCCATCCTGTAGAGCTTAGCGCATAAAAATCACTTACTATATATATTCCAGGATTCTAGCTGACTCATTTGTTCTCATCCACTCCACATACAACATGATTTTTGGGCTCAGAGATTTACTTACAGTTTCCCAAAGAACTGTGTTTATTCATTCATTTGTAAAAGGAATTGGAAAAAGGCATTGGTGGCTGTTTCAGAAGTTAGGGGAAACCCCAAAATGGAGAACAGACACGTTCTTCCACCTTCTGGGAGAGATACACCGCACAGTGCTCAAACCTATCAACTCCCAGTAGCAGCCATAATGGCCCCTTTCACGGAAGACTAGACACTGGGGACAGTAGGGCACACGTGGAAGCAGAAAGCACTCCATACTTTCCCTTCCCCCACTCAAGTCAAGTGAACAAAACCCAAGTAGTTAGAGATGGTCCCGGGTTGGTGGGGGGTGGCGGTTCCCATAACAACAGGGACTGGCGGCTTGCTCCCTGTCTGGAGGTGGGCTAAATTGCAGATGTGTCTAGTCAACAGTTTGCAGCCTGGGAGGGAGTAATTTGCTGGGAACTTACATGTGTGCCTGGAGTTGGGGGACCCACTTGGGAGCATGACTGGGGCAGCTCGCGGTGGCAGCTGGAATGAGAGGACAGTCACAGACAACCTGTATGTCTGTTGGGAACAAGTGGACGCCACCAAAAGTAGCTGGCTTGAACCTTCGTGCACCCCGACCAAGATGCTGTCCACCAGCATGAGGAAACCCTGGCAGAGAGAGAGTCTTTGTGGTAGCCTCCTGGGGACAGGAGCTGAGGGTCATGAGAGGTCAGATGGAGAATGCCAAGCCAAAGTCAGGCGGCAGGGCATTGTGGGGGTATCTGCAGGGAGCCTTGACAGATCCCCGGTGTGCTTCATGAAAGCATGACATGCGTGTGCTGACATGTGGCCCTGCGGATGTCAGCCAAAAGAGAATGACAAATAGCCCCAGCTAAGACTCAATTCCCAAAATGAGATAATATCACTCCCTAGGGCAGCGTCTATAAGCGTGAGGGGGTGTATTTTGTTGTCACGATGATGGCAGGGGTGGGGGGCTGTCCTGGCATGCAGTGGGCAGGGATGCTGACAGCTTTGATGCATGAAACAGTCCAGCTTACAGAAGAATGGCCCTTGCAAAATGCAACATACTTGGGACACCTGGGTGGCTCAGTGGGTTAAGCCTCTGCCTTTGGCTCAGGTCATGATCTCAGGGTCCTAGGATCCAGCCCTGCATCGGGCTCTCTGCTCGGCAGGGAGACTGCTTCCTCCTCTCTCTCTGCCTGCCTCTCTGCCTACTTATGATCTGTCTGTCAAATAATAAATAAAATCTCTAAAAAAATTGCAACATACTCTGGAACCACAAAAGATAACAAGTAGCCAAAGCAATCATGAGAAAGAGGAACAAAGCTGGGGGTATCACTCTTCCTGATTTCAAAATATATTACAAAGCAATAGTACTCAAAACAGTATGATACCAGGATAAAAGCAGACACACGGATCAACAGAACAGAATAGAAAGCCCAGAAATAAACCCACACATATACGTTCAATTAATTTAGCTCCATCAAAGCAGTCAGGAATACACAATAAGGAAAGGACGGTCTCTTCAATAAATGGTGCTGGGAAAACTAGACAGACACATGCAAATAAGGAAACTGGACCACTTATCTTACACCATACACAGCAATTAACTCAAGACAGATTAAAGATTTGAATGCAAAAATAAAAGATTTGAATATAAAACCCCAAACCTAAAACTCCTAGAAGAAACGATAGGTGGTGAGTTCCTTGGCATTAGTCTTGGTAATGATTACTTGGACTTGACACCAAAAACAAAGGACACAAAAGCAAAACCAAGCAATCAATAGAACTACAGAAAAAGTTTCTGCCCAGTGAAGAAAACCCTCAGCAGAATGAAAAGGCCGTCTACCGAATGACAGAAAATATTTACAAACAATCTCTGATAAAAGGTTAGTATCTAAAATGTATATAGAACTTATACAACTCAGTATCAAAAAACAAACCATCAGATGAAGAATGGGCAAATTAGCTGAATAGACATTTTCCCAAAGAAGACATACAGAGGACCGACAGGTGCATGAACAGGTACTCTGTGTCACTCATCATCAGGGAAATGCACATCAAAACCACAATGAGATATCATCACGTGTTTGCTAGAAGGGCCAGTATCAAAAAGATAACAGATTACAAATGCTGGGAGAGGATGTGAAAGGGGAAGCCTTGTGCATTGCTGGTGGGAATGCAAACTGGTGCAGCCACTGTAGAGAACAGTACAGAGGTTCCTCAAAAATTAAAAAATAGAACTACCCTATGATCTGGCAATTCCACCTCTGGGTATTTGTCTGAAGGAAATGAAAACACTAACTCCAAAAGATACCAGCACCCCATGTCCATTGCCACATTATTTACAATTGCCAAGACGTGGAAGCAGCCTAAGTGTCCTCTGACGGTTGAGAGGATACAGAAGATGTGTTTATAGTACAATGCGTACATCCACACCCACACACACACACTCACATACACAGAGGAATATTACTCAGCCATAAAAAAGAAGGAAATCTTGACATTTGGGATAACATGGATAGGCTTTGAGGTATTATGCTGAGTGAAATAGACAGAAAGAGATAAATACAATATGATCTCACTTATATGTGGATTATTTTTTTTTAAGATTTTTATTTATTTATTTGACAGAGAGAGATCACAAGTAAGCAGAGAGGCAGGCAGAGAGAGAAGGGGAAGCAGGCTCCCCGCAGAGCAGAGAGCCTAATTCCGGGCTGGATCCCAGGACCCAGTGATCATGACCTGAGCTGAAGGCAGAGACTTAACCCACTGAACCACCCAGATACTCTACACTTGGATTCTTTAAAAAAACAAAAAACAAAACAACACCTGAACCCAGATATCCAGAGAACAGATTGGGGGTTGCCAGAGGCAGGGATTGGGGAAAGGGGGCTATGAAATGAGTGAAGGTGGTCACAGGTACAAATTGTGGTTATAGAATAAGAGAGTCCTGAGGAGACAATGCACAGGTGGCGACCACAGTTAATAACACTGTATTGCATATTTGACAGTTGCTAAGAGAGTAGATCCTAAAAGTTCTCATCACAAGAAAATAATTTTGTCCTTATGGTGGCGATCATTTCACAATACATGCAAATATAGAATCATTACGTTGCATACCTGAAACTAACACAACGTTATATGTGAATTCTATCTCAATAAAAAGAGTAAAATGCAACATCCTTCCTTGAGGAGCTCAGATTCAGTAACAGTTTTTGCAGCATCTCTAATCCATCCTGCCAAGTGGCGTCAGAGCCACAGAGTGGGAAGGGGCAAGGAGGGAAAGAGAGGCCACACCCCTTACCATTGCTGTGTGTGTATGCTGGGGCTGTCTTGCGCTATGAATTGGGTCTGAGTTGGGGACTGAGGGATGTTTTAGACTGGAGCTGACTTTTTAATCGGAGTGAGCGTTCCGAAATTATGACTGCTCTTAATACTAGAAATGACCAGAAATGCTGGGATCTGCCAAGATATCCAGGAGTGGGACAGAGGATTTTTCAAGGCATGGGTGAAACCACAGGTTGGAGAGGCAGAGGAAGAGGAAAGAGACAGAGAAGCAGAGAGGGAGAGACAGAAAGAGAGAAGTTGAGTGTAGAGCCAACAGGGGTTGGGGGGTCAGGGCATAAGGAGTGGGGGATTCCATCCCACAATCCTGAGATCAGGACCTGAGCTGAAATCAAGATTCAGATGCTTAACCAGCTGAGCCACTGAAGTATCCCTAGGTTGGAGAAAATTAAAACTATTTCCGGTTTGAACTCAACCTGAATTGTAATAAACTTGCTGTTCATTCACTCACTCATTCATTCAATATCCAGTGAACAATTACCATAGACCAGGCACTGGGCATATTGCTGGACAGACAAAGCTCCTGTTCTAATGGAACATAGATAATCTGGTGAGTTTGCATTTCATCCCTTTGTGCCTTTGCACAGGCTGTTCCCTCTCCCTGGAGTTCCTGGCTCTCTTCATTTTCCTGGCCCTGATGAGGTTCTTCCAGACTCAGGTCAGGCTTCACTGTAGAAGCAGCATCAGGAGCCCTTTCTTCCCATTCCCTCAGTAATCACAAGTACCAGCCTGCTCCAATCACTGCCTCGCGTGCTCCTTCCTCCTCTAAGCTCATTACCTCCAGCACCTCAAGGAAGACACACACCAAATTATGACAAAACTCTGAAATGATTGTCAGGTGATTGGGAAAAATCTGTCTCTCTTTAGTTACCACCAGAAGATCCCAAGCATGTCATTCTCCACCTCGAAACCCTGGGCCTCACCTTTACCAATCTGTGAAGTGGGTTTATAATCCTTGCATTCTCAGGCGTCATGGGGATGGAATGGAGCTGGGTGGATGGAAAACCCTTTCTGGGAGCTCAGCTGCTGGGCAGATGGGTGCAGGTGTGTTCTAGCTATGACCTCGATGGGACCTTGCTAAGCAATTACTATATCTTCTGAATTATCCCTCACACTGCAAAATTGGGGCTCTGATGAGCTTGCAGACATTTTCTAGGGCTTGTAGATTTATGGATTGACTCCTCAGAGGGGTGATGGTGATGGCGATGGTTTATCACTTCTCAAGTTCCTTCTCTCCTAATTTCCTGCTTTTTAGCCAAATGGGACAAGTTTTGTTTCTTACCCCTGCCCCAGGCTTCCTACCTTCCTACCTTCCTACCTTTACTCATACTTCTAACTGTCACTAGCTGTTGAACTCCTACTCAACCATCAAGACCCACCTGAATGCCACCTGTCAATAAAGCTTTTCCTGACATTGTCCCCCTGCCAAAGCTGCACCTGCCCTCCTTTCTTAGAACTTTTTCACTTGTTGACTTCATTAGGGAGGTTGTACCTGTCTCATCTTTTTTCGGAGCCTGGAGGATCCGGGACTAAGAACCATAACTCTTTTTTATCTCTCCCCAGCCACCTGTGCCCAACTCAGAAGCTTGTGTATGGGGGAAATGCAAGAAACTTCCCAGAGAATGGAACTAAGATCTTGGGGGACACAGTGAGTCCTGGGACAGAAGCCAAGCAACCCAACGTCCGAACTGACCTCCGTCTCCATTGGGGTCTGCCTGGGCTTGGCTCTGCCTGAACTTGCCCACTTCATGGAAGAAGAACCACCTGATGGTGTGTGCCCATTTCATTCCCCTAGGCTTTCCCGGCTCCCCGGAGAAATCAGCCATGTACCTGGGGGCTAAGCCCTCATGGAGGTAAGATTAGGTACATTTTGTTAACAAGAGCATTCGCTAAATGTCAAAACTTGGCTTTCTCTGTCTCAGCAAAGCCTTCTTGACAGAACAGAGTCCCTGGGAAGGCGGCAGTCCCAGTGGCATTTGAAGAGCTGAAAAGCCAGCTGCTGGAAAAATTCCAGCTGGACAGCCGCCAGCAGTGGACGGACTAATTCATGGAATCCAAATTGCAATATTAATGGTGAACCTCCTTACTCAGGTGTCTAGAATGAGGAGCTGCAAAGAGAGCCGAGAGGCAGGGAGCCAGCTTGCAGGCTGGAGCTGGAGAAAACCCTGATGGGAGTGGGGCCCGGGCTCCAGATCCTCCTTCTCCTTCCAGCCTGGAGTGATCACAGAGCTCCACTGCTTGATATGCCCATTGGATTTCAGGTTGTTGTCACGGAGCATTTATGGAGTGTCTATTGTATGCATGGCACACTGGCTCAGGAATTAGAGAACCTGGTTCCGCCATTGACAGGATGGCAGCCAATTATGCCTTTCTGGACCTCGTTACCCTCACTGTAAAGTTGGGATGGTGGTGACGGTGACATGAAAGCTTCTGTTTGATGAGCACTTCTGATGTGCCAGGCTCTATGCCAAGGGCTTTCCTGCCATATCCTAACATAGAACCCACCAACAGCACCATTTTATAGATGTAAAAGAAAAAGCAAGGCTTAGACAGTGTGCTGGGCTGGATAGTGTGCCCTCTGTCCCTCACCCCCACTGCCTCCCCTTCATGTCCTTCCTGGAACTTCAGAACATGACCTTATTTGGTTATTTGGAAATAGGGTCATTGCAGATGTCATTAGTTAAGTTGGGTAGGTGAACACTGGAGTTAATATTGGAGTGGGGTTGACCTTTACTTCACTATGACTGGTGTCCTTATAAAGAGGCTTGATGGCCTCACAGTGTTGGAGTCTAGATTTTACCTATTTTAAGGCACCCAATTTGTGGTAATTTGTTATGGCAGCTCTAGGAAACTAACACAGAGAGGTTAAGTAAGTCGCCCAAGGCCACACAGCTGGGAAACAGGAGCCCCAGGATTCCAAAACAGATTCTGATTCCAGAGCCCCTATGATGAGCCATTAGTCTTCATTAAATGAGTCCGTTGTATGCATCAGCTCCTGGAATGCAACAAAAGCTTAAGAAGTGCTGGCTGCTGTTACAGTTGCTGTTGCTGTTAATTATCCATGATCATGGGCTCTCTCCCTCCTCTGCACACTTCACAGGGTTGATGGGAAGATCGGGAAATTAATGAATGCTTTGAAATCTTCCAAGATCCAGACAACTATAAATTTTGTTATTGTTCCTATTATCAGAGACAACGAGGTAAAGAGAAAATACAGCTAACATCTTTTCACACCCACTGAAGTGTGTTTAGTCAAAGTGACACCAGTTCATCATAATGAGAAGGAGGTGGGTGACAAACAATTCTGTTATCTTCTGGAGAGAACTTAAGATTTTCCTGCTGCCTCATCTATGTTCCCCGATGCTGCCACCTACGAGGAAAGAGGACAAGGGAACGGATCCCCAAATCCCCACCTTGTGCCACGTGACTTAGCAGTTCTCCTCACTTCCACGGCTGGTGCGTGTTCCCTGCCCTTGGGGTTGGCCAGGTGAGTTTCTGGTCAGTAGAACGAGATGGAAGTGATGATGTGCTTAATCTTTTGCATTTCTACCTGCCCTCTGGGGCCTCTGCTGTCAGCATGAGAAGAGTGTTCCCGGGCAGCTTGCTGATTCCAGGTGGAGGATGACAGGCACGTGGTGCGGAGCCGCCTCTAGGCGGCTCAGCCCATGCCAGCTGTGCACACCCGAGGGAAATCGGTGCTCCCCACTGGATGCCAGTGAAGTTTTGAGGGTGTTTGTTAGGCAGTATTATGATAACCAAAGCAAACATACACACTTCCAAGGACTTGCTCCTTTACAAATCTAGCTGTGCAAATGATGCTATGGTCACCTGGAGCTATGGCACACAGTGGGACTCTGGAGCCTTAACAGTATCTGGAATGGAGGTGTAGTCATAGCCCTGCTCTGAGTCCTCCCTGCAATAGGCTTGTGCTTTTCCAAACCAACCAACCATCCATCCACCCACCCACCACGTATCTATCTGCCCATGCATCTATCCATCCATCCATCCATCTATCCATCCATCCATCCATCCATCCATCCATCCATCCATCCATCCACCCATCCACCCATCCATCCTATGTATGTTTGTGGAGCATATCCCATATGTCAGATACTCTGCTAGATACTAGCCTCATTGCAGTGGACAAGATGAAGAGTCCCCCTTTCCTGGAGCTCACATTCTGGTGGGGAGATACAACAGAGAGATAAACCCACCAATAAATACCATCAGGGTATATGGAGGGCCAGATGTGGTCTGTTATTTCTTAGTTCCACTCCCTCACTTTCTCTTCCCAGTAATGATGGAAAGAAAAGAACAAGGATGATGACAACAGAAATAATAGCCCCCACTGACTGATGGTTCATGCTGTGCTGAACATTTCACATGGATTAGCTCATTGCACCATCATGACAGCCCTATGAGGCTGTACTGTTATTATCCCCATTTCACAGTTGCAGAGAAGTTGAATAACTAGCCCAGGGTCACACTGTTGGCAAGTCAAGGACAGGAAGAAATTCAAACCCAGGTTCTCTGGACCCCAAAAGCGTTCCAACAAACGCTCTCCCCAACCTTTGTGTGACTCATCTCTCCAACATGCCTTTATACATACCCTCAACTTCTAATGCACCTTCTCCCCTCATGACTGCTAGCTATGAGAAGCCTACTGGGTGCCAGACAGCACCTAGGTACTGTATGTACATTATTGCTTACAATCCTCCCAAGGACACCTCATATTAGGTATCCTATAGGTAGAGGAGCTGAGTCTCAGAGGCTAAATAATTTGTCTCTGGTCACACGAGTAGTAAAGGATGGAGCTGGGATTGTAGCCTTGGTCTGCTAGGCTTCAACACCCATGTTTTTTCACCATCTCACATTGATCCATCAGCAAACATCCATCAAGACCCAGTCTAAATGTAACCTCTTTGTGAAGTCAACCCTGTCTCTCTGAGACTTGGTGTTTCTACTTCTGTACTCCACTGTTCCTTTAATATGATATTAGTTCATGGTTATTTGTTTACTTCTGTGTTTTTCTCCCTAGACAATGGGCTCCCCAAAGGCAGGGCATGCCTGGCTGTGTTCCATTAACAATAATCTCGCCTCTTCCTCCAGAAACTGGGGCTCCATGCATTTCATTCCACTTCTGATTTTAAACTAACTTAACATGTTAGCCTATTTGTCTACTTATTTCTGCCTTCATTACTAATCCAGTTAGTGTGGAATGAGGATTTGGTCCCAGTGGAGCTAATGGAACAAGCATGCTCAAGGTTAAGTCCAACCCTTAGCAATATTGTGGAATCTGCTTTGACCACTTCTGCCCCCGGCCCTGTGGTCACCTCAGCCTCTGTGGCTGTATCTTTCCCCTCTTATTAGGAACACTGACTGATAAACATTCACCCCCAAGATAAAGTCCCTGGAATCCTGTTCCTCAGGGACCTGCATTCAATCCAGAGAAAACTCAGAGTGGAATTTCACTTGCCTGCACTTGGAGCAGGGCTGTGGTGTGACTTTCAGGATCTCCTTCCTCTATAAAACATCTTGGAAATTATACTTTATGACTGCATTGGTATAAAGTAAAATACAATGCAGGGTGGTTTATATTCTTTCCTTCCTCCCTCTCTTCTTCCCTCTCTCCCTCCTTTTCTCCCTCCCTTCCTCCCTTCCTTTTTTTGGACAAAAGATACAACTGTATTTTGGAAAATCTGAGTTGGTGAGAGTTTCTAAACAGAATGTTTGGCTCATCTATTTACTACATGTATACAGAGGCTGGGGTTTCCCATGCACAGCTGGCCATGTTCCCCCCTCAGCCTAGGATATATTTATCTCCTTCAACAACTATCATTTCCTTCCTCTAGCCCTGGGACTGCCACTGACCACAAAATAGACACAGCTTTTCAGGGTAACATCCCATCCTATAATTCCTGGACACCATCTCCTAATCCCTCAGGCTCCCTTCCCAGCCTACGGCTCCTGTACAGCACCCCGGGGGCCTGTCTGCTCCATGGAGGGGTTACAACCTCAAGCACTGACACTTCCCCCAAACCCACAACTTCAGTCTAACTGTGAGATAACACCAAAAAGCTCAAACCAAGGGACCTTCTGCAAAATACCAGACCAGTACTCTTTAAAACAGTCAAGGACATGAAAAGCAAGGGAAGACTGAGAAACCATCATAGATCAGAGCAGACGAGAGAGACATGATGACTACATACAGTGTGGTTTCTTGGACTGCATTCTGGAACGGTGAAAGGACACCAGTGGAAAACATAGTGAAACTAGTGAAACCTGTATAGAACAATTAACCATAAGGCACCACTGTTCATTTCTTAGTTTTGATAATTGCACCAGGGTTGGGTAAGACGTTACCACTCAGGGAAGCTGGCTGAGGGGTATATGGGAACTTTGTCCTATCTGGGCAACTTTTCTATAAATCTAAAACTATTCCAAAGTAGAACATTTATTTTTAAAAATTTCAAAGAAATCCACAAGTAGGACATTTTTTTTTTTTTTTTTTGACGTGGGGTGCTATCCTTTCCAAAGGGAGTGTTGTATACCAAAAGCTAATCTTGTATTTATGGAATGTCAGGTTCTTTTGATGACTCCGGGCAGCTTGTGGTGTTTGGGGACAGGGAGATGCCCCATGACCCCATCCACACGACCCCTACCAGGTGCTTGGTGATAATGAGCACAAGTCTAACTCCGAATTTCGCCAAACATGCAGGCATTTCCTGGTAAACTGCCCAGATCGTCTCAGACAAGGTTGGAATTTCAGGAAAGGTGTTTGCCTGTTTCAGGGACACAAATCTACCCCATGCACAAAAGCCTCGAGCAACATCATCCTTATGGGAGGGTAGGCAAGCCCTGGGGTCAAACCAGGGGTCCAGAGGTTTCCTGATCATAAGGGCCGGTCAGTATTCATCCTTAATCATGCAGGGGGTCCCAACACTTCACTTATAACTCCACTAACCAAAGTATGCTTCCGTCCTTGCTTATGCGAATTAGATAACCCTAGAGAGTTGTAGAGGCTTGTGGGTATAGCCTTGCCTATGACAGTTCTCAGACCGAAGTATTTATGATATTACAGGGAGACAAGGTCTGCAAAGAAAGCAGCCCCTACACAGGTTGAAACCTGCTTTGTCTCTTGTTTTCCACGACCAGCAGGACAAGAGAATTATCAGTGGGGCTCTAGGGTGCCACTGAGTGTAGTGAAAGCCAGGTGGGTGCCTGTGAGCAAACCCTGAAGAATGTGGATGTGATGGATGAGCAAGAGGAGCCTCGAGGGGGCGCTGTGCCCAGAGAAGTAGGGACAAAATGGCAGACACACTTTTTGGGAGGTGGTGGGCTACAGAACTGAATACTTCCGGGAGCCCGAGTAAGGTCTATGTCGAAACATCCATGGGATCTGGCAACATGGAGGCTGTCGGTGAGCCTGTCTCAGGGTGCTGGTGGCCACAGTGGTGTGCTTGAGGCAGAGCCTGAGTGTGCAGGATGAGGGGAGATGGTAGAGAAGGGGAATGGCTACCCCAAACCTTGCTTGGGAAGTGTGGCTCTGAAGGGAAGGGGAGAGGCAAGGTGGCATATCAAAGGAATTTCTTTTGTTTCTTGCTTCTTTTTTACTTTGTTTGACTGGGAGGAGACTTGCGTGTGGTGCAGCAGTTAACTGTGGTGCATGGTAGGTGTTTAAAGCTTTTGTCTCAGCCAGATGTACAGCTTTGTTCCTCTCACTTTGGGCACCTTCCTTCCTTCCTTCCTTCCTTCCTTCCTTCCTTCCTTCCTTCCTTCCTTTTCTTTCTTAATATTTTTTTTATTTATTTGAGAGAGACAGAGAGAGCACAAGCAGAGGGAGCAGCAGGCGGAGGGAGAGGGAGAAGCAGGCGCTGCGCTGAGCAGGGAGCCTGATGCAGGACTCAATCCCAATTTCTTTCCTTTTTTTTTTTTTTAAAAGATTTGTTTATTCACTTTAGAGAGAGAGAAAGAGAGATGGAGTCGGGGGAGGGACAAAGCAAGACTCCATCTTGCAAGATGGAGAAGCAGACTCCCTGCCTAGTGTAGAGCCTGACGCAGGACTTGATCCCATGATCCTGAGATCATGACCTAAGCAGAAATCATCAAGAGTCAGACGCTTAACCGACTGAGCCACCTAGGTGCCCCATGGGGATCTTTAATTTCTGTAACCTTGGACAAGCCATCCCTCTGAGTCACCTCAGCTGAGTTCCTTAGTTGTAAAATAGGAAATGTAACTGTTCCTACATCACACGGTTATTATAATATAATAACCTAAATAATGTACACAATGCACTTAGTACAGTGCCTGACACATAGTAAGGACTCAGTAAGTGTTAGCTGTTATCACAGACATCACCAAATGTGCAGGAGAGGAAGGGAAAATGATGGAGCTCCGTCCTTGCCATGCCCCTGGACGGCCTCGTGTCTGACACAGAGGTGCTGACCACCTGCTGCAGACTGTTAGTCTGTTTCCCTTGCTGGATGTTTTGTGTGGAGTGTGGTCAGAGGGTATGAAGGACAGGAGCTGAGACTTCATCGCACTCATGGAGCAGGCTGCATGAACTGGTTTGGGACCTGCATGCTAGTAAGTGCTTATTTAAATAAATGTCTATACATTTGGTCTAAGAGTTGCTTTCATTAGTTCTTGGTCGTGAGGTTCGTGGAGGGAGCTAACTCTCTTTCATGTCAGAGTTTCAGGAGTCACTGTCTTTTTTTCACAGAGAGCCTAACCATTGTCAATGATCAGACTGGCTCAGGAATAGTCACCAAAGGCACTGGAAAAGGGCTTTTTTATTTTTTTATTTTTTTTTATTTTATTTTTAATTTTTTTTTATTTTTTATTTATTTTTTTTTTTAGAAAAGGGCTTTTGAAGTGAAGAGATTAAAGGACCAGGAAATTAAGAATGTGAAAGAAATGAGGATTCATAAGGGGCTAAGTTGAGAAAGAAAATGGGTCCAGGGGACCTGGGTGGCTCAGTCGATTAAGCATCTGACTCTTGATTTCAGCTCAGGTCATGATCTCAGGGTTGCGAGGTCGAGGCCCATGTCAGACTCCAACCTGGGTGTGAAGCCTGCTTAAGATTCTGTCTCTCTCTCCCTTTCCCTCTGCCCCTCCCTCCTACAAATATCTTGAAAATGGAGTCTAGAGGTGGAAAGGTTGTAATATCTGCCAATCGATCTTTTTGTTGACCTCGCAGCGGCGGCCAGAAGATGCTGAGTGGCAGAAATGCACCCAACTGACTGGATGAAGAGTGACGGTGGGAACTTCCCTGCAGTGAGCCTGTCACTATGACTTAGGCTAAGACATGGATCAAGTGACTGAACTACGACTGTCTGGTGAGTGACATCCTCTTCCCACCCACAGCCCATCCATTACAGCTTCTGTCCATGGAATAATGGAAGGTTCTAACTAAAGATCCTCTTATGTAAAGTTTTGAAAATGGAACCAACTGGGAGAATGTTTCTTAAATTTTTCTTTGGGAGCCTCTGGGTGAGAGGCGATTTCTGTAGAAATGAAGAACAATCATCTCCATAACTTTAGCACAGAGAATGGGTACTTGAAACCTTTAGAAGAAGCTGTCTGTCACTTCACACAAGGGGCTGCAAATCATGTGGGTGATTCTGTCCCCCAATTCCCCTCATTAATAGGAAACAAAAGTTACATAGGAAATGTTTTGAACCAACAGATAGTTGTAACTGGATATTTCCGCCCCCAATAACTCCATATTCGAGAAAGGTTTTTGACTTTTAATATATAATAACATCCTTATGAGTGATAATTTTAAAGAACTCTTCTCCTTTGGGAGGCCAATTAAAGATGTTTATTAGATTCAGGAATATGCCCTTTTCTCATTGAAGGGGTAGATTTTGAAAGGGAAGAGCAATGAAGTAAAGTAACTATTACAATTCACAAAGGTTTAGAAGAATTGGTAGTTCCCCAGAATAACCCAGGAGAGGATGAGAATGTGAAGTGAGAAGGAATATTGGCTAGGGTGTCCAAAGAAATGGAACCAATAGGAGATAGATGAATGATAGATAAATAGAAGATAGATAGATAAAACATATAAAGAAATTTAAAGATTTTATATATTTATTTGAGAGAGAGGGAGCACACGAGTGGGGGGAGGGGGAGAGGGAGAGGGAGAGGAAGAGGCAGACTCCCTGCTAAGCAGGGAGCCCCATGTGGGGTTCGATGCCAGAACCCTGGGATCATGACCTGAGCCAAAAGAAGACACTTAGCTGACTGAGACACCCAAGTACCCCTAAAGAGATTTATTATGAAGAATTGTCACATGGGATCATGGAGTCTGAGAAGTCCCACAATCTATCCTCTGCACGCGGGAGACCCAGGAAAACAGTGTAGTTTGAAGGTGGGAGAGTCAGAACTCCAAGAGCAGGAGACTGATGTCCCAGCTCAGGTAGCCAGGCAGAAAGCAAATCCAAACTTCCTCCACCTTTTTATTCTGTTGGGACCTTCAAGGGATAGGATGATGCCCACCCACACTGGGGAGGCCAGTCTGCTTTACTCAGCCTGTGGACTCAAGTACTAATCTCTTCCAGAAACACCCTCACAGACACACTGAGAAAAAATGCTTAACCAGATATCTGGGCTTTGGGTGGCCCCATCAAACTGACTCATAAAATGAACCATTTCAGAAGAGAGGAGAGAGAGAGAAACAAGAAAATTACTATGTATGTGCTTGTGAGAGGCACATACAACAGCAACTACACTTGTGTTCACACAGGAAGGCATTTACAGATCCATTAAGAAAGAAAACACTGATTTGATTACTGAGAGTCTCAGAGCCAGAGATGACGACTCAAATATTAGCACCTGTAGAATTCAGAGCTATCTTGGGGTAGGGAGAGGAGGGCTTTGAACTGATCTTATCTAGATCTTAAGGAGCCAGAAAAATTCACACTAACATCGATCTGAGGCCAATCTTTTGACAAGTTCCATACTGTAGAATAAAGTCTCAAGCCCATGAATCTCCAAAGAGTAGACTGTGCCTTATTCGCCTTTCTACCTCTAATGCCCAGGGCAGCCGCTGGCAGGCGGTAGATGCTCAATCAATGTCTTCTAAATAAATGAGTGATTGCACGAACAGAGCAGAGCAGAGATTTAGCCCAAAAGTGCTTGGATTAGCCGCCATAAAACCCCAGCAGTAAAGCTAGTCATTCTTGCTTAGACCCTCACTCAGTCTCATTAACTCATATTTAATAAATAACTTAAAATATATTGGGTACACTGGATACTTGGATAGATGTCTATTTTAGGAGCACTAATTAGGGAAGGCACAGTAGAGAGTGGCTGGTCCAGCAGGCTCAGTGATAGCTGAGAAAGAGAGCTGCCAGGATGACCCCAAAGCGAGAGGGAGACAAATGTCCATAAACACAGTGTGGAGCCTTCCAGAACAGAGAACTTTCATCCTTTTATGGAGGGCTTACTCTGAGCCAGGAACTTCTGGTCATTTTATAGTCATTTAATTGGGCAACTCAGCTGTAGGATTAGGGTAATTATTTTGTTTCACTAGCGGGGACACTGAAAGAGAAATTAACATACTTGCCAATATTCAAATCCAAATCTGTCGATTTTTCCACTACTTGGTACTGAACATGTTTTATTTTATGCTTTTATTTTAATTTTTGAATATTTTAAAGCAAGAGGTAACTATGAAGAAGCAATTAAGAGTGACCCATATTGGGGTACCTGGGTGACTCAGTTGTTAAGTGTCTGCCTTCGGCTCCGGTCGTGATCACAGGGTCCTGAGATCGAGCCCCACATCGGGCTCCCTGCTCGGCGGGAAGCCTGCTTCTCCCTCTCCCACTCCCCCTGCTTGTGTTTCCTCTCTCACTGTGTCTCTCTCTGTTAAATAAATAAAATCTTGAAAAAAAAAAAGAGTGAACCATATTGTAACTCAAAATGATTTACTGTTAGCTTCATAGTCTAATTGTTTCTCGGGTTTTTTTGTTTTGTTTTGTTGTCTCTTAAGAAAAATCCCTTTACTGGATTTATAAAAATGGTCTGTTCATATTCAACAATTTTGTATCTAATTTAGCAATCTTACTCTGGCATCCTTCCTTCCCTGGTATGTGTGTGTGTTTGTGAGTGAGTGTGTGAGTGTGTGTAGAATACATACTCTGTGTATCTGGTCCCTTCGGTCTGGTTTGTTAGGCTCCATTGTCTGTCTCCTCTCGCTCCCTCACCGAGTTAAAGAAATCTTTTATTTTTGCTCATAATATATTTGTATGGGATGTATGATTTTCACATTTTGAAAATTATATTTCAACACATGGACCCCACCAAGAAGAGTTTGTGTGTGGGGGGCTGCTGCAGGGTCAAGGGTCTGACGTTTATCTGAATATTGTACTCACACTGTTCTTTCTAGGCTGTTAGGACAACACTACCTCCCTCCTCAGCCAGGCTAAAATTTTCCAAACAAATCTTGCAACATATAGCTCAGGGAAAATGTAAAAATATATAAAAACACAGAATATAAAGTAAATTAAGAGCATAAACTTAGAACTTCAGGAAAACCACTCTTGTAACAATTATGGAAGCTGTTAAAAAGTCCTCATGACCATACCAGCCCAGACCAATGGAGCCAGAATCTCTGAGACAGGAATGGAGCATCATGTTTTTTTTTTTTTTTTAAGTTTCATGTCATTCTAACCTACAAGACTAGGGGATGCCCGGTACAAGGCGAAACACGGGAGTAGGGAAGTGTAGATGGAGTTTTCTCCCATCCTTCTCTTCCCTCAGTCTCTGGGCTATCTCAGGAAAGAGAAGGATCAGACGTCTTCTCTTTAGGGCTCTCCTCTGATTTACTTGAGTCCATTTGGAGACAGAAGCCACACTCGCAGTTTGAATATAGAAAATTGAACAGAAACAACTTTTAACCTGATGAGAGGTGGTTAGCTACTCAGTGCAGAGAAAGAGGACTCTTGGGGAGTGAAGAGGAAGCAACAGAAGAAAGCAGCTGTTGCCCCTACAGCTGAGGGTGTGGTCAAAGTCTAAGTTCCTTAGGAATTTAGAGGAGGGCTCATCCCTCCCTCAAAGCTGACATCTGGTCCTCTTGGGTGAGAGTTTGCCTTTTGGTACATTTCCTCTGAAGCCTGACTAGAGAGGGATTTCAGGGCTTAGGATGGTTTCTGATTTTTTTTTTCCTTCAGGCCCTGAGGGGTTTCATGGGTGTGATGCATAATTTTATGAGTCAGTGTGCCTAGACCAAGGTACCCAGGTATTTGGTCAAATACCAGTCTAGATGTCACTAGGAAAGTATTTTACAGATGAGATTAACATTTAAATGGGTGGACTTTGAGTAAAGCAGATTGCTCTCCAGAGCGTGGGTGGGCCTCATCCAATCAGTTGAAGACACAGAACAAATAATGAGGTCACTGGAGGAAGAGGCAATGCTGCCTCTAGACTCTCTTTGGATAAGAGCTACAATATCACCTCCTCTCTGGGTTTCCATCCTGCTGGTCTAACCCTGAAGATCTGGAGTTGCCGACTCCCACAAATGCAAGAGCCAAGTCCTCAAAATAAATCTGTCTCCATATCTATATATACTATTGGTTCGGTTCCCCTGCAGATCCCTGGCTAACACAATGGGCTGCTGCCTGTCCATCTTCCCCAAGTGGTGCCTCTCAGCTCAGCACTCCTCTGACCCACTCTTTCTCCTCCAGGAATCTGAGGCATCAATGCTGGCTGCTGTCTTCCGTTCACACTAGGTAGACCTTAAGCAGCTCAGGGGAAGTTTAAAGAGTCCTTGCAGTTAGTGACCATCCCAGAGCACCCAGGGTGACCAGGAAGCAAAGAACCAGAGATTCCTGTAAAGGGAGGAGAAGAGTCAGTGCAGATACTCCTTAGAGGACCGGGAAACAGAATTCCAAAAAACTAGGAGCAAGCAGTTCCCCCCAGTTCTGGACTTGCTTCTCACTCCTGACTTCCCTTGTGCCTGGGAGGTGCCCACTCAGTGCTTAATGGAAGACTCAGTCACCATCTTGGAATCCTGGAACTTCCTTCTTCCTTTCTCACCTACCTATGCTTTCAGCAGAGAGCTTTTTTTTTTTTTTTTAAAGGTTTATTTATTTATTTATTCGACAGAGAGAGATCACAAGTAGATGGAGAGGCAGGCAGAGAGAAAGAGAGAGAGGGAAGCAGGCTCCCTGCTGAGCAGAGAGCCCGATGTGGGCCTTGATCTCAAGACCCTGAGATCATGACCTGAGCCGAAGGCAGCAGCTTAACCCACTGAGCCACCCAGGCGCCCAGCAGAGAGCTTTTTACTTCTCATATCCATCCTCCCAGTCCTAGCTCCCAGCCAAACTATTCAATGAAGACCTCCCTGACTTTCCCAGGCCACATGGACTCCTCCGCCTTCCTGACATCACCCTGGAGAGTTTTTAATAGTTTCTTTCAGCCCTCGGTTACATAATATGTTCCTGCAGTGTTCACCATGTCCCTGAAGTCAGGGACTGCACTGAGATTTATTCTGTACCTTCAAACAGCTCACCCAGGGTAGGCTTTGATATTTATTGAGTATTGAGCCGATTTACAAGAGCCTTGAGAAAGCAGGGGTGAATGCTTAGACAAATAGGTGGGTTGCGGCCCAGGTTCATGCACAGGTCAGAGAGAGTCAGGAATAGATCATGGGGACCAGTGCACCATGTGGGGTTTGATTATCTCAGTGACCATCAGCCTAACCAGCCTGGGGCACAGAGCTATGCTGTAATTCTCTCAGGTGTCCATAAGTCCTTCTCACCAGATCTGAGGCAGGTCCTGCATCTTCTTTAAGATTATCCCGTTTCTTTGACCCCACCTCATCCCACAAAGCAGCACTTTCCAAATGTGACCAGGCAGAACCACTGACTTTAATGGGAATGTGGTAGGAATCCATATTAAAAATGGAGATACCCTGATCCATAGAGATTTTGGTAGAGAACGTTGGGGAAAGGCCTGAAAATCTGCATAAAAAATCTCCCTAGGTGATTATGATGATTTTGAGGAAGGCGGTACATGCCTGACCCTCAGCTCCCAGAGACAGGGCCGGTCATTCTGTAATGACGAAAGTCCAAGGGCAGCTTCTGGGAAAACTCAACAAAATTCAATCATCAAATGCCCTAGGAATACACAGAAATCTACCCAAGGACAGCAAGGAGGTGATTGTTTAAAAAAAAAATCCCTTAAAAAAAGAAAAAGGGGGTACCTGCTGCATAAATCCAGGATGCTAAGTCATTACCTTCATCTAATAGCTTACTGGAAGCCTAGTCGTCAGGGAGGTTATTTTGTATCTGGGCAATTTAAAATAATTAGAATTGGTTCTGAGATGCAGAAAAGTGATTCATTTCTGGGAGCCATTAGGATCCAGCAATGGTGCCGTAGCCTAATGGCGATGCAGGCTGGACCCCAGGGGAGGGTCTCCTACCTGCCCTTGATAGTTCATGCTCAGGAGAGCATTCTCTACTAGAAAAAAAAAAATTGCCCTGGAGGACTTGTTAAAATACAGATTCCCTGGCCCTACCCTCGGAGATTCTGATTCCTGAAGCTGGGCTGGGGCCTGAGAATCTGCATGCCCGACAAATTCCCAGGGGCTCTGGGGGCCATGGACTACTTTAGCTCAACGGCCAATGCCTGCTTCCTTTTCCAACATGAGACCCAAATTGGAGTCACAGACGTCCGCTGGAGTCACAGCACACATTGAGGTGTGCTGGGCCGTGTGCAATCTTGAGAAAACTCTTGGCTTTTTCTTCTTAACTTTTTACTTTGCAATAATTTTAGACACACAGTCAAGTTATAAAAAGAGTACGAGAGTTTCCATATATATCTTTTATCCAACTTCTCCTAATGTTAACCTCTTAATCACAGGACAGTTGTCAAAACTAAGAATTTAACCTTGGTAGAATACTAACTAGACTACAAAATTCATTGGGTTTCACCCCAGTTTCTCAGTCAATGTCCTTGTTAGGCTCCAGGATCTATTCCAGGATCCTATACTGTGTTTAGTCACCATGAATCCTTACGCTTCCCGTAATCTATAACAATTCATCAGGGGCACTGGGGTAACTCGGTGGGTTAAGTGTCTGACTTCAGCACGAGTCATGATCTCAGGGTGTTGGGACCCAACCCTCCATCAGGCTCTCTGCTCAGCAGGGAGTCTGCTTCCCCCTCTCCCTCTAACCCTTCCCCTGCTTTGTTCTCTCTCTCTGACTCTCAAATAAATAAATAAAATCTTAAAAAACAAAACAAAAACAATTCTTCCATCTTGTCTTCTGTTTTGTGAGCTTGAGACTTTTGAAGATTTCTTGTTTCTTGTTATTGTAGATGACCCTCCGTTTGGGTCTGTCTGATGTTTTCTCTTGAGTAGACTGGTGTTAGTGTGAAGGATGCCCCCAGAATGCTGTGCCCTTCTCAGTCTGTCCTTTCAGTGGTACCTGACATTGTTATGTACTGTTGAGGCTGTTAATTTTGCTCCCTTGATTAATCTGGTAT
This sequence comes from Lutra lutra, assembly GCF_902655055.1. NCBI lineage: Eukaryota > Metazoa > Chordata > Mammalia > Carnivora > Mustelidae > Lutra > Lutra lutra. The sequence continues at coordinate 118,699,362 of NC_062284.1, forward strand.
CTTCCAGAACTCTCCACTGGAAAGCTACCATTTTTCTCTTTGTAATTACTAAATATTTTGGTGGCGATCCTTTCAGACTATAATATCCTGATTCTGCTTCAACATTTACATCATTAGCTTTAGCATCAACATTGGATCTTGCCTGGGGTGAGCCTTACTCTTGGGTTCTAAAGGTTAATTCTCTATTTTCCTGATTCCTTCTATGTTTATTAACTGGAATTCTTCCATATGGAAGAGTTGTTCTTTCTCCCCTATTATTTAAAAATGTTAAAGAAAGTTCTTCAACATTTCTTGAAGGCTGGGAATGAATTCTCTGTTTTTGTTTGAGAAAGTATTTGTTTCTCCCTCATTTTTGAAAGATATTTTTTCTTTTTTTTTTAAAGATCTTATTTATTTGACAGAGAGAGATCAGAAGCAGGCAGAGCAGCAGGCAGAGAGAGAGGGGGAAGCAGGCCCCCCACTGAGCAGAGAGCCTGATGCGGGGCTCGATCCCAGGACCCTGAGTTCGTGACCTGAGCCGAAGGCAGAGGCTTAACCCACTGAGCCACCCAGGTGCCCTTGAAAGATATTTTTGATGAATATAGAACTCTGTATCAAAAGTGTATTTTTTAAAAATTTCAGCATTTTATTTCACTATTTTTATTTATTTAAATTTTTATTGTTATGTTAATCATCATACAGTACATCATTAGTTATTGATGGAGTGTTCCAAGATTCATTGTTTGTGTGTAACACCCAATGCTCCATGCAAATACATGCCCTCCTTAATACCCATCACTGGGCTCACCCATTCCCCCAACTCCCTCTTCTCTAAAACCCTCAGTTTGATTCCTGGAGTTCATAGTCTCTCATGGTTCATCTTTCCCTCTTATTCTCCCCCTTCATTTTTCCCTTCCTTCACCTAATGTCCTCCATGCTATTCCTTATATTCCACAAATAAGTGAAAACACATGATAATTGACTCTCTCTACTTGACTTATTTCACTTAGCATAATCTCCTCCAGTTCCATCCATGTTGATGCAAACATTGGGTGTTCATCCTTTCTGATGGCTGAGTAATATTCCATTGTACATATGGATCACATCTTCTTCAAAGATGTCACCCTATGGTCTTATGAGTTGCATGGTTTCTGATGATGAGTCTGCTATTTCTTATCTTATTCTTGTGAATGCAATGTTCTTTTTTTTCCTTCAGCAGCTTTTATGATGTTCTTTCCCTTTTGTTTCTGCAATTTAAGTGTGATATGCCTGGGTATATGTGGCATGTGTGTGTGGTGGGGGATATATTATGAATCCCACCTGCTAGGCATCCTGTGAGCTTATTGGACCTTGGTTTCTGTCATTAGCTTTGCAAAATTCTCAGCTATTATTTCTTCCAATATTTCTTCTGCTCTGTTCTCTTTTCTCCTTGGATTCCAGTTACTTGTGTGCTAGTCCATTTGATATTGTCCCAGAGCTCTTGGATATCATGTTTTGTTAACTTTCCACTCTTTCATCTCTTTGTTTTAGTTTGGTAATTTCTATGGACATATCTTCAAGTTCCTGGATTCTCTTCTTGGCTAGGTCAGTCGACTGATGTGCCAATGGAAGGCATTACTCATTTCTCTTACTAAGTTTTATATTTCTAGCATTTCCACTTGATTCTGTCTTAGTCATTTCCATCCACTGAAATCACCCTTCAGTTCTTGCATGATGCCCACTTTTTCTTTTTGCACCTTTAACATACCAATCGTGGTTATTATAATCGTGGAAACACCTACCGGGGTGTTTCCAACATCTGTTTCAAGTCTGAGTCTGGATCCAATGACTGCTTTGTTTCTGGAGCATGTTTTTAATTGCATGTCTCGTAATTTTTTATTGTTGTTGTTGAAAGCTGACATCTTGTGTATGTCAGCAAAGACTAGCGTGAAGAGTTTGTGTGCCCAGGTATGAGCATGCCTTTCCTACTGATAAACACTTAGTGTGGATATTCGAATTCGTCTATTTGGGAGTTGGGCTGGATTTGAGGTTCATTAGTTACTCTCCGTGCATCTTGGGCTTCATGTTCCCACAGCAATATCTTATGCGTAGGATGTAACTGGATTTGCCAGAGCACTATCTGTTGGAGGGAGCTTTTGCCCTTGCACTGTGTCTCAGAGAGGGGTTCTTGGTACACTCTTATCCTCTCAGCAGTGTTCTGCTGTTACTTGTTATCTGCAGTTTGTTAGCTTGGTGGGGAGGATGTTGGGAGTGTTTCTGTTGTTCCGACTCAGCCTTAGTTTTAGGTAGGCACTGTGTCCGTGGGTGTTGGGCATGGTCTTCTCCCTTCTCCTGCCTGTCCCTTGAGCTTAGCTATTGGTGCCGCACGTACTCCTGCCTTTCCCCCAGGAGTAGGGACTTTCCCCCAATTCTCCACTCCTGGCTGCAATAAATTTTCACCAGTGCCCAAAGGAAGCAGATTTTGTTGCCCGTCCCTTCTTTCCCTAAAGTTTTTGCTCCTTAGAAAAAACAGGAGAACAAGGTCCTGATAGAGTCTCTTTTCCCACATGGTGGCCATTCCGTTCCTCAGGTTTGCACCATCATGGACACTTTCTGGGTTTTCTCATTCTGGAGAGCCCAGTGAGGTTTATGAAGAAAAGACCTACAAGAAGGTGTAGGTTCCCAATTACTATGGCTCTCCGAGGTCTCACACTGTCCCATGAGGCTGCACTCATCAATTCGTAATTACCCATAATTCATTCTTACTCTAAACTCTTCTGCCCCATGTGAGTCTTGCGATTCCTCCCTCTCTGCAGATGCCTGTTTCTCCTCATATTTTGGGCCAGTTGGTTGCTCTACAACCTCAGCTCACCAACGGTTTCCTCAAAAATGGTGAATTTGTAATTAACCCAGCTCTTTTTCATTGTTTGTCCAGGAGTGATGCTCCTTCCATCTCTACGTCTAGGAACAGTCATTAAATGTCACCACACATGTCACCAAGTCATTAAATTTCCCTAAGCCTCACTTTCCTCATCAGCAAAGTGGAAATGGGGATGCCTTCCTCACAGGACTATTGTCAGAATTAATGGACTCATGGAACATATGGAAATTCTTCATAAAGTATGAAAGATTATGCCAAGTATTGTTCTCATTAGATCATCATTATCAATAAGATATAATACTTTCTGGAACTCCAGATAATAAGCTGCCAAGCAGATCTCAACTTGGCTGCACATCAAAATCACCAGTGAGAATTGTTTTTGTTTTTTTAATTTTTTAAAATTTTATTTATTTATTTACTTATTCTAGTTCTACTAGTGTGTGTGTGTGTGTGTGTGTGTGTGTGTAGTCTTAGGTTTTCTACATATAAGATCATATCACCTATAGAGACAATGTTACATTTTCCTTTCTGATTTGGATGTATTTTTTTTCTTGCCTAATCGTTCTGGCTAGAACTTCCAGTACTATGTTAAACAGGAATAGTGAGAGTGGGAAACCTTGTCTTGTTCCTGATCTTAGAGGATTAGCTTTCAACCTTTTGTTGTTGAGTATGATGGTAGGCTGCGGGCTTCTCATATATGGCCTTTGTTATGCTGAGGTATATTTCTTCTATATCCAGTTTATTGTTTTTATAATGAAAAGATTTGTTTTCTCGGTTTTTTTTTTTTTGCATCTATCGAGATAATCTTTTGATTTTTACTTTCTATTCATGTGGTGTTTCACATTCATTGATTTGTAAATGTTGAACCATCCTTACATTTCAGGGGTAAATCCCACTTGATCATAAAAGACTGTATTAAATTAATTAAAACAAAGGAAACTTCCTTTTCCTCCCAAATCTTGGAATAAACTGGGCTCTTCTAGAAGTCAATCTTGCCTATTCTTTGGCTTCTGGAATGTTATAACATATCCTCTTCACCCTCAAGGGGCTTAGGAACCACATAATGAGATCCCAGACCTAGATCATTCCATTTATCTGCTGCGGTGAAGTTTTGATGCAGATTCAACTTTTCCCACAATGCAGATGAAACTAGGCTTTCAAAATTAAATAATTTTCAAGGTCTTACAGCCAGAAAATGAAAAGGCTAAAACTCAAATCCAGTCTGTGTAATTTTAAAGCTTATTCTGCTGTCTGTTAATCTGAAGCCCAGCTAATTTTTATGTAAAGTGTGATTATTTATCCCTCTTATTTCAGAAAAGATTAAAAGCCGTTTGAAGACAAGTGCTCTGCCTATGTAACATTATGGTTATGGAGGTAAAAATATTACAATTGTGCATGAATAAGCCCTGACAACCATAAAGTTCTAGCAATATACAAGATACTAGTATTACAGCTTTCCCCAAACATTTTACTCTTTCAAATCATACAATTAACTCAGTGAATTCTGAAATGAAAGGACTCAGTGGAACAGAAATAAAGTTGGTAGGGTCTTTTGGTTTAGTATAAAACCATCACCAAGAGTGATGTCATTTAATACTCAAGAGCCATGAGTAAAGTACGGTGTGGTAAGCTGAGGATGTCAGCACAAGAACAAAACAAAATCCTTCATTGTGGGATTTAATGTCCTCCCCATCCCTGTCCCCAGTCCCCCCAGCGTGTGGACAGCCAGTACCCACTGCCTTGGTAGCTCCTGAGAGGGCACAATGCCCTGCCCTGAGAATCACTTCATTTGATCCAATGTTCCTACCATTTCCACATCACAGGTGCAAAGGGACTGGGGCACAGGGAGATTCGCCCACCCTCTCTCACACTAGAACTGGTGTCCATGGGCAGGAGTTCAAACCCAAGAACTCTCCTTCCCTATGAGGTTAGCCTCACCTCAGAAACTACTGTACTTTGTGACTTCTATGTAGCCCCCAATGTGGGATGTGCACCAATGATTTGGGTGAACATGAAATGATTTTAGGGGCCCTCAGGCTTGGAACGAATTCACATCAAAGCACATAGTGAGGAAGTTATCCCCTTTCTCATACTCTTCCAGTCCTTGTGGTTGCACTACAAATTCTGTTTGGTGCTAGCGTCTTTCACACCTCCCCTGCACTTGCCAGTCTGCATTTGTAACCAAGAGAAAAGGTCTCCAGTTTAGAGTTTTCTCTAGGATACAGGATCTGGCTAGAATTTAATAACATAGTTTTGTCTTCATTTTATTGATTTTTACAGTGGCTGTATTTTCTATTTATAGCAAGTGATAAAAGCCCCCCATTTAGTTAGTGAGATGAATTTCTTTTTAAGATAAAATTAATTAAAAACTGATTAAAACATTAAGAAGATAATATTTCAGGCAGTATGGAAATACCCCCAAACTTGTGCCAATGATATGGGGTGAGGGTCCCATGAGACACTCCATGTCTTGGCTCTGAGGCCTCCTCATGAAAGGCCAGTTCATGATCATAGCATCAAAGAGAACTCAAGACAGCCTAGCTGTGAGCTCAGCCATGGACGAAGCCCAAAAGCTTCCTGGATGTCTAGTCAATGGGTCCCTTCATCACTCAGGGGAGACTCTGGGTTCCCAAACCGGACTCAGGCCAATTTCAATGCCTTCTGCAAACAGTCACTCTCCTCTTGGCCAGTAAGCTGTAACGGCAGAAGAATGTGATCTCTGATGGGAAGGCCACGTGACACAGTCCAGAGAAGGGGACAGAGAGAATTGGTAAGGAAGGTTAGGGACAGGCAGTGTGGGGACAAAGGTGACAAGAGGAAATAGCAATAAACATTCTAACTCTAGGGAAGATGGAAGGACTCTTTGGAAACATGAAGAAAACAGTAAAGTTGAGTATGCAGAAAAATGTACATGTATGTACATGCATGTGCTCCTGATGATGTCCATGTGTATAGGACACATCATTGTACCACACCTCACTTTCTTACCTTTGCAGATATCATGGTGCTTTTTTAAAAAGATTTATTTTTTATTTTTAGTGAGAGAGAGAGAGAGAGAGCATGTGGCGGGGAGGAGCAGAGGGAGAGGGAGAGAATCTTGAGCAGACTCCCCGCTGAGCATGGAGCCTGACACGGAACTCAGTCTCACAACCCTGAGATCATGACCTGAGCCGAAACCGAGAGTCAGACGCCTAACTGAGCCACCCAGGGGCTTCAGATATCACATTTTTTTTTTTTTTAATCAGTTGAAGGTTTGTGGCAACCCTGCATTGAGCAAGTCTATTGGTGCCATTTTTCCAACAGCATTTGTTCATTTAGAGTCTTTGTGTCAGATTTTGGTAATCCTTGCACTATTTCAAACCTTTTTATTATTGTTTTTGTGAGGATGATCTGTGATCAGTGATCTTTGATGTTACTATTGTAATTGTCTAAGGGTGCCGCAAATGGTGCCCATAGAAGATGGAGAACTTAATCAATAGATGTTGGGTGTGTTCTGAGTACAGCAGTGGAATTGGCAAGAGAACCAGAATTAGAAGGGGAGCCTGAAGATGTGACTGCATTGTTGCAATCTCATGGTAAAAATTTAATGGATGAAGGGTACCTGGATAGTTCAGTTGGTACAGCAGGGACTCTTGATCTCAGCATCATGACTTCAAGCCCCACACTGGGTGTAGAGCTTACTTAAAACTACATAAAGTCTGTAAAAAAAAAAATAAATAAATAACAAAAGACCCTTAATGGATGAAGAGTTGCTTCTCATGGATGAACAAAGAAAGTTGTTTCTGGAGATGGAATCTATTCCTGGTGAAGACACCAAAAGCTTGTTCAAATAACAACAAAGTATTCAGAAACAGTTGAGAAGGCAGCAGCAGGGTTTGAGAGGACCGACTCCAGTTTTGGAAGAAGCTCTACTGTGGGTAAGATGCTATTCAACAGCATCACGCGCCATTGAGAAATCGTTTGTGGAAAAAAGAGTCAATCAATGCAGCACACTTTATTGCTGTCTTTTTAAGAAATTGTCACAGGACCCCCCCCACCCCCACCCCAGCCTTTAGCAACCACCACCCTGATCAGCCACTAGCCATCGACATTGAGGCAAAAACTTCCAGCAGCAGAAAGATTATAACTCGCTGAAAGCTCAGACGACAGTCAACATTTTTTAGCAATAAAGTATTTTTAAATTAGGGTATGTACTTTTGAAAATGACAAATGCCATTGCATTATTTAATGTATGATAGTATGTAGTAAACACAACTTTCATCTGCACGGGGAAACCAAAAAGTTCATTTGACTGGCTTTATTTCAGTATTTACTGTATTGTGGTGTTCTGGAACCGAACCCCCAGTACCTCCGAGGGGTGCCTGTACGTAGGCAACAATGTTAAAGGATTTGTGGGCTCTGGATTTTGAACTCCGGCTTTATATTACTACCTAGAAATTCCCTTGTTAACTGTTCATGCCTAAGAATAACTACAGAGAGGCTTAAATACATAAATTCCTAGTTTGCCATTTGGGGAGGCAAATGTTATTCCCATCATCCATTGTAAATGTACCACACTTCACTCCTTATACTGGTTCTCAAATGTTTCCACCAGGGAACCTCAACCCAGAGCAAGAACAAACTCATTCTCCAAGACCTTGAGAAGACTCCCCGAGAAAACCTGAAAGTTCAAAAAACGTTTTCAGGGCTAACTCAGAAGTTTATTCCAGTTTTGGATCCTATTTAAATAGGGGCACGTGTTTTGATACTACATCTCTCTGCCAAAATCATTTAGTACACTGACCTTCTAGGAAGAGGACACTCACTTACACCCATGCTCCTTGGCTCCCGTCCCACCCCTGAGGTCTAGGGACATGGGTCGGAGAAGCAAGGACCTTTGTGCCAGTCCCTGTACCAGGAATGTGGAGATCAAGAGATCTCCCAGGACAGGGACCCAGACCCTCTCCCTATCCCCATGATGCTTCGAGCAGGGCAGAGCCCCTGGGGAGCTTGGTTTGCAATCTGAAGTTCTTACCGAGGGCTTTGCAATAGCTCCAGAATGCCTCCCTTTAATAGAAATACAAGGTAAGTCATGAAGATCTCTGACTTTGGAGCTGCACCGCCCTTCGTTCAAAGCCCAGGGCTGCTGCTTATCGGACCCCTGTTCTTATCGGACATTGCCTGGACCCCTTTACTTTTGGCACTGTAAAGAAAATATTTGGCTTTGCCAGCTGGAAGAAAAGGCAACTCAGCCGAACACAGAGCAGAGGAGGGCTCTGAAGTTGTGTGGAACATGGGTGACGAGCCTGGACGTCCCCGTCAGGACACCTGGGTTCCTCTAGGTGTTCGCGGTCAGCCTGAAGAGTTCAGACAAGGAGCAGTTCCTTCATGCCTCTGTTTCCCCCTTGTCTAAGACACAAGAAAGTTGTGTGGGATGGTTCCCAAGGTCCTCCCAGCTCTGATGCTTTCTGCTTATCTCGGTTTCATTAGACATAGTTCTCTGCTTTCTTTTCTTCCTGAGGCCCGACCTTCTTCATTTCTAAAATAGCTGCATGTACCATCCTTATCTTATAAAATCAACAACTATCTCTTATTAACGTTGCTCCCAAACCTCAAAAGGTTCTCTCCTGAATATATGAAGATCAACAGCCTTTGTTCCCAGCATGGACGTTTGACTGGCTCCGGAGGTTATGTAACTAGACTTGTTACAATCCCAGAAGGCAGAACCAAAACAAAGGACAGGAGAAGCCAAATTTTCTTATCTGGCCTAGAATGTTTCTCCAGTAGAGAAGCCAAGATGATGCTCGTATCCCTAAGCGTTAATTTCTTGGTGTTTCCTTTTTCTCTGAGCACAATAAATGCCCGTTTAATTAGGTACTCCCTGCCCCTAAGCCCCACCGTCCATAATGAGCACTCATGTCATCTTAGTTAATAAAGCGAGGATTTATTCAACTTTCAGTTCTAATAAATAGTCAGCCATTGTCTCTGCAATGGGCCCCAAGCCCTGGTTAAAAAAAAGAAAAATGACAGGGTCTCTGTGACCATTTGGAGGGAGAACAGTAAGCTACATTCTTTGATTACAATAGTGCGTCTCTCCACTACTTGGCTACAGTTTCAAGGCCTGAAGCTGAATTCAGTTTTCTTACCACATGGAGGTCCCACAGACACCTTAGCCCGGCATTAAGATCTTAACAATAAAAGAAAGGAAGAGCAAAAAGCAGAGAAGCAGACACAGAGAATAGAACAGGTGACTTCCCTATCTGTGCCACTGGGGACGAATCTGTTCTGAAGGAAGCCCAGGGCCCAGATGCCAGGTGAGACATTCCCCCCTCTGGTTCGAAGGGGTTGGGAAGGATGGAGAATCTGGCTTCACAGAATCAGGGCTCCATGGGAATGGGATAACCTTAGTTTGGGATTTTTATTTCCAAATGAAGAACAGAGCAGCAGGAAACAGAGGCTTACTTAAACCCTCCCTCCCTTCGGCAGTTCAAACCCTGGAGGCAGATGGGTAAAGGAACAGGGCCAAGGTCTTGGGCTGCTTTGGTGATTCATTCTTAGGACTGATTTAGACCTTAGAGGAGAAGAGCTTTCTATGGCTGGGCCTTCAGAGGGTGCTGCGACAGCTCCAGAGTCAAGCCGGCCCCTCATGGTCCACTCTCCCTGTCCCCACGCCCAGCGTCCGCTCCTCGCTCCTACCTGTCCCCACTGGTCTCCGCCAGCCTGTTGTTCATGATCGCAAAGGCCCCCACCCCGCCTGAGAACTCATTGTCCCGGGACAGCACGCTGGCCTGGGGCGGGCAGCCATTGGCCGTCTCCGACAGCTGCTTCTGGAGGATGGCCAGCGAGACCTTGTTGGTGGCCAAGAAGTCCTTCATGGAGATCATCTCCCCTGAGAGCCGCCGCCCGTCCGTGTCGCTGTCCATCACCCCGTCCGTGTCTATGGAGATGTTGCACCTGTTCTGGACATTGCCTGGCATGACCACGTTCCTCCGTGACGGCAGGAGTTTCCTCTGGCATTGCTGGCAGCACCCCCCATCCATTTTCCTCAGGATCCAGTTCACGGACTGTTTGATGAGGATGGAGATGACATTGAACAAGGAGTAGATGCAGCAGACGCCCATGAGGATGAACACGAAGTTGGCGAAGCGGTAGAGACCTTGGCTGTCATACTGGGCGTTCTGGCTGCTGACAAGGTCCCCAAAGCCAATGGTGCTGAAGGCCACAAAGCAAAAGTAGAGTGAATCGAAGTAGCTCCAGCCTTCGATGGAGGTGTACATGGCTGAGGCACAGCAGGAGATGAGGAGCGAGGCCACGCAGAGGATCAGCATCACGTAGTACACGGAGGGCTTCCAGCCGGCCAAGCTATCCGCCTCGTTCCTGCCGGGGTTCTTCAGGCTCTCCTGGGGCAGGGCCCCTCGCCTCTGGAGCTGCCGCTGGTGGCACGACTTCATGATGTAGGCGATGACGGTGATGAGGCGCTCCAGGAAGAGGTTGAAGAACAAGATGGTGCTTGCACACCCAATGAGACCATAAAAGATCAGAAAGATTTTTCCTCCTACTGTCGCTGGAGTTGTCATCCCAAACCCTGCAGGAGACAAAAATCAGAGGAGAGAAGAGTGAGGAAACGCGGTCAGGGTCTTAGCTGTCATGGTCGGCAAAGGACCTAAAGAAACAGCTCCATAAAAGTACTCACTCCTAGCCTTTCTAGGAACAAAGGGGAGAGCTCTCATTTCCTTTTGAAGACACTCAGTGTTGTTCAGAGCTGCACTGTTGAAAGCTTGTATGGGGCCACTGTGGAAATCAGAAAAAGGCACGTCTTCCTCCAGGTGGATACAGGCAGCAAAAAAATGTCTGGGTGATGAGAACGTGAGCTGGATTTCAGGCCTCCCTTCCGGACTCAGCTAGATGTCCTATACAGTACACAACCCGAACAACCATACTCAGCAGACACTGTTCAGACAAAGGTTCATACAGAAAATTGGCTTACACAGACTCATCATAATTCATTTATTGCATAAATACTTATTCGGTGCCATTCCAGGAACTAGGGACTGAACTGTAAAAAAGCCAGATCTGGTCCCTGCCCTCATGGAGCTCTAGCCTAGTGAGGTGATTACTACACTGTGTAGGTGTTGTGCTGGAGGAAGTACAGTGTCCTATGGCAGTGGCAGTCCACTCTTGAGTGGAACCCTTCTCAGATTCGAGGTTCTAGAAAGACTAAGCAGGGATACTTGAAAGCTACAGAGGAGTTAGGCAGACAAGGAGAGGGGTGTGTGTGTGTGTGTGTGTGTGTGTGTGTGTGTGTAGTGGTGGTGGTGGTGGTGGTGATAGTGGTGTTCGAGGTGGAGAAACAGCCAATCCTAGCATCTGTAGAAATGAGAAATTTGTTCAAGATGTTCTGATCTTTTGAACAAAATTCTTCAAACATATACCTTCTATTTTGGGAGTGAACACTGAGGTGTTGATTTCTATGGTTTGATCAAATAGAAAACACCTCCCTTGCCTTTACCTCTTACTGCTCACAATTTCTACCTTCTTGACCTTTCTACCCATGCACACAGACATGTTGCTAAGAATACCACCTCCAGGACAATAGGCATCACTAAGAACACCAAGAAAAAGAGAAGAGCAGTGATTCACTCGCTGTTTCTCACTGAGTGGTGCTTGGGGTCAGCTCACCCCGAGGAACATGGAATCCTTCTAAGCAAATAATTCTGTAACCACGAGAAGTCTGATCTGTTTGAGGGGATGGGCATCAAAGACTCTGAATACAAATGCCATTCAAAAATTAAGTACTGAGCTTGCCTCCCCGGGTTCAGCCTTTCATTCAAACCAAACCTTCTTGTTTCCATTTTTTCTTTATTATCAAGTTCAGGTTCCTAACTTGGGCCCCATCACTGGGATCTTGTGGACTCAACCTTATCCTCTTTCCTGATGACAACCTGCTTGTCCCCAAGCCAAAACTTTATTTTGTTGCCACAGCTGCCCATGGCTGCTTCCCAGTGCATGCTGGGAAGTGGTCACATCAGACCTTGCTGTGTGTGGGCTTTCTGGGGTCATGACCTCCTGCTGTCCTTGGGCAGAGAGCCAAGGGGTCACCCTTCCCAAACACCTAGCTACACATCCTGTGTTACCATCTGATTTTTCAATTCAATTTGATTTTCCTTCCACAACCCAGAAGGGTCTACACGAGTAGACCCTGTTAACAGCCTATAACCAGAAGACTGGAGGAAGATGGTGAATCTAGCTTTTTAGCTGGATGGGACAGGATGATGTGGTAAGGAAGGAGCGAGGGGCTAGAGATACGTCCATTGGAAGTTACGGTTATGGACCCTAATGGTAGAGAGAAAAGTAGAGCCTCACCTCTTCCCTGGGAACTCGCTTAGCAACTTTTGGCACTGCAAGTTTCACTTATTAGGTATCTTCATTATGGAAAGAAATATTTTGTCTTGGGGCACCTGGGGGGGCTCTGTCGGTTGAACATCTGACTCTTGGTTTCAGCTCAGGTTGTGAGATCAAGCCCTGTGTCGGGCTGCATGCTCAGTGTAGAGCCGGCTTGAGATTCTCTCTCTCCCTCTCCCTCTGCTCCCACCCCACTCCCCTGCCTCTCTCAAATAAATAAATCTTTAAAAAAAAGAAATATTTCTGCCTTTGCTCTGTTCTCTCTTGTTAGTATCTTTCATTCTTATCCTCAAGCTCAAGTTGTAACGAGGTGTTTGTAAGAGTGGAGAATTTAGAAAAAACTGACTGAGTTTAATGACTGAGCTGAGAGCAATGTCTTTCTCTCCCAGGCCAGAGAACACTAAGGAGAACCAAGGTGTCGAGTAATTACTTCCTGGTTATCCTCGGATGTTGGGACACCTCCTCTGGCTCAGTGAAGCAGTGGAACCTGCAAATCTTTCTGCACTAAGAAATGAACAATGAAGGCTGGAGCCCTTGCTCCAAAGCCGTAAGGCCAGATGGGTCTCACGACTTTCTTCAGTGGAGGCAGAACTGAGGCAACAAGCAGGAAAAAAGAGAAACATTTATCTAGAGCCATTCCAGAAACTGGATAAAGGCACTGAAAATGGGGAAAGCCAGAAATAGCAAGGGAGGGGGAAGGGGAGGGGGAGGCTCTCGTCAACAATCAGAGGAGAGCTTTCTCATGTGGCACAAGATTTAAATGGGCAAATGTTTGCTTCTCCAAAATATTCCTTTCGGATCCTAGAGGGGACTTAATAATTTTCGTCTGGGAGAATAGGGAAGTTAGGTATAGCTCTCAGCCAAAGTCGACAGCGGTAATTTATTAACACCTGTGAAGTTCAAGGGCCAGCACTAAGTATTTTGGGCCACACAATGATTAGCCGGACAAGGTCCTTGACCTCAAGGAACCTCACATCCAGGCTAGGACAAACAAACTGCTATCTACAAAGCAAGGCATAGAAAGTCAAGGGCCAAAATAAAGGCATGACAGAGTTATCTGGCTTCAGCGGCCCGAATGTCACCTCACTTGGAATGAGTGACATACCGGTGCGTGACCAAAGCCAGCTGACAAGCTTGATCAATGGACTTCCAATGAATGACACATCTAGGTGATGTGGGGACATGTTCCAGGGATTTAAAATTTCTACAAACCATAAGTGACTCTTAATCTCACAAAACAAACTGAGGGTTGATGGGGGGAGGGGGGTTGGGAGAGGGGGGATTGGGTTATGGATATTGGGGAGGGTATGTGCTATGGTGAGTGCTGTGAAGTGTGTAAACCTGGCGATTCGCAGACCTGTACCCCTGGGGATAAAAATATATGTTTATAAAGCTGTAAAAAAAAAAAAGAAAAAGAAAAAAGAAAGGATGAATACCCAAGTTTTGTAGCAACATGGACGGGACTGGAAGAGATTATGCTGAGTGAAATAAGTCAAGCAGAGAGAGTCAATTATCATATGGTTTCACTTATTTGTGGAGCATAACAAATAGCATGGAGGACAAGGGGAGATGGAGAGGAGAAGGGAGTTGAGGGAAATTGGAAGGGGAGGTGAACCATGAGAGACTATGGACTCTGAAAAACGATCTGAGAATTTTGAAGGGGTGGGGGGTGGGAGGTTGGGGGCACCAGGTGGTGGGTATTGTAGAGGGCACGGATTGCATGGAGCACTGGGTGTGGTGCAAAAATAATGAATACTGTTATGCTGAAAAAATAAAAAATTTAAAAAAAAATTCTAGATTCTGTCTTGTTTATTTGGTTTTAAAGCATTCAATTTGATTAAAGAACAGAGAGGCCACAAGTTTTGATCACATACCATTTTGAACTGGGAGCCTCCATCTTTTCAATCAGCAAAATGACAGCAAATGGTCTACGTGGGAGTGCGGGGGAAGCACTGGGAGGCAGCCTCCTATGGTCTCCAGGGAGAAGGGTTTCCACAGTTCTACTGCTCTCAAAGCTTAAAAGTGTGGAAGCTCATAACACAGGTTTTTTTCATAGAAAGCCCTCCCTTTTTTGAGCACCATGACACTGAACATTAGGGATGCCTGAAACAGGAAATAAGAACTGTCCAGGTCCCTCCTGGGGGAAAAAGACACAAGCATCACCAAAGATCTGCTCTCTGCCGAGTATCACTGCCTCCTTGCACCCTTGCTGGGGAGCTGGGTGTTTAGTATTAGTCTAGGAGTCCCATTTGACAGATGAGAAGAAGAAGACTACAGAAGCTAAGTAACTTGCCTAAAGGTGTAAAGCCAGAATTAGAACCTAGGTTTGTCTCTCACTCTTGTGCTCTTTCCACCTGATTGTGCTGAGTGAGTGCCAGCCAATGTCAGGTGTAGCATCAAGAGGATCAAGGGAGGGAAATTAACCAAGCGTCTATATTCCATGCTTTACATAGATACCCAGACCAGAGCGGCTGCCAAATCCAGTACCCAAATCAGGCAATTGGCTTGCATCAGATACTGAAACCCTACAATTTTCATTTACTAAAACACATGTTTCTGAATGTATGTGTGCCTCTCCCAACAAGTGATGTAATTAAGTCAGTTTTAAAAATGTGCTACACCCCATGCATTTTGGTCTCCGTGTGTTTCACAGGCACACAAATGAAACTGATTGTCACAGGTGGTGCTTTTCAGTATATAATTTATTCTCTGCGCTTCAAGCCTGAGGTCATCTGATTTGTGTCCAACCCCTGAGTCTAGGAGCGCCTGAGCTAGCTGACTGAGGACCAGAGCTCATGAGTTTGGTTTGGAGTCCAAGGACTCCAAGGAAGCTTGCCTGGCAGTCCGCTTCATTCTGGCTCCCTTGAACCATTTCAGATCCGTTTCAATGTGACCCCTAGGGGAGCTCCTGGGACCAGACCAGGCTCCCTGGTGTCTTTGGGGCCAGGAAGGAAGCAGCCAGAGACTGCCATGGTCCTAGTCAACCACAATAGAGCTTTCCATTTAAACCACAAAGAGAGAAGAGAAGACCTGTAGTCTCCCAGCATGTTATGTCTATTCTGTTGACCACCATTAAAAAAAAAAATTAACCAAGGTAAAACACTGAAAAGCTCTGCATGATATTTTCAAATATAAAACAGGTAGAGAGAATACTATAATAAACCCTCATTTCCTACTTCCAACAATTGTTAACATTTTGCCAATCCTGGTCCTCTTATCCCACCCCATCTTCTTGATTTGCTGGAGTATTTGAAAGTAAATCCCAGACGTCACACCATTTCATCCATTAAGAAGGATGCACTGGGGCATCTGGGTAGCTCACTTAATTGAGCATCTGACTCTTGATCTCAGCTCAGGTCTTGATCTCAGGGTTGTGAGTTCAAGTCCCATGCTGGGGTTTGAAAAATAAATGTAAAAAATAAGGATGGGTCTGTAACAGATAAGAACTTTATTTTCCCAACATAACCACACTACTACACCTAATAAAATTAACACTGATTCCTTATAACCCAATAATACCTAGGCCATATTCAAATTTCTCAAAAATATCTTTTTACAGATCTTTATGAATCAGGACACCAGCAAGGTCCAAGCTTCATATCTTTTAAGTCTCCTTTATTCATTGATAGCCTTCCCTCCCATTTTTTAGGCCATTGATTTGTTGGGTAAAAGTGTCCTGTAGACTTCAATCACAATTCTTTCTAGAAACATTTTAAAAATTATTTTATTTTTTTATTTGGGAGAGGGAGAAGCAGAGTCCCCACTGAGCAGGGAGCCTAACATGGGGCTTGATCCCAGGACCCTGAGATCATGACCGGACTGAGCCACCTGGGCAACCCCAGAAACATGTTTTTAAAAATGTCTATTATGAGTGCCCTCAGATGCAGCAGAAAATCTCAAACGTTGTACAGAGACATATAAATTGGCATAAACTGTCTTGAAAGCAATTTAGGAATGTCTCAGTCATCTTAAAAACATTTGTATCTTTTTCTGTTTTTTGTTTGTTTGTTTGTTTTTAGGAATATGTCCCCCCAAGATATCAGAAATATGACTCATTATGTACACTGATGTTCACTATATCTTTGTTATTAATAATGAAAATCCTCAGCAACTGAAATGTCAGATAATAGGGAAATGACTAAATAAAGTAGCCATTAAAATGAAGTCATTAAAATGACATATTCAGAGAGTGTTTAATGACTAGAGAAAATGTAAAGTGGAGAAATGCAGAGCCAAAGTGTGTGTGCGGAGTGACTCAAGCCTAGTGCGTGGGGCATCCCTGTAAACTATTTGTTGGGTGAAGGAATAACCTTTCTCAAATGCATTTATGCAACTCTATATACATGGTAGCAGTGAAGATATTGTTTTTGGTTGCCAGTAACAGCAAATAATAAATAGAGGTGACTTAAACAGGAAGAGGATATAAATGATCTCTTAGAACATGAAACTTGGAGGTAGGGAGGCTCCAGGGATTAATTGGGTGGCTAGTCTGATGGCTTTCCAAATGATCTATGAACCCAAACCATTTCACCTTTCTGGCTCTGGCCCTGTCAACAGGTTGGACTAGTTCCTCCCCGTGTCAACAACTTTGGGCATTAACTCCTCACACACTAATGTCCAAAGCCAGAAAATGTGTTCCTGCCTTGTGTAGGTCTTTCTAAGAGCAGAGAATCCTTCCCAGAAAGTTCCTGGCAAAATTCCCATTATATGTCACTAATTAGTATAAGTCCCCTTCTCAAACCAATTACCTATAAGAGGAAAGAATCTTCTCGTAGACGGGCCAGGGTTTACTGGAGTTTCTTGGGAAAGACACAGACCCAAGAACCAACAAGTTCTGCCACAAACATAAACAGAAAAAAACAACATAAAGGGAAAGAGACAAAATTTTTAATCAGGTTGTTTCTGTGTGGTGATAATTTGGGTGATTTTATTTTTTTTTGTAATGCTTTATATCTTTCATTACTTTTATTTATTTATTTATTTTTCTTTCTTTCATTACTTTTAAGTGAGAAAAATGCGTTAACATATTCTGGAAGGTTTCCTCAAATGACAAACACCTGCCCAAAACAATCATGCCTCTTGATTCATTCTTCTTAACACACTGAGAAATTGAAATTTGACTTGCATAAACTTCTCATCATCTTCTGATTTGGAAGTTTTAAACCTCTTTTTTTAAAAAAAGATTTATTTATTTATTTGAGAGAGAAAGATCGTAAGTAGGCAGAGAGGCAGACAGAGAGAGAGGGGGAAGCAGGCTCCCTGCCAAGCCCAGTGTGGGGCTCGTTCCAGGACCCTGGGATCATGACCTGAGCTGAAGGCACAAGCTTAACCCATTGAGCCACTCAGGTGCCCCTAAACCTCTTTTTGTGAGATGAAACTATAGAGGGGTCTGTGGGTGTTTTTGTTTTTTTAAAGATTTTATTTATTCATTTGACAGACAGAGATCACAGGTAGGCAGAGAGGCAGGCAGAGAGAGAGAAAGGGAAGCAGGGTCCCTGCTGAGCAGAGAGCCCGACACGAGGCTCTATCCCAGGACCCTGAGATCATGACCTGAGCCGAAGGCAGAGGCTTTAACCCACCGAGCCATCCAGGCACCCCTCTGTGGGTGTTTTTAAACAAGACCTTCAAGTTTTTTGTTTTTTGTTTTTTGTTTTTTTTTTAAGATTTTATTTATTCATTTGACGGGGAGAGAGAAAGAGAGAGATCACAAGTAGGCAGAGACGCAGGCAGAGAGAGAGGAGGAAGCAGGCTCCCCGCCGAGCAGAGAGCCCGATTCGGGGCTTGATCCCAGGACCCTGAGACCATGACCTGGGCTGAAGGCAGAGGCTTAACCCACTGAGCCACCCAGGCGCCCCTGTTTTGTTTTTTTTTTTAAGATTTTATTTATTTATTTGACAGATAGAGATCACAAGTAGGCAGAGAGGCAGGCAGAGAGAGAGGAGGAGGCAGGTTCCCTGCTGAGCAGAGAGCCCAATGTGGGGCTCGATCCCAGGACACTGGGACCATGACCTGAGCCGAAGGCAGAGGCTTTAACCCACTGAGCCACCCAGGTACCCCAAGACCTTCAAGTTTTAATTGGGATGGAAAATGAGCAAAAACAGACCCCACAGTGGGCCACCTGTGTGGCTCAGTCAGTTTGGGCTCAGGTAATGATTTCAGGATCCCTGTTCAGCAGGGAGTCTGCTTCTCTGCTCTTTCTCCCACTTCCCCTCCCTCTCCCCCCACTCACAGTGCTCTCCTGCTCTAAAATAAACAAATAAATGTTAAAAAAAAAAAAAAAGAGACTCTATGGATTATTTTTATGGGGGGCATTGGGGCAGGGTTTGGGGCGCCAATGATGGAAGACTTGAGGGTCTTACCAGGCACAGTCTTTATGTGGATTGTGGAACCACAACTTGTAGAGCCGAGAGGAATGTCACAGCTTTCTAGTCCAAGCTGTCTATGTTATCGGGGGAGTAGGGGAACTGAGGCAATGAAAAGCCAGGTAATCTTGAGGGGTGGAGGCTTGGCTTGAATCCAGTTTCCCCATCCAGATTGCCCTCCCTTACTCTTGTTGCCTGTGGTAAATTGTTTTCAAAGATGATTCTGAGCAAACTGCTCCCATCCCTGTAAGAGGTAAAGCCTATTTCCCTTCCCCTTGAATCCTGGATGACCTTGAGAGTTGCTCTGACCAATCATATGTTGCAGAAGTCATGCTGCATTAGTTCTAGTCTTAGACAGTAAGGAGCCTAGGAACTTTATCTTTCTCTCTCTGGACCCCTGAGTCACTGTATAAAAAGTGTGACCATTTAGCTGGAGAAAGAGTTCCAGCCCCCTTCCAGCCTCCTCAAATACTGTGTAAATCCATCTTGGGCATTCCAGCCCCAGTCAAACGTGAGATATACCAGCTGGTACCTCAAGGAGCCAGAGAACTACCAGCTGAACCCAGCAGATCCACAGAATTGTGAGATATGTCCATGAGTCTTGTTTAAGCCACTCATTTGGGGCAGTTGACTACATAGCAATGAATAATGAAACATCTTCTCTTTGGGCTTGCAATTTTTTCACCAGGCATGTTCTCCCCACCATTTCTGGGTTGTTCCAGCTCATCCCTTCATGCTCCATTGATAATTGAGTATAAGGGATTTTAAAGAGTGTCAAGAGGAGGTCTGCAAGGAGTTTGGAATTTAATGGAAATTCCACTTGTAAATCAAGCAAATTCTTGAGCCTGTGTGATATTAAGAAACAGACACCAGCCAATGGCACTGGAAAGGTAGGATGAAGAAGGCATTCTACTGTTGATACATATTTAGGTCATTTCCATCTTGGGGCTATTAGGAATCATGTTTCTTTTTTTTTTTAAGATTTTATTTATTTATTTGACAGAGAGAGATCACAAGTAGACAGAGAGGCAGGCAGAGAGAGAGAGAGAGAGGGGGAAGCAGGCTCCCCGCCGAGCAGAGAGCCCAATGCGGGACTGGATCCCAGGACCCTGAGATCACGACCTGAGCCGAAGGCAGTGGCTTAACCCACTGAGCCACCCAGGCGCCCCAGGAATCATGTTTCTATGAATACTCTGGTACATGTCTTCTGGTGAACACACATACATATTTTCTCTTGGATACCCATACCTAGCAGTGGAAGTGAGGACTCACACGATATTATATGTTCAGCAAAGTGGATGCTCTGATTTACCCCACCCCCATCAAGGTATGAGAGCCCCAGCTCCTTCATATTCTTGCCAATATTCATTTTAACCATTCTGGTGGGTACACGGTGGTCTTAAATAGCATTTCTTTGATGCCTATTAAGTTAAGGATCTTCTCATAGATTTTGTGGTCATGTGGGCATCCTCTGTAGCATGCCTGTTCAATTGCTTTGCCCATTTCCTTTTTCTGTTGTTGAATTCTAGGTGACACAGGAACAGTGAATCTCTAGGCCCCGGGTGGGTTTCCAATTTGCTCAGTGAATTTACCGCCCCATCTAAGCAAGGGCATTTGTTCACATGACCCTTGGCCAACCTTATCTTGCACAGCACTCATTCCTCCAACGAATTATTTCTAACATTTCTTTTTTTTTTAAGATCTTATTTATTTATTTTGACAGAGAGAGAGATCACAAGTAGTCAGAGAGGCAGGCAGAGAGAGCGGGGGAAGCAGGCTCCCTGCTGAGCTGAGAGCCCAATGTGGGTCTTGATCCCAGGACCCTGAGACCATGACCTGAGCTGAAGGCAGAGGCTTTAACCCACTCAGCCACCCAGGCGCCCCTATTTCTAACATTTCTTATGCCTGCCACTATCCTCTACAGAGTAGATTTTGGTAACAACATTTATAGTGCTTAACAGTGACCTCTTGAAAGTAGATTACAGAGTAGACACCGTCATGGATGGTTAACTGCCTCTAGGGTATAAGTTGAAGTTAGTTTACACAAAAGTACACTTACCTGCTTATAATGAAGTGTATTATGGTAAGTGACCACTCAAACAATGTAACACCAGAAAGTGCTCATGGTAACACCATGTGAAAATCTTCATTTGACAAACCAGGGTTTGAACCCTAAACTGCAAGCTCTGGCCGTGCACCAGATACTGACATGTTCGTTCTGTGCAAATTAAGCAATTTCCATTCACCTCACACTTGACTAACCCCTGTACCCTGGTAAATCGAAGGAAAAGGTACAAGCTAATCACTCAAAATCCTACTTCAAGACCTTCCACAACTTCTAAAAGTTGCTGCCCTCCCATCCCAAACACTGTTTGTTGAGTTCCGCAAGACAGAATTTTGCCAACAAACAGAATTTCATTTTGGCTTGATGGGATTTCACACCATACCATGTTTGTGTTCACCATAATTTCCCTGATACAAACTTGAAAAAAAAAAAAGCAGTTCCTACCAATAATTAAAATCAAGCTAAGAATGTCTCTCCTTGACCTGGTTCTTTCTTCACAAACCACCACTGGAAAACTCCCAGTTTAGCAACTTAGCTAAAATGGTGAGAAGACTGGACTCTGTC
This sequence comes from Lutra lutra, assembly GCF_902655055.1. Taxonomy (NCBI): domain Eukaryota; kingdom Metazoa; phylum Chordata; class Mammalia; order Carnivora; family Mustelidae; genus Lutra; species Lutra lutra. The sequence goes on from NC_062284.1 coordinate 118,720,573, forward strand.
CCTTTAGAGAAAGAAAGTACTGCATGCTAGGAATTAAAACAAACAAACAAACAAACAAAAAATGAAAACACTTCATGGAGTGCCAGAGTGGTGTTGGGGGTGGCCCTTAATAGAAAGTTGAGGTAACAAGAAACTGGGACAAATCGGTCCCTTTAGACACATGTACAGGAAGTATGGAGGGAGAGGTATGTGTGCTGCTGGAAGACATAGGGCAGCCATCTGTATTTCATAGGCTGTGAGAAGCGTGGATGAAGTTTTATGAGTCTTCTCAAGAAAATGCTTGAAGACAAGGGCTTATGAGGGTCAAGCATTCACCATCAGAACTTACTTCCTCTTGGATCATTTGTAGATGTTCAGGAGAGAGCCATTGGAGGCAAGTGTTGACGTGACATTCAAATCAGGCAATATACTTATGAGGTTGCAGGCATTGCGCCCAGAATGTAGGCAGGGTGGGGCGGGGGTGGGTGTTTAGAAGATAGCTTCTGCCCTCCAGGAGCATCAACCCTGGTCTAGGAGAGAAAGTACTATCACAACACACAAGAAGGAAACCTGCACTAGGTTGTTTGTCAAGTCAAGTAAACTCCTTTTCTTTCTTTCTTTTTTGTTTTTTTTAGATTTATTTACTAGAGAGAGAGTGCATGCACAAGAGTGTGAGTTGGGGGAGGGGCAAAGGGAGAGGGAGAGAGAATCTCAAGGGGAGTCCCCGCTGAGCTTGGAGCCTGAGGCGGGGCTCGATTCCAAGACCCTAAGTTCAGGGCTGCAGCCAAAATCACGAGTCGGACGCCTAATGGACTGAGCCACCCAGGAACCCCAAATAAACTCCTTTTCTTTCTTACCTTTTTTTTTTTTAAAGATTTTATTTATTTATTTGAGGGAAGAGAGAGGGAGCATGAGTGGGAGGACAGGCAGAGGGAGAGGGAGAAGCAGACTCCCTGCTGAGCAAGGAGCCTGACACGGGGCTCAACCCCAGTACCCTGAGATCACGAACCCAGCCAAAAACAGATGCCCAACCAACTGAGCCACCCAGGTGCCCCATAAACTCCCTTTTTGAGTCACCTGCAAAAACACTAGAGAGAGATGGAAGGCTGCTGCCAAGCTTCAGGGAAGATGGATGATCTGATCATACCTTTATTTACAGTGAGAGAATTCCCTGCGAGGTGAGTGAATAAGGTAGAAGCAAACCATGGTCACTTAGGACAAAATTCTTGAACTTTAGTACACATGACTATTCCCAAAGAAGCTTTTTTAAAACTACAGATTTTCATTCAGGAGGTAGAATGGGACTAGAAATCCAGTATCTTAAATTAGTTCCCATAGTGATTCTGGTACACGGACCACAGACCCCACTCAGGGAAATACCACTAACTGGCATTACAGCATAGGCGTGGGAGGATGGGAAACAAAGGTCATGTCTGCTTGGGTAAGATTCTAAAGTAGGGCCCCACCAAAACCAGTGAAGGGTATGATGCTTCCAGGATCCTAGAGGCAAAGGCAACCTTCATTTCTTTGGGGTATGAATATATGATGCCAAAAACACTCAGATGATACATTATATTTGAATAAGCTGTCTTCAGAAGTTCTGGGATAGCTATGGGGCCAGGACAGCAGCAGACGTGAAGACAGCTGCTCCCCTTCCTTTGGACTGGTGGACTTCCAAAGCAGTCAAGGACTTCCTACTTCTCCATTACCTATGGTGACAGAGGCAATGAAGAGAAGAAAGTGGCACTTCCTTCCCAGCCAATCCATTTTCTGGGATGGAACCAGGTGGGTGTTGTTCATGGTTTATTTTTGTAATAGGAGGTTTTGGATTATTTGGGTTGTGGGGGAGGAGGGAGATGCAGGAGCACAACTGAGGGCTGAGGGGGGCATTGGTTCTAACTCAGCTTTCTGCACGGGTGTTTGCTTATTAGCACCTGCTGCCATGGGAGCTCACTTTGGTAAAGAAAGAGACCCAGATTCCATGTTCCAGGCAGTGCTTTCAGACTGTAGTACCCGAATCACTGGTTCCAGAAATACCCAAGGAGCTTGTTAGATACGGACCCCTGAGCCTTCCCTACTGGATCTGCATCTCTGGGGTGGGACAGTTCCCTGCCTGCATATCAATGATTACCGTAGAGCTGGAGAATCACTGTTCTGGAGTTTTCCATTCAAGACAGGAGTGCTCAGTGATGTAGTAGACCAAAGGAGGGCTGGCAATAACTTCCTGCTTTTAGGAATTTGATACCTGCACCCTATTTGCAGTTACGCAGTTCCTACCTTCACGTCTGGTGGTGAGAAAAGCAATGGAAATGCTGGTTTGGGGAATTTCCTCCTTCGTTCTACGACCTGCCGGTTCACGAGTTCTCTGGGTCCTTAAGAACAAGGCCATTTGACTGTTTATTCCATCTCCTCAAGATGGCAGATCAGTGACGTAAGCGGATGAGGGCGATGGCGGTGGTTTAGCATGGAGCACTCATTCCGAGCCAGACGCCATGCTTAGCACTTTGCACAGACTCACTTCTTCGATCCTCATGCTGACCTTGCAAAGTGCGAATATTATGTCCCCTCTTGTATGCAAGAAGCTGAAGCACACAGAGATGACAGAATTTGGCTTGGAGTCCCAGAGCTAGCTAGTTAGAGGCCTGGGTTCTAGTCCAGACTCGTATATAACGTAAGTGTGTGATGGTCACCACTTATTCTGGGTGTTCCTTTGGTAAAATGAGGATAGGGTGGCCCAGATGAACTCCAGGGACAGTTGGATTCCAGTATTCTGTGACTCGGGTGTGCAGAGCATGAACTCGATCATCTCAGGATTCTGGGGAGAGCTCACCTCGTGTCTCCGAGGCTCTCCTTCTACAGGCCACGCAGGTGACATGCTAGATCATGTGAAAAACATTTCGATCTGTAACATTCCTCAAAGACAAAGACTTTACAGGCTGATTTAAAGCACTTCTCAAAGCAGCCCAGCAGTGGAAGAGAAATGACATCTTTGCTGTATGTGGTGGTATTTTTCTGCGACAGTTACTGTCATGGACACACAACGTTCAGGGTCCTTAAGAGTCCCGGATTTCTCTGGAATTTGCTATTTTTCGGATTATCGTTCCTCTCTCATTTTGTTAACAGCAAAGCCTCTTTGACAAAAGATGGTATCGTAGGTAGTAAAGATTAAACAATTTTTCAGTAATTTCTGAGCTGGGAGACGTTTCTAGACTCCTCAGCAAGGAGTCACTTACAGGTCAAAAATGAATTACTGCTCTCCTGTCCATAAAAGCCAAAAACTGGGGTGTGAGACATAAGGATTCTGGAAATCATTTGCATTATGACAAGTCACAATAATTTCTGTGCTCAGAAGGTAACAGAAATTAGCCTCGCGGAAATCAGAAGAACGTCAACGCCTACAGAGGAATGTGACAAATTTTGTTTTTTTCTGGGAGAGAACGTGGAGTCGTGGGGGGCAATCAGCTCTGGGTTTGATGCCTTCTCCAGCCCTTTTCCTCCCCTCGAACACTGAGCTAGTACGATGGCTGGAATTAATGCTGTCATTAGTTCTGACTTTGCCCTCATTTGAAAGGGGGGAAATCATCTGATTTACTTCTCTTGGGGAGGTGTCCCCGTTCCTAAGGTTCTTAACTTGTACAGCAGGACACTGCTTCTTCAAAGCAAAGCACCTATAATTACGTTCTCTTTGGAGCAAAACTGCCCTGCCCCAGAGTCTGAAGAAATGGTTCAGTTAAGTAGAATGTCCCTATGAGATGGGGCACGTAACTGATTACAGGTGCTTCTCCTTCAACATGAACAAGAAGGTCCGGCTCCGGGACCTGTTGAGGAGCTGTGAAAACAAAAATCTTCATTTTGATGGGCATCTGGGTGAAGTACAAGTCAGTCAGACTGCCTTTTCGAATTTCTTGCTGCCGGTGAGAGGGATGTCAGGCTCCTGTGGGTGAGTGGCAGATGGTACCCACCTCGGACAAGGCTCCCCTCTTCTGCTTGACCTGGAAGGTTCCCAACCCGCCTTCTCAACACCCTCTCTCTCCCCTCCCCACAGGAGCTCTATAGCCCCCTGGTGGGATCCTAGTGCTTCCAGAAATCCAGTTTGAGAGCCAAAGACCTAGAGAATATTGGTGGCTCTCTCATCCGTTATGGTTTCACGAATATGTATGAAGCAGCAAGAATGGAGCATGGTCTGGGCATAGGAAATCATATATGACTCAAGAAATAAATGTGTTATTTGTAATACAGTAACATACTCTCCCCAGCCTATAAATCTGCCCTACAAACTCGTGGATAACTTCAGAGTTATCCTACTCGTGGATGACTTCAGAGTCAGTCCTATGTGTTATGGACTGACCGTTCAGGAACTCGCCAACTCATATGTTGAAACCCTGTTCCCCAGGGAGATGTATTAGGAGGTGGGGCTTTAGGGAGGTCGACAGATCAGGAGGAGAAGTCAGCAGTCTGGAAACCAGAAGGGAGCTCCAGAGCCCAGCCTGACCTCAGATGTCCCACCTCTAAAACTGCGCAAAACAAATTTCTATTGGTTGTCAGTTACCCAGTCTATGGTGGTGTTACAGCAGCCTAAGTCAGTATGTTACTATGGTACCATTATGCACCTTGCATAACCTAGAATCTCCTAGAAACATCTGGCAAACATCCTCATATTTGCTATGAACATAAACTCTAGCCTTAGTCTATACTTTTCAAACTCTCTTGAAATGCCACTTTTATCAGAAGCAAATTTCCTACATTTGGTAAGAAATAACATTCTGTATTTTGTCCCATCGATCTGTCTGTCCATACTGGGACTGGAACCCAAAATCTCAACAGTTCTCTTTCAATACCTGTGACAACTCCTCTGTCTGCTCCCCTCTTGTCTTCCTGCTCCTTCCTCCTTTTTCTTTTCAAAACTGCCCCGCTTATTTTTATGTTCCAATTTTCCTGATGAGCTGTAGAATCATTTGGTTAAGTTCCAGAAAAGATTTTTGGATTCTGATTGGAGTCGCCTTATATTTAGAGACTCATTTGTGGAGAAATGACATCCTTACCAAATTGAGTTTTTTCCACCAGGAACACAGTGTATCTCTCTCTGTTTATAGAAATCTTTTTAAAAATGAGCCTTAGTAGAATTTTGTCCTTGTTTCATATGAATCCTGTCCAAATCTTGTCACATGGATTCCTGTTTCACAGTTTTCTGTCGACATGAATGAGCCTTTCCCTCTACCACATATATTTTTTTGGTTGTTTTCTTTTCCCTCCCCCCCACCAACATTTTAATTATTTATTTGAGAAAGAGTGTGAGTGAGGGATAGCACAAGCCGGGAGAGGGGCAGAGGGAGAGGGAGGAGCAAACTCCTCAATGGGCAGGGAGCCCAACACGGGACTCCATCCCAGGACCCTGGGATCATGACCTGAGCTGAAGGCAGAGGCTTAAACCCCTGAGCCACCCAGACACCCCGGTTGTTTTCTTACTGATTTTTAAACTATGATCAAACATATGTAACATAAAATTTGCCATTTTAACTAATTTTTTTAAAGAGTTTATTTATTTATTTGACAGAGAGAGATCACAAGTAGGCAGAGAGGCAGGCAGAGAGAGAGGGGGAAGCAGGCTCCCCGCTGAGCAGAAAGTCCAATGCAGGGTTTGATCCCAGGACGCTGAGATCATGATCTGAGCTGAAGGCAGAGGTTTTAACCCACTGAGCCACCCCGGTGCCCCACCATCTTAACTATTTTAAAGATATAAATCGGCAGTACTAAATCCATTCACAGTTTCTACAACCATCACCACTACTGATTTCCAGGACTTGGGCATCATCCCAAAGAGAAACTCTGTACCCATGGAACAGTAACACCCTAGTCTCCCTTCCTCCCAAGCCCCCAGCAACCTCTATTCTACTTTCTGTCTCTATGACTTTGAAATCAGAGGGTATTTGTCCTTTTGTGTTTGGTTTCTTTCACTTAGTACCACGTCTCAAGGTTCATCTGTGTGGTACCATGTGCTGGCGCTTTGTTCCTTTTTATGGCTGCATCATAGTCCTTGTGTACTTGTAAGTCACATGTCGTTCATCTGTTCATCATTAGCGGACATTTGGGTTTTTTCTATCTTTCGGCTATGGTGAGTGATGCTGTGCACACCGGGGAGTGAGTATCTGTTTCAGTCTTTGCTTTCAATTCTTTGGGATATAAAGAAATGGATATAAAGGATATAAAGAAAACAGAGTTCACAACTTCCTATTAGGGGCATACAGTAGGATGAGGGTGTTACATGTGTTTTAAAGAGAGAGCATGGAGGGTAGGGGCAGAAGGAGACAGAGAATCCCAAGCAGGGTCTACAACCAGCACAGGGCCTGACATGGGACTTAATCTCATGACCCTGTGATCATGTCATGAGCCGAAATCAAGAGTTGGACACTTGGCCAATGAGCCACCCAGGTGCCCCTTATGTTTCTAACTAGGAAAAAATATTACCATCCCCCGTCCCAGTAAAACCCCCCAAACAAAACAAAAATATATGCAGTCATCCTTGAAGGCCCTCACCAAAGGCCTTTCCTGCTTCTGGCAGGCCCTGACCTCCCTGAGCTCACGGCGACAATTTTTGATGAACTTGTCCATTCCTAGACCCTGAGCTCAGCATGCCCCAGATAGGCAAAACTTTAAAATTTAATTATTAAAAACCCAACAAAACAGTTCTCTCTTTGTGCTTTTGAACGTTCTGGATGTTTCTTTGCAAAGGCAAAGGAGCTGGTCAGAGTAGATGCAATAGAGAGATTCTTCCAACCTTGCCCAAGTGCTTTAAGGCTCAGAAGGCAGGATGATTTATCTGAAGGGACAGGTTGTCCATCAATGTCTAGGTGCTTGCTGTAGCGAGCTAGCTGACTTGGAACATGCTGTATATCTCGCCTGCTCTCCTCCCAGATAATTTCTCTTTCTAAGGTGGGCGTTCTTGTTGCGCTACGGACGGCCTGAAGGCCTGGGTTGGGTTCCTGATCAGCAGTTCTTCTATCCGGTTGGGTGTTAAGCTCCTTAAAAGCAATCTTGTCCCGGAATCCCCTATGCACACGTGTTCATGTACGTGTGCACGTACACACACACCAGCTAAGAGGACCAAATCTGGGATCAGACTGTCTGAGTCCTATCCGAGCCCCAGCACCTTCCCAAGGACACTCAGCGAGAAAGGAGTGCAGGGAGGATGTGGGCCCCAGCAGGGTCTGATCATAGCCTTAACCTGGACCAGATTACTCCACCTATACCTCAAGTTTCTTCATCTGTGACCCAGAATAATAGCAATACCTTTCTCATAGGATTTTTGTGAAGTCTGAATGATCTAACATGGGGAGGTACTAGAACAAGGCCTTAGAGTTGGAAGAGTTAATCCTCGACTATGGGTAGCTCTTCCTGATGTGCGGTGGTGCTGGGCACTGGGCCTCGCACATGGTGCTGGCTAAGTAATACCTTCTGTGAACTTGCATTTTCATTGTGCACCTTGGGAAAATTTATGTCATCACAATGGCCTAATCCCATGGAGCACAGGCCACCCTGCCCTTCTGCCCTCACTATGGCACCTAGAATAGCATTTCCCTTTGTATTTGCCAAGGAGCAGCTACTGGCCACAGGCAGCGTGCAGTGATCCCACGCGTCTGCTGACTGGCTGGGCACGGGGCTCCGGGAACAGCAGGTGCCTGGAAGGAGAGGAGGACCAGGCACGGAGGCCTCGGATTCCACTTCCGACCTCTAATCTGAGCAGAGAGGCCCTGGCTCTGCTTGGCTGAGGGGTCCAAAAGCTCCCACACAGGCACTCCTCCAATGAGGGGGGCCCCCCGACTCCCACGGGCCCTGCTGGAACAGCTCCAATGTCAAGTGCTCAGAGAGGACTGTCCCAGTCTGTGGTTATCTTGCATATCTAGCCATTTCCACATCTCCCGCAATAGAACATAAGCTTCTTGAGGGCAAGGGCCTTGTCTCTTATGTTCACAGCTCTATCCTCAGCACCTAGGCCAGGGCAGGCATGCAATAGATGTTTGCTGAATACTTGGAAAGAAAGGTAGGCAGGCAGGCAGGGAAACCACCTTCTTCCTTTTCCACACTGTCTACTCACCCACTTCTGCCTCAAACACTGCCTCCAAGAAGCCTTCCCTGATTCTCCAGCCCTCCAGAGAAGTACTACCACAGCACAGGGCTCTGGTCCAACTCTCTATTCCTACAGAGCAAACAGCCTGAATTTCTCCATGTAACCCACCCTTTCCTTACAGCCTTACTGTCCTTTTCTCTAGTTGCTGAGAGCCAAGAAAACAAGACTATAAACTATTCAAGGGTGGAACTGTGCCCACGTTGGAGTCACATCCTTGCCCCTCTTGCCCCCAGGGGCCAGCCCAGCTGTGTCCACATTTACAGGTCAAGGCATGGGTCAAATCATGAATGCTTTCTTTTAAGAACCTGGACTTAGCCTGCTCCCCACCCTCCCCATCAGTGACAGATAATAAACAAATAATCTTTGTTCTCTCATCTCTTTCCCTGATAAACACCAGCTGGAAAGGCATGTTGGCGGGGGCAGACGGAACACTTTTAGCCCGGGTATCTTAGCACAGCCCCTCAAGGGAGGCCCCTGGTGCTCTGGGCCACCTTCTCTCTGGGCCACTTACAGGTCTGCTCTGGCTGTGGTCGGTTACATCCCTTCTGCCCTGCAGACAACCTGAAGTCTTATGCATCTCAGACCAGGCCATGGGACCAAACCTCATTAGAGGATTTCCCAGGAAGGGGGGTGGCTTATCTCTATTCCCATCTGATGCGTAGCAAAAATAAATGACATTTTTCTTGGTTTTAGTAAAACTGGATGCTAAGACAGGGTAAGTCTAATGGGATAAAAAGATCTGGCACAAACCTAGCGGCCTATTTATTGACTCTAGTTCACTTAATATTCTGGCTAACTGGGAATTACAACAGATAGCAGACACATGTGCAAATATCGAAGATCAACAAAATGGGTTTATGACACAGATTCTGCCAGATTATATCTAAAATTATCTTTGATGGTATTTCAGATTCTCACAGCACATCATCAGAATCACCAAAATGAGCACACAGTCTTTTGAAATAGCACCGATGGGAGTGTCTAATTATGTGAGATTTTTACTGCTTGACATCCAATAAATGTGTTTCTCTAGATTTATTCGAGAATAAGCTCTAGTTTCTCCAGAATCCAAACATACCTATTATGCAACGTGCAAAGGCTCCACCGCTGGCCTGGAGTCATATAGAACCGATTGGAAAGGTGCCCCTGGGACACATGTGCAGGGCTGCAAGGATCACACAGGGGGATCGAGGGGAGGGGGAAAGTCCTACACCGTGAGGCAGTGGACCTCCTGCTTCAGCTACTCATGCTTGGACGACCCTGGATGTGATATTGAACCCGTCTGTGCCTCAGTCTCCTCATCTGTAGGATGGGATAATGATGACAATAATACTTACCCCACAAGATTGCTGGTCAGATTTCTTGAAGTGGACAAGGCACCTGCCAGCCTCCCATAGGTTTCTCCCCGAAAATATTCCCTGAATATTTTCATCCCTCGCCCACAGTCACCAATCTCATCAACACTATGTCACCATTCTAGGTGGTTTCAGTATTCATAGTGAATAGAAGCTCCCTAAAACACCCTGGTGTGGACTCTCCTGCGCAGCCTCCCCCTTTGGCCTATTAAATCACTCTCTTCGTTTCCAAGACATGAGTCTTCTGGTTGTCTTCCTTACTCAGTGGTTTCTCCTTCTCAGTCCCTTTTCTGGCTCTGTCTCACCTCCCCAGCCCCTTTAAAGATTTTATTTATTTTTTTGAGAAAGAGAGAAAGCGTGCACAGGCTAGGCAGGGTGGGGAGAGACAGAGGGAGAGGGAGAAGCACACTCCCCGCTGAGCTGGGAGCCCAATATGGGGCTCAAGGCCGGGACCCTGGGATCATGACCTGAGCTGAAGGCAGACACTTAACTGACTGAGCCACCCAGGTACCCCTCATCTTTCTCGTTTAAGTGTCAGAGTGCCCCCAGCCCTTAGTCCTCGGGCCTCTTCTTCACTCCGTATTCATTCTTTTAATGATTTCTTCCAGTGCCACAATTTTAAGTTCCATCCAAATAGTGATGTCTTCTTAGTGACATCTCTAGTTTGAAACTTTCTCCAGAACTCTAGACTCATATATCCTGCTGCCTAGTTTACTTTTCCACTTGGATATGCAACAGTGATCTCCTAAACTGACAAGTTCAAAATGGAGTTCCTGACCTTCCCCTGAACATGGTCCACCCACAGTCTTCCCTATTTCAATAAAGAGTAACCATATCCTTCTGGTTGTCCCTGGACTTCTTTCTTCCTCTGATACCTCCCATCCAATCTGTCAAGAAATCTTGTTGACTCTGCCTTCCAAAATAGAGTCAGAACCCAACACTTCTCATCCCCTTCCCTGCCACTGCCCTGGTACAAGACATTATGTCTTCCCAGATTCTTGTAGTACCCTCTGGACTGGTCTCCCTATTGTTATCCTTGTCCATCCTGCAGCTCCAGAGCCATCCTTCTGGAACATGCCACATCCTCTAAGGCCCTAAACACTCCAGTGGCCACCCATTCACCTGGGATGAAAACCAGAGTCCATACAAGAACCCACAAAGCAGATGTAATCTGCCCCCTCCCCCATCCCACCTCTGACTCTCCAAACTCCCCACCATCCCCCGTCTAGCCATAATGGCTTCCTATGGGAACTTCTACATCCTAAATCCACTCCTACACCTATTACCCCCTTTGTTTTTCTCCTAGACTCCTGCAAATTTCACCCCTTCACCTCTTGCAGATCTTTGCTCAAATGTCAACCACTCTATTCGGACAGCCCCTTACCAGAACTCCCATCCCTCCTTCCTGCTTTTTACCATAGCATTTATTGCCATGTAATATACTGTGTGTTTTACATTGTTCTTTGTTGTTAACCTCTCTCCCCATTAGAATCTTGTTCCATGAAGGCAGGATTTTTATTTTAATTTTTCTGGTGAAAAACACATAACATGAAATCTACCATCTTAATAAACCTTTAAGTATACAGTGCAGTGTTAACTATGTGCCCATCATCATACAGCAGATCCCTAGAGCTTTTCATCTTGCATGACCGATGCTATACCCACTGAAGAGCCGCTGCCCATTTCCCCTCTTCCCCGACTAGTCCCTGACAGCCGCTATTCCACTTTCTGCTTATAGGAATTTGACTACTTTAGATACCTCCTACAAGTAGAGTCACACAGTATTTGTCTTCTTATAAATGGCTTCTTTCACTTAGCATAATGTCCTCGAGGTTCATCCATGTAGCAAATGGCAAGATATTCTTCTTTTTTAGGCCTGAATAATATTCCACTATATGGATAGACCATATTTTCTTTATCCATTCCTCCACCAATGGTCATTTAGGTTGCTATTGTGACTAATATTTCTTTAAACAGGGGAGTGCAAACATCTCTCTGGGATCCTGACTTCAATTTTTTTGCATAAATTCCCAGAAGCGGGATCACCGAATCTTATGGTAGTCCTAGAGGACAGGGATTTTTGCCTATCTTGTTCATTGCTATGTCCCCGGGCCCTAGGATGATGTCTGAAATACAGCAGGTACTCAATAAATGCAGTCATCTTATCTGCAACACTGTACATAGCCTGATTACCTCCATTACAGCTTTCGCAATCATTCCCACAGTAAGATTTCCGATGCAACCTCTTGCAGGGGAAGGGTTTGCTAAGTGATTTAATAGGGTAAGCAAGTGTGCAAGGGAAAACAATGAAATTAACTAAGAGAATAAGTGATTTTCAAATACCCTCAAACTAAAAACCACTATTTATGCAAAGGGTTAAAAATTCTTTGTAAGCCATCCTTATTGGTGACTCTGGCAGTTCTGAACATTTACATGGTCCTATTAACCCTTCTAGTTGTTATGGCCATCAGTACAACAGCTGAACTGGGATGAACCAAGGATGACTGGGATTAACTGGGATGACCAAGAACCAGACTGTAGGCTGGGCTAGGCTAGTGGAGACTTGTGAGCAGAGAGCATGGCATTGTGGGTAGGAGAGCATGGCATTGTGGGTAAGGGAACAAGCACAGTGGGTAGGGAAGCAAGTATTGTGGGTAGAAGAGAGAGCATTGTGGGTAGGAGAGCACAGCATTATGGGCAGAACATGGCCACTGTGGTAGGAAAGCCCAGCTGCAGTGTTGGTAGAGATCATTCCGTACTGTTGGCAGACTCAGAAAATGCTCATGGTTTCAGGCCAAACCAAAGAAAACATGAGCTACCTAATTATATAGCCAGGCAGACACGAAGTACTGGAGTCCTGACAGAAGGCAGAGTGCAGGGTCAAATCAGAGATGAGGGACCTGCAGAGGCCAGAATCCAAATGGAACTAACTCCTTCAAGTGGCAGGGCCCGTGGCGGGGGCCGGGGGGGGCAGTCACTATCATCTGGTGCCCTGGGACAGAGGCCATCTGCCCTCACTCTCGGCACCTTCCTTGGTGGGTGGATAAAGGCTTCCTGGTGTCTCTGCTCTGGGGAGAAAGGCTGGGCACACAGGGCATGTGTCTGGGGCCACCTCAACTGAAGAGACCCCCACCTCTGGGTTTTCCTCACAGTTCAGAGGCCTGCAGGCTGCAGCCCCGTTTCCTCCCAGGATTCCCCTTCCGGTTCTGATGGCGTCAGATGGGGGACCCGAGGTAGACAGGAACTTTATCTATACCACAGTATTCCCTGAACACCCGTCATGTGTCAGGCGACATGCTTCATGCTTACGCCATGAAGAAGCAAGCATGGATTCTGCCTGCAAATGGCATGGGGGAGATGGAACCACGGCAGGTGTAAGTGGATGACGACAACTATGGGAGCAACAGTTAGTATCTATCAAACAGTAGGGGCCAGGCTTGGTGCTCTGAGCTTTACAGGGACTGTTTTAAATTTTTTTTAAAGATTTTATTTATTTGACAGAGAGAGAGAGAGAGAGAGATCACAAGTAGGCAGAGCAGCAAGCAGAAAGAGAGGGGAAGCAGGCTCCCTGCTGAGCAGAGAGCCTGATGTGGGGCTCGATCCCAGGACCCTGAGATCATGACCTCGGCTCAGGGTCCTGAGCTTAACCCACTGAGCCACCCAGGCGCCCCTATTTTATTTAATTTTAAGGAGCCTGTGAGGTAGGTACTACTGGGATTATTATTCCCATTTTCCACAGGGGACTTACAAAAGTAGAGTAAATTGCCCAGAGTCACATGGCTGACAAGAGACAGAGCCAGTCTGAGACACACAGCCTCTATGACTCCAAAGTTACTGCACTAATCATTCAGACCTGTGGACTCTTGGGGTGTTAGGGGTATAGTGGAGGGGGACACCTAGCTCTGACTGGGCTCGAGGGAAGGTCAGGGGAGGCCAGTCAGGCACATCAGAGGTTTCCCCTGGGAGGTGGCCAATGCCTGAGCTGAGCTGTCCAGGTAAGGAGGGAGAGGTGGAATAGGCCAGGGAACTTCTAGAACAAAGGAAGGAGCAAGTGAACAACACTGTACTCCTCGCTTAGCCAGACTCCTCAGGTTCAAAACCTGGTTCTGTCACTTGTTAGCTGTGGAAACTCGGGCAAACCACCTAACCTCTCTCTTCCTCCATGTCTCCATGCAAGAGCCACGCAAACTCCAGCTTGCCTTCTTGTTGTCCATAGCGCTCTCTTCTTCTTCTACATGCATCTATGTCAGTTTTCCTCAGGATTCTCTGTATTCTGTCCTTTTCTCATTTTTTTTTAAACTTTGGTTTTTAAAAATTTGGAGGGGGAGGGGGAAGAGAGAGAGGGAAGAGGGAGAGAGAAGGGAGAGAATCTTAAGCGGGCTCCACACCCAGCATGGATCCTGACCCAGGGCTCGATCTCACAACCCTGAGATCATGGCCTGAGCCAAAACCAAGAGTCGGATGCTTAACCGACGGGGCCATCCAGGAGCCCCTGTCCTTTTCCCATTTTCAACATAATCGGACAAAGCTAACACATTCTCTAAGCTTTCATTACTGTTGGTATCCTGATGTCATTAAAGTTACATCTCAACGCAGATTTTTCCAGTAGGCTCCAAACCTGCCAGACATCTCCATTTTCAGACATGCCAGAGATACCTCCAACTAAACCTGCTCCACACTGAAGTCATCCCCTTCAACCCCCAAATCTGTCCCTCCCACATGGGTGAAGAGTATCACCATTAATCCAAACCAGAACCCGTGAGGTTAGCCTAACCCTGCATGCTTCATCGGGTCACACTTCAGGTCTCATTGATAGCAGCTCTAGAATATTGCTCCTGTCCCTTTATGTTCCCAGTCCACGAGGTCGCCTCTCTTGCCTGGGTAGCGCTGGTCTTGCCCCGCCCCGACCATTCTCCATGCCGCAACCATCAACCCAGCCAGTTTTCTTTTTCTTTCCCTTTCTTATTTTTTTAAAAGATTTTACTTATTTGGTGGATAGAGACACAGAGAGAGAGGGAACACAAGTAGGGAGAGTGGGAGAGGGAGAAGCAGACTTCCCACTGAGCAGGGAGCCCAAGGAAGGGCTCGATCCCAGGAACCCAGGACCATTACCTGAGCTGAAGGCAGACGCCCAACGACTGAGCCGCCCAGGCACCCCAGCAACTTTCTAAAATGTGACTCTGCCACCAGCCAGAGCCGCTTCAAGCCCAGCAGTAGTTCCCGGCGCCTGCAGGATGAAGTCCCAGCTCCTCACCTCATCTGGGCCCCTCTGGCTCCCCGATCTCATCTCTTGCTCAGCCTTCTTGTACTCTCTACCCTGCCACACTGCTCCCCAAGCAAGCCGTGTTCTCACCAACTTCTGGACTTTGGCCTGGGACTCTTTTTTACTTACCCACTTACTCCTCTGGCTAGATAATTTCTACAGGGTATCTCAAGCCTCAGTTTAGACACCACGATTCTATGACATCTCTGATAAGTGGGTTGCACGTCCCTCCCAGGAGCTCCTGCATCTGGCCCAGTGAGCGACCCGTGCCCATCCATGCGCTAGTCCTCCACTGCTGCTGCTGTGTCTTTTCCTCGCCTGAGTCCCCAACACCTTGAGGGCTGGGGCTGCTTGACCACAGTTACGTCACTGGTGCCCAGGGCAAACCTGAAACCTAGCAGGTGCTCTGTGCACAGTTGTGAATATAGCTAGAAACCTCGGTCACCCTCTGTCCTCTCCCATTTCCCAGAATCCATGGGGACCTAAGTTCTTTCTCACAAAGGCCTCTTCAGTTCTCCTTTCTGTCACCGTCACTCAGTTCAGGCCTTCCTCAAGCCTCACCACACCTGCTCCTATCACCTCATTGCCTCTCCTCCAGCTGAGCACTAGACAGACCCGCCGAAGCCTTTCCCGCCCTCATCCCTCGGGGAGGCCCGACTAGCACATGACCCTTGGTGCACGTTAACAGGGTATTTGCAATTCCAGGCAAAATGCCTGTCTTCTGTACTTGATCTTGAACTCGAGAGAGCAAGGACTGTGGCTATCCATTCATCTGTGCATCTTACAAGATGAATGATGACTACTAAGGCAAATATGATTTCTGGATTATTCTTTTTTGTCAAAACCTCTATGAGGGGGCACCTGGGTAGCTCAGTGGGTTAAAGCCTCTGCCTTCGGCTTGGGTCATGATTCCAGGGTCCTGGGATCGAGCCCCACATCCGGCTCTCTGCTCGGCAGGGAGCCTGCTTCCCTTCCTCTCTCTCTGCCTGCTTCTCTGCCTACTTGTGATCTCTCTTTCTCTGTCAAATAAATAAATAAAATCTTTAAAAAAACAAAAACAAAAACAAAACCTCTATGAGCTCCTTGTTGCTTGTAGGATAAAATACACATTTCTTCACAGGGCCCCACAGGCTTGCCAGAATCCAGCTTCTCCAAGCTTTCCCGTCCCTTCCCACTCCTCCCCACACTGTGCATCGGGGTATGGGCTCTCCCAAAGGCGCTCTGTTACTCGGCATCCCTAGTCTGCTGTGCCCTTCTTCTTGGTGTTCAAGGCCACCTTCTCTGTGAAGCTTGGCTCAGCATCTCCTGACAGAGCTACTTGTCCTTTCCTGTCCCTAGCAGCATCCGGTATTCATGTGGAATAATCTGTTTACAGGCCCTTCTCCCCTCCCTGGACATGATGGGCCTAAAGGCCCTTGAATTCAGGGAGAGGAGCTCATTCGCAGCCTCACGACTTGGAGCAGCTCCCGTGAGGAAGAGGGTGTCCTGGAAAGGGCTCCAGACTGAAGGATTTGTGTTTTATGGACTAACAGTGTAGTACAAGGACAGAAATGTGAGGCACACCCATAAAAGAATAAGAGCTCCAAAAGAGACCCCTAGAAGCTAAGATTTATGTGTGGCCAAGGTGGCATTGCAAACCAGGGGAGGAAGGAAGGCTTACTCGGTCAGTGAGGCTGAGAAAATTAGAATTTTTTTTAAAGAATCAAGTTACAACTTAGCCATGTGGCATGTAATTAAATCATGGCTATGCCAAATTGTTAAATGTAAAAATATCAAGCTCTAAAAATACTAGAGATAAACAAACATAAATATCTTACTGACATATGGATAGAGAGGTCTCTCTGACCCATAAATCTAAAAAAATCTCAGAAGAAATATTGTAATAGCGGTGACTACATATCAATTTTAAAATATCATTTACATTAAAAAATAAAAGGCAAGCAACAATCAAAGAAAAGTTACT
Source organism: Lutra lutra (assembly GCF_902655055.1). Classification (NCBI taxonomy): domain Eukaryota; kingdom Metazoa; phylum Chordata; class Mammalia; order Carnivora; family Mustelidae; genus Lutra; species Lutra lutra. The sequence goes on from NC_062284.1 coordinate 118,737,258, forward strand.
GATCACAAATGTTGCAAAGGGCTAATACCTCTCAAATATTAAGTGAATAAAAACTGATAAGGAAAACATGACTGCTCTAGGATATAAGAAAGGATGTGCAAAAATACTTTTTTGAAAAAAGGGAAATAGAGGGGGCACCTGGGTGGCTCAGTGGGTTAAGCCTCCGCCTTCAGCTCAGGTCATCATCTCAGGGTCCTGGGATCGAGCCCCGCATCAGGCTCTCTGCTCGGCTGGGATCCTGCTTCCCCACCGTCCCCCTGCCTGCCTCTCTGCCTACTTGTGATCTCTATCTGTCAAATAAATAAATAAAATCTTTAAAAAAAAAAGAAATAGAAATGCTTACAAACTTGGGAAATAATTACCTTTCCCTTAGTCACTGAAGAAATGTGAACTGAAGCAATGTATCATCTTTATCTACCAAATTAATGTATTTTTAAATGCCAGGAGTCAATCGCCCTTCCACACTGCTAAGTGTTCATTAGAGCCACGTTTCTAGAAAGCAATCAGACAACATGTGTATATCAAGAGCCTCAAAATAGCCATTCCCATGGACCTTCAGGATCTGTTCCAGGGAAATGAGAAAATCAGACAGTGATTGTAAAAATGTTCAATGCAACCTTATTCATAATGATAATGTCAACAGAAGTACCCAGATAGGGATAATAGTAAAATAAGTAAACAGGCAAGGAGAGGCAACCAATACTTGATGTTAGTGAAGAGCTTTTTATTTTTTTTTTAAGATTTTATTTATTTATTTATTTGTCAGATTGAGAGAGAGAGTACGCACAAGCAAGCAGAGGCAGAGAGAGAAGCAGGCTCCCTGCTGAGCAAGGAGCCTGATATGGGACTCGATCCCAGGAGCCTGGGATCATGACCTGAGCCAAAGGCATTGGTTTAACCGACTGAGCCACCCAGGTGTCCCAGAGTTTTTAATGTTTTAAGAAAATGTCCTTCCTCTCCATCGTTTTAAGACTATATATTGGCTCAATCATATGAAAATGTTTTTAAAAATGATGTAAGGGAAATATGGTAAAATATGGATAGTAAGATGTGCCTGGAAAACTTTGAGGACTTCTGCTTTTGAGGATGATGGATAACAGGGCCTAAATCCACCCTCCTATGTTGAACAACTAAAAATAATGGACAAAATACATGAAACAAGAGTTTTCAGACATTGGACAGCAGGCAGCACATATGTAGAAACAAAATGAATGACAGCCTTAGGATGGAACCAAGTTTGGGAGAGGAGAAATGGAAATACACTATTTTAAGGTAATGATACCATATGTGAAGTGGAATAATACTTACAGACTGTGATAGGTTAAACATGTATATTGTAAACTCTAAGTAACCATTAAAATAACACATCTAAGAATTCTGGCTAACAAGCCAACAGAGAAGACACAGTGAAATCATGAAAAACACTCCATTCAAAAGAAGGCAGAAAAAGTGGAAAAAGACAATAATAGATGGAACAGAGAGGCAAACAAATAGCCAAGTGATAGATTTAAATTCAATCATACCAACAATCACATTACATGTTTAAACTCCTAATTAGATAGCACCAGGTGTCACTGCAAAAAAAGAAAAACAAGATCCAACTATATGCTTTCTATGAAAGACCCACTTTAGGGGCACCTGGGTGGCTCAGTGGGTTAAAACCTCTGCCTTCGGCTCAGGTCATGATCCCAGGGTCCTGGGATCGATCCCCGCATCGGGCTCTCTGCTTGGCCAGGAGCCTGCTTCCTCCTCTCTCTCTGCCTGCTTCTGCCTACTTGTGATCTCTGTCTGACAAATAAATAAATAAAATTAAAAAAAAAAAAAAGACCCACTTTAAAGACACAAAGAGGTCAGAAGCAAAAGAGTGGAAAAAGATATTCTACGTTTATACTAACCAAAAGAAGGGGGAGATAAAGCATAGGCTAGAGCTGAGAATATTGCCAGGGGAAAAGAGAATCCCTTTGAAGGGGAAGAAGTATAATGGATAAAGGCACAAATTCATCAAGAGGACATAAAACCCCTAAATGTTTATGCATCTGATAAGAGAGATTCAAAATACAGGAAGCAAAAATTGCTAGACCTGTAAGTAGAAATACACAAATCTGTGATTATGGTTGAAGATCTGAACATACATCTCTCCCTAACTGACAGAACAAATAGGATATAGGAGACTTGAACAATACCTATGTACCAGTTAGACCTGATTGATATTTATAGAAAGCTCCTCCCAGCAGGAGCAGGATAGGCATTCATTCCAAGGGCAACAGAATCTTTACCAAAATAGAGAGTATTCTTGGCCATAAAACAAAACTCAACAAATTTAAAAATGAAAAACAAATTTAAAACCAGGTGATGGAAGGAACTGTTGAATCACTATATTCCACACCTGAAGCAAATGTAACTCTCTGTGTTATCTCTCCTGGAGTTAAAATAAAATTTTAAAAAGCAAATCCTTGAAGACCACAATGGGCTTAAATAAGGCAAAAATAAGAGAAATAGATGCACAAAATCTCCGGTTATTTGAAAACTAAACAGCACACTTCAAAATAATCCATGGATCAAAGAAGAAATACAAATTAGAAAGCATTTCAAATGGAATGAATATCAAAATATGGAAAGTTCAAAGTTGGATGCATCTGAAACAGTTCTGAAAAGGAAACTTATAGCACTCAATGCTTACATGAGAAAAGGGGAAGGGTCTCAAATCAACATTAGCTTATACTTTAAGAAATGGGGAAAATAAGTACAAATTAAACTCAAGGTATGGAGAAGAGGGAAGAAAGAAAGACCAGGTATATGAAATAATTAAAGAGGGAAAATAATAGAGAGAAGTCAATGATACCAAAAGCTGATTCTTGGAGCAGATCAGTAAAGTTGATAACCTTCTAGACAAATTGACAGGAAAATAAGAAAATAGACACAAATCACCAATTTCAGGAATAAGAGAGGGACATCACTGCTGATCCTAAGGACACTGAAACAATAGTAAGGGAGGGGCCCCTTGGCTGGTGCAGTTGGTGGTTAAGCCTGTCCCCCTGACTTCTACACAAGTCATGATCTCAGGGTCAAGAGACTGAGCCCCACATTGGGCTCCTCCCTGGGAGGGATTCTCTCTCCCTCTCCCTCTGCTCCCAAATTGATCTATACATTCAATGCAGCCCTAATCAAAATCCCAGCAGCATTGTTTTGTGTAGCAATTAACAAGTAAAACTTAAAAATTTGTATAGACATGCGAAAGACCTGGAAAAGCCAAGGTAACTTTGAAAAACAACGTTAGAGACTTGTACTACCTGATTTCAAGATTATATAGTTACAATAATCTAGTCAATGTGGTATTAATTTAAGATAGACACGGATCTATGAAACTCAATAGAGTCAAGAAATAGACCCACACATATGTGTCCAACTGATTTTTTAAAAAGATTTTATTTATTTGTTTGAGAGAGAGAGACATACAGTGATAGACATAGTGAGAGAGAGCATAAGTAAGAAGAAAGGCAAAGGGAGAGGGGGAAGCAGGCTCCCCACTGAGCAGGGAGACACACGCGGGACTCGATCCCCAGGACTCTGAGATCATGACCTGAGCCAAAGGCAAATGCCTAACCAACTGAGCCACCCAGGTGTCCCAGTTCAACTAGTTTTTTACAAAGGTGCCTAGGAAATTCATTTGACAATAGGGAATGTTTTTTAACAAATGATGCTAGGAAAATTGGACAGCCAATAAAAAGGAACACATTATTGATAACATGCAATAATATAGATAAATCTCAAAATGACCAAGTGAGAAAAATGCTTGACCAAGTGAAAAAGGCCAGTCAAAAAAAGAGAGCACAAACTATTATATACAATTCTAGAAAATGCAAACTAGTTCATTGTGACAGAGAGCAGACGTGGTCACCCAGCGAAAGGAGAGAGGGATAAATTACAAAGAGGTCTAAGGAAACTTTTGATGGGTGTGTTCATTATCTTAATTGTGTAGACAATTTCACAGATGCTTAAATACATCAAAACCCATCAAACTGTACATCTTAACTACATGCAGATTACCATGTGTCAATTACATGTCAATAAAGCTGCAAAACACAAAATCTATTAGTTAAATCAAATACCCCTCTCATTATGCGATTGCTCCTTGACATGCACGGACACATTCCTGTATGTGTTTGCCTTGTAGAAACACTTTCTGAGAATGTAGTCCATTTTGGAGTCACCTCCTGGACAAGAGGCAAGGGATGAGGGGGATGGTCACTAGCAGGGGCCAGCCCTCTTGGTTTTGGCCTGGAAAAACTGCTAAGATGTCCAGGAGCATCCCATGTCTGGGAGAGGGGTTGCTGATTTGGCAGGGTTACCTCTTCCCCCTCATTCAGCCCAGGTCTAGGAGCTTATACTGGTCCTAGAAAACACACAGCTTTCCCCTACAGTGAGCGGTGGTGGCTGACAAGACCCATCCCCCACCCCCCTGCTCTGCTCTTAAGTTGCCATTATTTATTTGTTCCCCAGGAAATGTCAGCGCTCTGCCAAAAGTGGCCAGAGGAATGATCGTAAAATATTCACTGCCCCCCTTGCTGATTTTTCTCATTACAGAACCTAAAACCTACAGAAGTCATTGGCAAATCTATCTTCAGTTCTGTTCCAATATCCGCAACCCTCAATCGCGACTGGATGTAATTAATCTTCCTCAGATAATTCAGAGGATCATCAGGATCTTAAGGGGAGTCCCGTGGGATTTCCAGGGGAACAACATGAAAATGAAATGGGTTTCAGTTGATCCCCGTGCTTGTCCAGGTTTAGTACTGGACAGACCCCTTCAGTGGGATGGGCATGGATGGGATGATGACTCATGACCCCAGCCCTTCCAACAATGTGTACCCCTTAATAATACCATTTCCTGGCTCTACTTCCCCAGGGTCTAAATGACTGCTTTGTAGTATGGTATGTTAGAATGTTTAAGTTCATTGTTTCTTAGTGGGCTTTCAAGAACCAGAATGGTTTTTTTTTTTTTAAGATTTTAAAAATTTATTTGAGAGAAAGACAGAGAGAGAGAGAGAGAGAGAGAATAAGCAGGGGGAGGAGCAGAGGGACAAGCAGGCTCCCTGCTGAGCAGAGAGCCCGATGCGGGATTCAGTCCCAAGACCCTGAGATCATGACCTGAGCCGAAGGCAGACGGTTAACAGACTGAGCCACCCAGGCACCCCCAGAATGTTCTTAATAAGGAGTAGTTCTTTCAAAAACCAGAAGAAATGAACAAGTCTCTCAAGTCTTATACTCTGTAGGTAAGACCAGGCACGGGGAGAATCCAAGTCTTGTGTAGGAGCTCAGAGGTTCTGGGGTGTGGGTTCTGCTTACCCTCATAACTATCCTCTAACCTGACACCCCCAAGTCAGGGAGCTGTCTTGACATTTACCGCCACAGTGTCTCTCATGATGGCCTCCAAGCCTCCCCTGAGACTGTGGGTCCTGCATCCCTGACATCTCAACTCTGATAGCTCCCCACTTGGGCCACCACCCCACAGGTGAAGATCTCCTTGTGCGCCTGGACCACTGAAGATGCTCCTAACGGACCCCCTGCTCTTCCCTGGCCCACCTCTAGCACCATTTCCTTCTAGCACCTAGAGTTCATTGCCAAGTTTTCGGTATGAGGGAGATTATTTAAAAATACAAATTGGATCTTATCGCACCCTTACTTAAAATCCTTCAGTGGCGTCCCGCTGCACCAAAGGAAGCTCTAGCTCTTCACCATGTCTTCCAGGGCCAGGCATGCTCTAAATCTTGCCTGGTCTCCTCCCCTGTCCTGTTACTCTGTCTCCTTTGCTCCCTGTATTCTGGCTACACTCACCAGCCACAGGATCTTGGTATCTGCTATTCTCTCTGCTTGGAAGGATCTTCCCTAGACCTTCATTTACACTACTGATTTCAGGTCTCTGCTTCCAAATCACCTCCCCAGGCCCTTGGCCACCTACATAATAGCCCTGTGCCCACTTGCAGACTATCATTTCAGTCTGTTTTTGTTTTTTTTTTGTAAGGGCCTACTTAGCCAGACGAAGCCATTTTGTGTTCATGCAGTTAACTTAGATTGACCCTGCCCCTCCCAGAGAAACTTACTTGCAAAGCCCAGATACAAGGGCGGGTCAGGCCAGGTGGAGACATCCAATCAGTGGGGTGCGCATATATCTACTAGGGTAAGTTGAAATTCCATTGGCCACCCGTGTGTGACCTAGCATGACTGTGCAGTTTTCTCTGTGTGTTGCTGACCTAGCATGACTGTGAAGTTTTCTCTGTGTATTGCAATCTCATTGGCCACCTGTGTATAGCCAGGCTCAACCACCTCTATAAAATTTAGTCTGTGAGGCTGGGAAGGGTCTACTCTTTGTAAGAGATGGCCCCAACCAGTCGGTTTGATGCTTGGCTCAAAATAAAGCTTTGCTTGACCTTCGCTTTGTATCAGTCTCGTTCCTTTGATCATGGACCCAATAGTTTTAGGGTTTTTTTACAGAATTTTCCCCTATCTCAAATTCTCTCTTTATGTATTTGTCATAGTAGAATGAAAGCTCTATGAGACCATGGACCTCCTCGTCTTATTCTTTGCTATCTCTCTAGGACTAAGCAGATGCCTGGACCATCCTGGCTCCCATGTGATCTAATCCTTCTAGAGTCCTCTGAACTACACTCTGTGTGATTAATGGAACCAATCCTTTATGACCTGCTGAACCTTGCCAACCTCCCCGGAGCCATACTACTGCCTTCTAAACACGGCTTCCTAGAATGTGTTTCTTTTGCCCCCCTCTTCTTTCCCCAGCATGTCTAGAATACAGGAACCCCAAGTTCTACGAGTGTAATACCCAGCTTCCTGGGCAAGTCCATCATGTAAATGTTACCCAGCTATATGCTGGGAGGGCTGCTGGAGTTAGCAGCATCCCATTTAGGGGAGGTCAAAATTCCAGAGCAACTTCTTCAGGGTGATAACTGCTGGGCCAAAGCATATAACAGAAACATAACTTCATAAGAAGCAACCACTTACTATTAGTCAAGGGATGCCGCTAGCTTGTATGGGAATTTATGTACAGATCCTAAAAAGGCTCCCATCTGAGCAGATGACGCTCCTTGGGTGCAGGGTGTGGAGGCATGCAGGCTGGGTTTAGTTCTCTACTCAACTCCTTTGCTGGGGGTCTTTGTGCAGTGCACACATCTCACAGCTATCCTTAGCATCTTCGAATGGCCATCTTAGAGATCCCATGTCAAGCCCCATAGGGTGAATTATCAGCTTTCTTTTTGTGAGCCTCTGTTCTTTGATATTTTACATCAACTCCCAACTAGCCATGGTAAACAGGAAATGGAGCTATAATAGCCAAAGATATTCCCCAAATATTACTTTAATAAACTTCACTATACTTACCAGGCCCTAAACAGCCAGGTGCTGGGGTAGACCCTAAGCACAGTGTCACATTTTGTCAACCATAGGACATTGGCACTTTGTGAAAAGAAAAAGTAAGTTACAGAAATCAAAAGATACCAATTCAATAGATAATTCTCCCATTAGAAAATCAAAATAAATTACGTATGGGCAGATAAATAGAAACTTTTAATAGCAGCGCACCTGGTTGGCTTGGTTGGTTAAGCATCCAACTCCTGATTTCAGCTCAGGTCATGTTCTCAGTGTCCTGGGATCAAGTCCCTTGTCAGGCTTTCTGCTCAGCGCAGAGTCTGCCTGGAAGTCTCTCTTTCCCTCCCCTTCTTACTCCTGCCCTTATGTGTGCTTGCTCGCTCTCTCTCTCTCTCTCAAATAAAATAAATAAAAATAAAAGGAACACTTCTAATAGTAGATACTCTGGGGGAGTAGGACAATGGGACTCACAGTTGATGTATTTCTGCATTGTCTAACTTATTTTTGTTTACGATAAGCATACAATTGCTTGGTTTTTTTTTTTGGAGGGGAGGAGGGGCGGAGGGGGAGGCAGAGAGAATCTTCAGCAGGCTTCACACCCACTGCAGGTGGCCTGAGACATGCCTCTGCGCTTCTAGCACCTGCGGGCTGGTTCCACTCCTGCCATGTGAGTTAACACAGCAGGACGCGTGTTCTTCTCTCTCCCAGGAGAAGACGAATGACTTAGCAGCAGCCCTGGCCATCACAGTGAATGTGGACCCTTCTGATGAGTCATTACAGGTACTTTGGGAAACTTCTTTAATGTTCCATGAACAATGCCATGGCCCCAAACTCAATCAGAAGTGGAAATTTCAACACAGAATGAAAAGCCTCCTTTTCTCGAAGAGGCCATCAGCGCAATCTCCGGCTGAAAAGCCAGCCAAGTGCCCTCGAACCTTCCCCACAAGGCCAGACGTTTCTCACGCCCACCCGTGACGCACAAGCCACATCCGATGACATTACAGGCCACCTTCTGTCTCATGCCTGTGGGTTGGTGAAAGTCCCCCACCACATGTCAATGAAGGGGACAAAGGTCTTCTCATACCTGACACTGGGTGGTCAACATCACACAGAAAACAATGGAACCCCAACATCTTTATGTTTTGTGAATCTGAAAAAGCACTTACGTGGCACCGTTTATCAGCCTCGAAACAGTCTGAGATATGGGTGACCCTCCCACACCTCCCTTCCCTTGGTTCTCAGCGAGATTAATGTGGGGCACACACCATTGCTGGCGAGGCAAGCCCTGAGGCAGCCCAAGGAGAGGCAGGCCAGCAACTCACTTCCCGTCTTTCCTTTGCCAAGAAGTCATCAAGCACACGGAGGGTTTTCTTTCATGAAACCCACTTTATCCTTATCTTTGTTTTCCTTCTGAACGAGTCCCAGTTGGAGGATTAGGCACAGATTCGTGTGTTTTTATTGGAAGCCCCGGGTCAGCAGCATGGAGGTGAGTGTCCCCCAAATGAGCCACGAGGCCCAATTCCTCTCTGATTTAACAATGTGAAGACTTGAAAGTAAGTCACAGATGACTTCCAAAGGAAGCTGTGAGGCTTTCAGAAGTCTGGCAGCCAGGGGACACATCAAATCAGCCCTGGGCATAACGGACAGGCTGTCTGGAGCTCCCGGATTCCCACTGCCAAAGTGTCTTCTCTCAGCAGCTGGCTTGTTTTAATCACGTATTGTTTATAATAAACAAATTAAGTGTTATTCCTTTTTTTTTTATAATTTTACTTATTCATTTGTCAGAAAGAGAGAGCACAAGTAGGGGGAGCAGCAGGCAGAGGGAGAAGCAGGTTCCCTGCTGAGCAGGAAGCCCAATGCGGGGCTCGATCCTAAGACCCTGGGGTCACCACCTGAGCCAAAGGCAGATGCTTAACTGACTGAGCCACCCAGGCAGGTATCCCCCAAGTGTTATTCCTAACTAGACATATTCACTGTAGAAAATTCAGAACATGCAGAAAAGCAGAGAAATGAAAAACCGCGCACAATCCTGCCATCCGGAAAAGGGAGGTAACACATCTCTCTGCAGAACTCCGAGGCAGTAGAGCGAGGCACAAACAGCCCCACAGGAGGATGAGGGTTAAATGAGTTTATTGAGAATTTAGCATAGGCTAAGAACGAAAGAATGAGTTGCTAATTGTGGCTAATACCTTGATGTATTTCCTTTCAGTTTCCATACATGTGTGTCTACACACATCAATATTTCATAAACTTTTCATCTTTCCTGTGAAGAAATTAAATTTTTCTTAAACTTCCTACCTGTGTTCAATTTCAGTGGGGCTCTCACTAATCTGGCGTTATGGACCCTCGACTATAATGGGAAGAAGGACGAGCAAACACAAGACCGTGTTGCCTCTGTATAGAGGGAATAATGTGTATTCCTACCATCTGGACATAAGCTTGGACATGATATTTTTCCAGAGGCGGTACTGTGTTTTTCCCAAATCACACACATCCTTACCTCGTCGCCTATCTTATCAACAGCACAGGCTTTACAAGAAAGCTGTCTGGGGTGAGGGTTCATTTTGCAATCACAGAAAAGAAAGCAATGCTCTGTGACCTGCCTGGAGATTAGACTGGCCACCTTGGCCTCATTAGTGTGAGGAGCTCATCTGTCGGGCTCACCAAACCCAACTGTGTACATAAAAGTGTCCCATGTGCGGTCACTGCACTCGGGAGTCTTCTTTGATGCTGGTGCCAAAGGGTGCCTTGTGGAAGGGACTGGCCAGGGAGCCATGATTCCAACCAGAATCAGGACCTGACAGATGTAATCAGTGCCAGACCTGAGCTAGGTCCTGGGGTTACGTGGTAGAAAGGACCTAATCTCTCTTTTCTAGAAGCATGCATAGCTCTACATGCTTTTAGGAGAGAGAGGGCCCGGGAGCAGGAGCGGGGAGGCTGTGTGGAAATGATCAGTGCCATGCCAAGGGCGTGAGAGAGCGGAGTGGAGCTGAGTCTTCAAGCAGCCACTAGAGTGTGTTAGACAGACAGACGGGGAGAGAGGCACCCAGAAGCATCCGGTGGGCTCAGAACGCCACCTGCCTGGTTCAAATTCCAGCTCTGCTGCTTGCTAGCTCTGTAACTGTGGGCAAGCTCCTTGACTGCTCTGGGCTTCTCTTAAGCTTGTTTTAAGTAAGATTTTACACACACACACACACACACACACACACACACAATAACAGTTTTTAGGGGCACCTGGGTGGCTCAGTGGGTTAAGCCTCTGCCTTCCGCTCAGGTCATGATCTCAGGGTCCTGGACTTGAGCCCCGCATTGGGCTCTCTGCTCATCGGGGAGCCTGCTTCCTCCTCTCTCTCTCTGCCTGCCTCTCTGCCTACTTGTGATCTCTCTCTCTCTCTCTGTGTCAAATAAATAAATAATCTTTAAAACCAGTTTTATTGAGATATGAGGTATAATTCACAAGCTAAGATACTCACCCATTTAAAGTGCACAATTTAAATTGTAGGATCTTAAATAATAAAATGCAGGATATTTAAATCCTACCTTAAAATGGAGGATGAATTATGCAATCTCATATTCATTTTGGAATATTATCATCATCCTATAAAGAAGCCTCATACCCAGGGGCCGCCATTCCCCTCTTCCCTCTAATCCCAATTCCTGACAACCCCAAGTCTACTTTCTGCTTCTCCAGATCTGCCTTTTCTGGACCTTTCCTCTAGACACAACATGCGATCTTTGGCGCTGGGCTTCTTGCGCTCAGGAGGAGGCTTTCCAGGTCTGGGGTGATCCCGTCCCGTGTCCAACGAGAGCAGTCCCGGAATCCGCCTCAAGTGCGGGTGTTTTTTTGGGGGGGGTGGTTTCTGGAAGAGGGCAGGGCTCTCAGGTACCTGGCACAGAGTGAGTTCTCGGAAACGTCAGGCCTCCTCATGCTGAAGCTCCTGTGCGGAGCCAGGCAAGGGACCAGTGGAACAGGAGTGCTGTGGGTAAGGCGCCCGGCATCCGCGCCCTCAAGCGGCCCAGCGATCCGCCGTGGCTCACGTGCACCTGCTTCCCGGGTGAACACGGAGCCCGGCCAAAGGCAGGGTATAACTGCAGGGGTGGAGGCCTGCGAGGTGAGGCAGGTGAGGCGGGCGAGCCCTGAGTGAGGATCATGGAACACCATCCCTCCAGAGCGCCAGGAGGAGCAGATGTGGGGAGGGGCTTTGCACCAGGGAACCCCTGCAGAAAGGGCCACAGCCACTGTCCTCCCCAAGCCTGTCGGAGAGGCAGACAGCGGGGGCTCTCACCCAGGGTCCATCATAAGCTGCCAGGTGCTTTACCAACTCCTCCCCCCCCCCCCCCCGCTCCCTTGCCCCCGGAGAGCTCCGCAGCCCTGCAAGGCAGCCCAGAGTGATTCCAATCCCATGGAGGAGGAAACTGAGGCACAGGAGGGACCAAGACATCCTGGGTGGTTTTCACCTCAGGGCTTTGCTGGAGGCACTGGGATTCAAACTCGCGCCTGGCTGATGGAAGTGATACTCTCTCTACCATGCCCGGCTCTGCCACCGCATGATTGTAACTATGTGTCCCGCACGGAGCTGTCCCCTCCCTCACTTTCCTTATTCTATTATTTTCTTTAAAGATTGATTCATTTATTTTAGAGCAGAGGGAAGGGGCAGATGGAGAGGGAGAGAGAGAGAATCCTGAAGCAGGAGCGTGGAGCCCCACATAGGGCTCAATCCCAGGACCCTGGGATCAGGACTTGAACCGACATCAAGAGTTGATGCTTAACCAACTGAGCCACCCCGGCGCCCCTCCCCTTACTTATTTTAAATGTCCTTCCCTTCTTCTTCTAGTTCTAACACGCAGTAAACCAAACCCTCATCACCTTATCTGTTACAATATCATAAAAGTTCAATCACATCTCTCCTGAGCCGTCTTCTCAAAATGAAGTGCCTTTTGATGAAACAACCATACTTGAAGAGGAGAACAGACAAAAATGACTGCTGATGGTTTCCGCTCTTATGCAAGGACCCCCTCCAGGTTTGTTTCAGCTGGCCCAAGAGAACCCAAGTGAGCAAAGCACCCAGCTCTCTGACTCTGGTAAAAGACGTTCTCCTCCAGTCCTAGGAGTGATTCACCATTTGCTTTACTTGACAAACCTGTCCAAGCCCATTCCTTTTCTGGTTCAGCCCCGGGAAACATACCCAAACTGCATAAAGAGCTCTGTCTTCTTTTTAGCACACCGTCTCAGGGTATACATCCTTTTTGGCCATTTGTCATGTTGCAGAGAGAGAAAGAACATGAATAAAACCAAGGACAGTGAAAACGTGGCTCAATGGAACTTTTCCATACTGTCATGAAAAAATGAAATGCATAACCACATCAGAAAACAACTGCGTATCCTCTTGCCATGGGTGCCCACCCTGCAGCCTAGCCCTGCCACCCCCCAGGTAGTCACCCTAGGATAGTGGTGCCCAAAAGGGGGGCCCCAGAGCAGCAGCAGCAGCATCGCCTGGAATCTGATTAGAAAGACGAACTCTCCGGCCCTTCCTCAGACCTACTGAGTCAGCAGTTCTGGGAATGGGGTCTGGCAATCTGTGTTTTAACAAGCTTCCAGGGGATTCTCATGCAGGCTCGGGTGTGAGGTCAGAGACACTAGTAAATAGTCACACGTACACACCAGGAAATATCCCTCAAGATGTTCACGGTGCCTCTGCTTGTAATGGCAAAATCTGGGGAAAACCCTCAAAGAACCCAAGTCAGGAGAATGGAGAAGTAACCCGAGGAAGCACCTATGACAGCACAGTGTACGGAACCCAAAGTAAATGAATGAGTTACAGGTCTGGCGTGTTACAGATGAATTCTAGAAACAGGATCCCGAGGTGACAGGGAAAGTTAACTCTATTCAGTTTGATGCTTCTTTTGTAACGCTCCAAGTCAAAATATGAAACAATATACTGCTTAGGGTTACATACTTAGGTGATGAAAATATAAATGTAAAAACCCAGGGGAATGACAACCACAGAGTTCCAGGCAGTGGTCACCTCTGCAGATAGGAGGTGGGGGGACAGGTAGGGAGATGAGACAGTGTAGGTGACGCTCCTGTTCTTAGCACGGGTAGTGGGTTCACGGGTGTCTGTGTTATTGGGAGGATTCATAAGCTCTAAGAGAGCAGGCATTTAGACAGGAGCTGGAGGCAAAGGCAGTGATAAGTAGGTGACAACTAGAAGCCTGAGAGCACAACATCCTGACTTTGGGCTTTTAACATTCCTGACCTTAAGGCTTCCATCGCCCAGGGGCTGATGGACCAACAGCCAAAGGCACAGAACCCGAGTTCTCCTCTTTAACCTCTACCCCAGGGTAGCCTAGAGCTTCCTCAGAACGGATTTACACTGTGGTTTCGATGCCCTCTCCTGACCCCCTTCCCAAGAGGGTCAGGATCCTTCTGGCAAGAATACTATAGAGCCCCAAATGTCCCCTCTCGCCTGGAAGGAGGAGTCCCTTAGGTGACTAACAACCTCAGTGAGAGAGCGCCCCAGCCATGACCCAGAACTTGTGCAAACAGGAAAGGACAAGACACCCCTAAGCCCAGAGCCATTACCACACTTGGGTCGGCCCGCCCTCCTTCTTGAGAGCAGAGGGTCCTTACAAGACTGCTTTGTGCCTGTGACCTGCCTTCTGGCTGTCTTTACCGAAGCCTGGATCCTCATGTTAATCTTTTGTGGGGAATCCCAGAACCGAGACGTCCACGCACACAGTGGCCGACTCTCCCGCTGGCACCCCATGGACGCTACGCGTATCTTCCCATCCGTGTCAAATACTAAGTGAGAAAGGGCAGGGGAAGGGGATGAATTCTGCCCTGTACCACACCATCTCTTGCTCAGTTGGGAGAATGATGGTCAGGGAAGCTATTCTGCCAGAGAAAACGTGAGAAAGTTCTTCAGAGGGAAGCATTACTGCCCTCTGAGGAACCCGTGGAGTGATGGAGGCTGACCCATGCAGAGCATTTCCTCCTCTCTACTCCTCTTCAACCTCTGTCTTGAGAAGGGTAGATAATAGGCTCTTAGGGGCCCCTTTGCTGCTGTCGTGCTTTGTCTGGGTTATGCCATCCACGGGTCACTTGAGGGCCCACAACGTGCTGGGCAGTGACAGGGAATTTGGTGACAAGGAAGGAATGAGCCGATAGGCAGATGAGGGAGTCAAGGGGGGGCAGCTGGTCTAGGAGCCCCAGGCCCCCTGAAACAGCAGGAACTGAATATATAGAGGAGCTTTCAGTACCTAAAAATATATGTGTGTGTGAATATATATGTGTACATATATTTATTTTATTTTATTTTTTACCACCAATTGAATCCTCCCTGGGACTGGAAATAAACTGCTGCTTGGAAAATCGCCAATCTTTCCGTGAACGAAAGAACAAGTTTCATTTGAAGGCAGAACCTAACCACCCCGAAAAGTACTTAAATATTTGTGCCACGAAGTCCACAGTTAAGAAGCGGATGCACCATGCCCGTTCTCCCTCTGACCGACTGGAGGCAAGGCCCCATTTTCATTTCCCTGTGCAGACTGACTTCAAACTGTGGCAGGCTCTTCGAAATGAGAGGGGCTGCAGCGGGGTCCCTGCAGGCCCAGGGTTGGGCCAGCCTTCCACGCGGGCAGCTAGCCAAGCTCCCTCTGTCTTCTGCCATATGTATTTTCCTTAGTTCCCAAAAGTGTCCTCAAATGGTCACAGGATGTACCTTGTTAAATGAAACATACTCTTGAAACACCAAACAGCTTTAATACACTGTGATGAGGGAGTCGCATGTGAGGCCGGGGAAAACATGTACAAAAAAATCAAGTGTGAGGAACGTTTCACTTTGAGACTAGCTGAGGCACAGCTACAGAACTGCTCTGGGGGCCATGACCCCCCATCCACCCATCCACATGGCTCCTTTTGTCCCTTCGGAAAATGCAGAAAGATTCTTCTTATTCAACAGAACATACACGGTACCATGGAAGAAACATTTGGGAGGTACAGGAGATTTTGTTTTTCCATTTAAAAAATGAGCTTTTAATTTTAGGTTAGTTCTAGATTCACAGAAATATTGTGAGATTTCAGAGTTCCCACATACCCTGCACTTCATTTCCCCTATTCCTAATAGCTTCTGTGAGCACGGTATATTGGTTAGCACTAATGAACCAATATCAGCACATTATTATTAATTAAAGTCCCATATTTTATTCAGGTCTCCTGTTTTTATTGACTGTCCTGTCACTGCTGCTGGATTCCCACCAGGACACCAGCTTGCCCTTAGTCACCGCGTCTCCACAGGAACCTTGGGTCTATAATACCTCCTCACACTGACCTTGTTTCTGGTGACCTTGGGAGGTATAAGGAGTACTCGTTAGGTACTATGTAGAATATTCCTCAGGTGAGATTTGTCTGATGCCTTCTCATGAGGAGACAGGGAGGATAGTTCTAATAACATATCGTTGGGGACGAAGACCAGGAGTGGAAGGGCTCTTCGTATAGGACACCCAAGCAACTCACTGTCCATGTGACTCATCACTGATGATTCTGGAACCCTGATCACCCACCTGGCTGAGGGACCGTTTGCTAGGTTCCTTCACTACAAAGTTGCCCCCAGCCTCCCACCCACCTCTTCCGTCCCTGGGGGATGTCACTGTACACCCACATGTAAGTGGGACAAGTTGGTTCATTCATCTTTTTCGAGGGCAGAGCTTCTACATAAATTATTTGGAATTCTTCTTGCCTTCCCCATTTATTTATTGAATCATTTACTTAAATTAATTTGGACTTGTGCATATTTACTTTATATCTGGGTTACTATCCAAATATTAATTTTTACTTAATTTTATTGCTCAAATTGTTCCAGCTTTGTGCACTACAATCTCTTTTGGTTGGCTCCTGTGCTCGTTTCACATACCTCCATCATTGTGAGGGTTCTTCTTTTCTTGAGAATTTCCTTAATGGTGCATATGATTGTACTATAAGCTTTCATCCTAAAATTAAGCAGGTTTGGGGGCTGACAGTGGGAGAGAATAGGACTTTGCTTGAAATCTGAGCTATTTTTACGACATTTTCTTTCTCTTTTGTTTAAGGTTTTATTTATTTATTTATGAGAGCAAGAATGAGATAGCACAAGGAGGGTAGGGGGAGTAGCAGAGGGAGAAGGAGGAGTGGACTCCCTGTTGAACAGAAAGCCCAACATAGGGTGCGATCCCGGGACCCTGAGATCATGACCTGAGCCAAAAACAAACACTTAACCCACTGAGCCACCCAGGCACCCCATGGCTTTTTCTTTATAAAAAGCCAACCCTTTCAAAATGTTCCATCCTTTCTATATTGTATCTACAAAAATTCCCTTTCCCTTCAACTGACGGTAAGAGGCTCTTCCTTCTCCTTTTAGCTGAAATGTCCACTAAGAAGTACAGAATCTGGGCCTCACACATCACCTACAACCCAGGGCCCTGGCATCAAACAAACAAACAAAAAAATCCAAAAAAACCCCTACAATTTCTTGAGCCAAAGACTTGGTTCCTCACCAGTTGAATTGTTCCTCTCCTTATCAATTCTGCAAACAGAGCTGCTGAGCTCCGAGGCCACAGGGAGAAATGTGTTGCGTGGTTTTTCAGAGTTCAGCTATATTTATTTTTCTATTGCTTCTGGAACAAGTTGCCACAAATTTAGTGGCTTAAAGCAACACAGATTCATCAGCTCCTAGTTGTAGAGGTCAGAAGTCCAACGCGGGTCTCACGGAGCTAAAACCAAGGTGTCTGCAAGGCCAAGTTCCTTTCTGAAGAAGCTGCGAGGAGAGACAGTTTTCCTTGCTCACTCGGGTTAATGACTGAATTCAATTCCTTGTGGCTACAGAAGCAAGGGTCCGTTTCCTTGCTGGTTCAAAGCCGAAGGCTCTTTCCAGCTGCCCAGTGTCCCAGCTCATTGTGGCTGCCTGCATTCCCTGGCTCGTGTCCCCCTGGCTCGTGGCCCCCTCTTCCATCTTCAAGGGTAGCTTTGGTGGGTGGAGTCCCTCTTGTGGTTTGCCTCTTTCCTGGTCTTATGTCATATTTCTCTGACTTCTGCTAGGAGAGATTCTCTGCTTTTAAGAGCTCCTAGCACAAAAAAATGAGCCCATGTGGATAATCCAGAATGATCTCCTTATTTAAAGTTCTGGGGACTAAGGTATGGACATCTTTGGGGGGCACTCCTCAGTTTATCAGATCAGCACAGTGTCTGGTGTATCAGAGGCCTTCACTGAATGACCATGTACTTTAATGAATGAAAGAGGCAAAGAATGCCTCTCCCTGAGTGTGTGTGAGCCGGAGGCGGGAAACCCAGCTGCTGTCTGCCGTATTGCTGATGGGAAGTATTCTATGGAAGATGCTAAGTATTTGCTGGGCAGACAGGCTGATGGTTTAGAATAATGAAAGCAACTCGGGTCTTGCTTAATATTTCAATGAAACAGGGTTCTCAGTTCTGGGTGCACATCTGAATCACTGAGGAACTTTTTTAAGGTCTTATTTTTGAGAGAGAGAGAGAGTGTGAGCGTGTGCTCATGCAAGCCAAAAAGCACAAGGAGTGGGAGCAGCAGAGGGAGAGAGAGAGAAGCAGACTCCCCACTGAGCAGGGAGCAGGATGTGGGGCTCTATCCCAGGACCCTGAGATTATGACCTGAGCCGAAGGCAGTCCCTTCACCAAATGAGCCACCCAGGTGCCCCACTGAGACTTTTAATTATTTTTTTCTTTAATTTTTATTTTTTAAATTTCTTTTCAGTGTTCCAGAATTCATTGTTTATGCACCACACCCAGTGCTCCATGCAATATGTGCTCTCCTTAATACCCACCACCTGGCTCACCCAACCTCCCACACTCTCTCCCCTCCAAAACCCTGTTTGTCTCTCTGAGTCTACAGTCTCTCATGGTTCGTCTCCCCCTTCAATTTCCCCCAACTCACTTCTCTCTCCATCTTCCCATGTCCTCCATGCTCTACAAATAATCAGAACCGTATGATAACTGACCCTCTCTGCCTGATTTATTTCACTCAGTATAATCTCTTCTAGTCCCATTCATGTTGATACAAAAGTTGGGTATTCATCCTTTCTGATGGAGACATAATACTCCATTGTATATATGGACCATATCTTCTTTATCCATTTGTCCGTTGAAATGCATCTTGGTTCTTTCCACAGTTTGGTGACTATGGCCATTGCTGTTATGAACATTGCAGTACAGATGGCCCTTCTTTTCACTACATCTGTATCTTTGGGGTAAATACCCAGTAGTGCAATGGCAGGGTCATAGGGAAGCTCTATTTTTAATTTCTTAAGGAATCTCCACACTGTTTTCCAAAGTGGCTGCCCCAACTTACATTCCCCCCAACAGTGTAAGAGGGTTCCCCTTTCTCCACATCCTCTCCAACACATGTTGTTTACTGTCTTGTTAATTTTGGCCATTCTGACTGGTGTAAGGCGGTATCTCAATGTGGTTTTGATTAAAAAACACCTTTGCCAGGAGCCTCCACAGAACAGTCATGTGAGATTCTGGCTGCATCGCTATTTGTTAAAAACAAAAACAAAAACAAAAAAAAAACCCCAAAACTCCTCAGGTGATTCTAAGTACAGCTGAGGTTGAGACAAAGCCACTGGCTTAGAATTAGCCATATTTTGTAACTGAAGACTTAATATCTTTCAGATTCTACTACCTTTGGTCATGGGCTGAATTGTGTCCCTCAAATCCATATGTTGAGGCCAGTACCTCAGAATGTGACTGTGTTTTGAGATAAGGCCTTTAGTAAGGTAATTATGTTAAAATGAGTTCCTATGTGTGGGCCCTAATCCAATAAGAAGACATCAGGACACACACATGCACAGAGAACACAGCCATCTACAAGCCACGAGCAGAGGTCTCAGAAGAAACCAACCCTGCCGACACCTTGATCTTAGACCTTAAGTCTCTAAAGCTGTAAGAAAATGAATTTGTTGTTTAAACCCCCTAGTGTGTGGTGCTTTGTTGGGACAGCCTAGCAAACGAATATAACTTTTAAACATCTGGTGCGTCTGGTCTTTCTTATTAAGTGCAGGCTCCTGAGGTTGGGGTGGGGGGCTTGTCTTTCTGCCTTTGTTTGCTATTGTTCGTCTTGCAGTAGCGAATAGAGCAGTCCTTCAGTAAATACAATCAAACAACCACACCCAGAGTTTGTCCCTGAGTTTGTCCCAGGTCTGCAGCTCATGGACTGTGTGATTGTTGGCTAAGCTTTACCAAGCTTTACAGCCTTCACCAGTAAAATGCCATTACTTCATGTGACCGCAGAGATAACGTGTGATTGGAAAAACCTGTATGGTGGGAAATCTACCAAGATCTTTCTGAGGGTCTGTGTGACTTTGATTTTAGTGGAAGGGCTTACTGGGTAAATACTGAAAGAATGAACAGAGTGTCATGGCAAGTTCGTGCAAACTGTTTCTTCTATCAGCCCAGCTGCCCTTTTTTATTTTTATTTTTAAAGATTTTATTTATTTATTTGACAGACAGAGATCACAAGTAGGCAGAGAGGCAGGCAGAGACAGAGGAGGACGCAGGCTCCCTGATGAGCAGAGAGCCCGATGCGGGGCTCAATCCCAGGACCCTGAGATCATGACCCAAGTCGAAGGCAGAGGCTTTAACCCACTGAGCCACCTAGGCACCCGCCAGCTACCCTTTTTAAAAAAGATTTATGTATTTGAGTGAGAAAGAGAGAGAGAGAGCATGTGCACATGAGCACATAGCGGGAGGATCAGAGGGAGAGAATCTTCAAGCAGACTCCCTGCTGAGCACTGAGTCTGATTCAGGGCTCAATTTCATGATCCTGAGATCATGATCTGATCCCAAACCAAGAGTTGGTCCCTTAATGACTGAGCCAGCCAGGCGCCTCTGGCAGCCATTTTAAAAATTAGTTCTGACATTGATCTCCTCCAAGTTACAGTTTCCCTTTTTTTTTTTTTTTCACGTTTACCGAATGCCTTGGGCCAGTTTGTGCATATCACATTCCAAATAAGACCCAACAATTTCATACACGACCCTTAAAATTTAAATGGCTACAGCCCTTTTGGAAAGCAATATCAAATTAAAGGTAAAAAGCTATTAAAATATTCATATCCCATTTTCTAGAAATTTCACTTCTGTTACTCAATTTGAGGGAAAGACGTTAACTAGAGAAATAAGTTTATTCATAAGCACATTCATAGCATTATATATAATAGTGAGAAATCAGCAACCATCTAAATGCCCAGTAAAAGATGTTAAATAAAATATAGAACATGCTCAACACAGACCGTTATGAAACTCAAAAGTGCAAGAAACACTTATATTTTGGTGTTTAAGAAAAAGATGCAGAATACATATGTTAAAAATGCATAGAGATAAGGCGGAAAGAAAATCCAGCAAGGTGCTAATGATGGGGGAACAGAAGGCTAGCTGAGGACAAAGCAGAAGCTGGCACCCTACAGCTCACTCACCCCCCCACCCCCTCACCCCTATGACATGTATGACATTCCTCAGGCACTCCTGGCTGCCCTAAAGGAAGAACAAATAGTTAACTTATAGAGACCACAATCCTGCAGGACCTGAGTCTCCCTCCATTTACAAATGTCCTAGTGATTTACAAGGAATAGGCTTTCTTATCAATAGCCCAACTTCCAAAGACCCATAACTCAGTTCCTGAAGCCCTTATATCATCCTCCCCTCCATAAAATTGAGAGAGGCTGAGGCAGAGGTAAATGTAAATAAAGTTAAATTTCTTCTAAACCTAAAGCTCATTGATAAAGGATGTGTGATATAGTAGGAGTCTGACATTCCTCCAGAAAGCTCTCAACTATCTTCCTTTTAATGCCTCACTAAAGGAAAAATAACCTCAACTAGACAAATAGCAAAGCCTCCAGTATCCTGTGTGTCTTCTTTAATACATGAAAGTTCTTTCAAACCCTCCCTTTTCTTTACCTCCTCCAACCCCATAGTATATAATCAGCCACCCCTCACAACCCTGGGGCAGCAACTCTTTCTGCCCAGGGGTCCTGTCCGGATGCCTTAATAAACCACCATTTTATACAAAAGATGTCTCGAGAATTCTTTCTTGGTCTTTGGCTCTAGACCACCCCACCGAATCTCACTTATATTCTAAAACTTCATCACTAATAACGTGGGTGCCTTAGCTGGTGGGATTGTGTGTGATCTCCTGCTTTCCTTCTACCTCTCTGGAGTTTCTGACTTTTTTTCCTACAGTGTATAGGTATTCCATTTATCGTGCCAAAAAAAATGAAAATAGAGTTAATATAAAACAACCAACAACAAAAACAGAAAAAGGACCCAGGAGATCCAAGTCACCTGGGCATTCTGCTATCACATTACAGGGCACACAAATGGTCGCATGCCATTTAGCGGATGATGGCGTTCTGGCATGGTGACATCCCTCCCAGAATGTTTTCCTGGTGTGGGTGTAAAACACATCCTAAGGAAGTCCCAGTGCTTACAGGGAGGCAAAGGGCAGACGCTGCCAAAGTGCTGTTTCAGCAACTTCTCATCCATCCCTTTAACAAAACATTCTCCTTAATTAATTTAACAGAAACCTGTCGATGAAAGTCAATATTTACACAAACCTGCAACTCTGATAAGGCATGTATGTTATTCTTACATTTTGCAGCATACTCTGCAGAGTGGTCCCTATCTCTGGAGTGAGCGACACAGCCATCGTGCTGGCCCACGAGCCAAGAGTCTGGGGGTTGACTCATTGCCTCTCTTGCCTCTCTCGGCGCCATGCTGGTCCTTCAAGTCCTGCTTATGAAGGACTCTGAGTCTCTCTCCCTCCATCCACTTATCTCTGTGGCTAATGCCACCACCATCTCTCCCTCAACAAGTATAATCACCTCCAAGCTGGAGACCGGTCTTCCTGCTAAATTAATCCTTCTCAACATCCAAAGAACAAATAATCCAGTCAAGAAATGGGCAGAAGACATGAATAGACTTTTCTCCAAAGATGACATCCAATGGCCAACAGACACATGAAAAAGTGCTCCACATCACTCAGCATCATGGAAATACAAATCAAAACCACAGTGAGATATCACCGCAAACCAGTCAGAATGGCTAAAATGAACGAGTCAGGAAACGACAGGTGTTGGCGAAGATGTGGAGAAAGGAGAAACCTCCTTTGTTGGTGACTGTTGGTGGGACAGTCACTCTGGAAAACAACATGGAGGTTCCTCAAAAAGTTGAAAATAGAGGTACCCTATGACCCAGCAATTGCACTACTAGGTATTTACCCTAAAGATACAAATGTAGTGATCTGAAGGGACACATGCACCCGAATGTTTATAACAGCAATGTCCACAATAGACAAACTATGGAAAGAGCAAAGATGTCCATCAACAGATTAATGGATAAAGAAGATGTGATATATATATACAATGGAATACTATGCAGCCATCAAAAAATGGAATCTTGCCATTTGCAATAACGTGGATGGAACTAGAGGGTAATATGCTAAGTGAAATAAGTCAATCAGAGAAAGATAATTATCATATGATCTCACTGATATGAGGAATTTGTGAAACAAGACAGAGGATCGTAGGGAAAAGGAGGGAAAAATGAAACAAGATGAAACCGGAAAGGGAGACAAACCATAAGAGACTCTTAATCTCAGGAAACAAACTGAGTGGAGGGGGGTGGGAGGATTGGGGTGGCTGGGTGATGGACATTGGGGAGGGTATGTGCTATGGTGAGTGCTATGAACTGTAAGACTGATGAATCACAGATCCATACCCCTGAAACAAATAATACATTATATGTTAGTAAAAATAAATAAATAAATTCACCCTCCTTTTAGGAGGGCAACAGACCCTCCTAAAAGATCTGGTGCATAGCACTTGGAAAAAAAAAAAAAAATGACACTTCCTTGTCTGCTTGCAATCAGGCGAGTTTATGTGGCTACAAGAAGTGACTGGCAACCTCAGTATCGTGTGTGTCCTCGTCTTCCCCTGGCCCCTTCCCATCAGCAGGAATGAGGGCATGGTAGTCATGGCGTCAAATTCTTTCCTTACTAAGAGGACATCACTGAGCAGCCAGCTGATAGGCTGCTGTATGAGACTCCATCGGCTGCAGTAACAAAACATCACAGACTTTGCAGCTTAAATTTGTTGCCTTAGTGTTCTGGAGGTCAGAAGTCTGAAAACACTTTCACTGAGCTAAAGTCAAAGTATGGGTTGAGTTTTTCCCTTTCTGGAGGATCTGAGGGGAGAAAGCTTTCCCTTGTCTTCTTCGCCTTCTAGACCTGTGTTCCTTGTATCCCTCGGCCCGCAGCCCCAGCCCACTGCGGCATCTTCAAAACCTTCTGCTTCATTGTCATGTCACCTTCTCCTGCTCACGGGACTCCTCTGTGTCCTTCTTGCATGGATTCTTATGATTACAACAGGCCCACTCAGATGACCCCGGTTATCTCCCTATTTCAAGATCCTTAATGTGATCACATCTATCTAGTCCCTATTCTGATAAAAGGTAATCTTCACAGGTTCCAGGGGTTAGGACGTGGAGCTACGCTGGGGGGTAGGGAGAGATATTATTCAGGCTACCACAGACATTAAATACAATCTCTCATGAAAATGCACATGTGATTTTGGGCATATGACCCAGAAGGCATTCAAAGAATTGAGTGGCAATGCTTAACAAAATTTTCTTCCATTCTCATTTGCCTATTCATGTAAATAAGGCTTCTTGGATGCTGATATTCAAATGAGAAATAGGGATAGAATTTATTCTAAACCCATCTCTTTCTAGCTGTAAGTAACATTCATTCATTGATACATCAATTGGAAAAAATTATAAAGCCCCATTCATCTCATTTAGAAATGTATTTCCAGTAAAATCTCACTTTTCAAGTCTAAGAGTTATTTTTCCAAGGATGTTACATATTCATGGGAGCTTGATCAATTGTGTACTGCTAATACTTGGGAGAGTAAATCAGAAAGAAATTTAAAAATATTTTTAAGCCTGATAATCACTGGTAATGAGAAAAATTAAATTTCAATTTGTGTATATACTTTTGTTGTAGGAAAAGGATGATGAAGAAAGACTTAGGTATAAAATGTATTTACTTGTATAAATTTCTGTGGGGAAAAGGAACAGATGGATACCCGGGTTCCAAGAGAAAATGAAATGCTATAAAATTTCTGACAGCTAAAGAAGAGCTTGTTCATGTATTATTAAAATAAGTGGTGGTTGGTGGGTATAAAATTGACTATCGTAGTGAGACCACTGGGTCCATTTATAAGAAAGACAGGTTAGTTTTGTTTTTAAATATCAATATTTATAATGTACCAAAAATCCATTTTTACTATTTATAGTTATGAAGAAATTCTAGATGCCAACTTAAACATGTGTTAGTTTTCCAAAATTCTTGTGGAACGTTTATGATTAAAGAGTTTGAAGACAACTGCTTATGACTGTCAGCTTGTCAGGAGAACGGCCCCCACTCTGGCCGTGGTAGGGCTGTCTTGCTTGAACCACAGTGTCACAAAGTGTCCTTGTGCCCTCAGGAAGGAGAGTGTCTCAGTGGCCATGGCAGCTTGATCAACAGAACAAGGCAAAACACCCAGACTCCGCTACCCATCAGCTCACTCATTCCCTTCCCTACCCTGCTCAGTGCGACACATTTGTTTGTGGTCCATCAGCCTCAAGGACTTACACCCTGGTTGCCGGCACTGTGCCCGGTTGTGAGAAGAGACCTTTCATGGCTCCAGATAATTAAGTTCTGACCACAAGCTGCTGCCCCAGAGCTAAATACAGAATTGCCTGCTTCACCATCAGAAAAACAAAGCAAGACACCAGTGACACTTATTCACAGCCTGTTACGAGACTATTTTATGAGTGGAATCTATATAAGGTGATCCTTTTGGGTGAACAGAAATGAGATAAAACTCTAAGTGAACTCTTGGAGGGGACTGATGATCTTTGCTGGAATGGTGCAAGCACGCACACAGCGCGACACGCACGCACCCACTTGAGGAATGAACAGAACAGAAACCAAGACTCAAAATGTGCCCAGCCGTGGGTGCTCTGGGTGCAGAGTGGGAACAGGATGCAGATTTGGTTGATGCAAGTATCATATATCAAAAATTAATAAAGAAAATGGATAGTCAGCAGAAATCAAAAGGAATAAAGAAAGAGGGTGGGAAATTTCTAAGCAAAGGCAAACTTCCCGAATCAAAGCAGACTCCAGGGGTGCATGGGTGGCTCAGTGGGCTAGGCCTCTGCCTTCAGCTTGGGTCGTGATCTCGGGGTCCTGGGATCAAGCCCGCGTCAGGCTCCCTGCTCAGCGGGGAG
The DNA here is from genome assembly GCF_902655055.1 of Lutra lutra. Classification (NCBI taxonomy): domain Eukaryota; kingdom Metazoa; phylum Chordata; class Mammalia; order Carnivora; family Mustelidae; genus Lutra; species Lutra lutra. The sequence continues at coordinate 118,762,969 of NC_062284.1, forward strand.
CAAGCTTCCCCCTCCCCCTCTGCCTGCCTCTTTGCCTGAGCAAAGTGATCACTCTGTCTCTGTCAAATACATATAAAATCTTAAAAAAAAAAAAAAAAAAAAAAAGCAGACTCCATCATGGTTTGGGCAGGAGTGGGAAGGACAGTGGGGCTCTAAGCCATCCCGTTTAGGCCTGTATCTTGGCTCTGTCATTTGCAACCTTTGTGACCTTGGACCAGAAACCTAATTTCCGTGTGCCTCAGTTTCTTCAAATGTAAAACAGGAATTCTATCTCATGAGGCTGCTGTGAGGGTTGAAAGAGCACTTCAGACAATGCTAATGATTGTGAGTTAGTATTCTTAAAAATGAATACTTCTTCAACACTGAATTCTCATCACTGACTAGACCTTGGGACAGAGCTGCCAGCCGAGATGGGTGTGTTCTAAAGGGCTTTCCTGGGGAAGCCTCAGATGCCAGTGTACACATGCAAGGGGAGAGGGTTGGGGGGCAAGGGGAGAGAGTTGGGGGGCAAGGGGCAGAGGGAGAGAGTGAATCTTAAGCAGGTTCTACGCTCAGCATGGAGTCCTACACAGGGCTCAATCTCACAACTCTGAGATCATGACTTGAGCCAACATAATGAGTTGAAAGCTTAACCCACTGAGCCACCCAGAAGCCCCAGCCCTGCAAGGAATCTTAACCAAAGACGGAAATTGAAATTTAGCATTGAGCAGCTAACTGAGTTTGTTGGGGACCTCTCTGACACCAGTTATGAACTCACTGTTGTTACTGAATTTATAAAACCTTAGGAGAAGAGAAGACCACAGTGGTGCATCACCGCATTTCCCAGGACTCGATCACTTGCAAGAAATTGACTCTCAGGGCTCCTGGGTGGCTCTGTTGAATGAGCCTCTGACTCTTGATTTCGGCTCAGGGCATGATCTCAGGGTTGTGAGACTGAGCCCTGTGTTGCGCTCCCCACTCAGTGGGGAGCCTGCTTGAGATTCTCACCCTCTGCGCCCCCCCATAAAGAAGTGAAATCTAAAAAAAAAAAAAAAAAGGAATGGACTCCCAGTTCAGCTCAGTTTAAGCTGGAAAGGAGAGAATGACTTATACGACCAGACCATAAGAAGTAGTCCTTCTTTGGGGAAGGTGGATCCAGGCAGGAAGACTAGTCTGGTCTTTCTCATCTCTGTCTTTTTTACATGTTAGCTTGTTGGGAGAAAATTCTAGTGTTTCTGCATATCTTCTGCGCTTTGTCCAAGGATGTTTCCAAAACTGCTCTGAGGCAGGGAGCAGCTAGGATTTGGCAATGCCATCTTAGATAAGATACAGTAACCACAAACAAAAAAAAAAGAATAGACAAAACTGAACTTCATCAGAATTTAAAACTTTGGTGCATCAAAGGACATTGTCAAGAAAGGGAAAGGACAGCCTGTAAAGTGGGAGAAAGTATTTGGAAATCATATATCTGAAAAGGTTTAGAGATCTAGTGATTTATTTATTTATTTATTTGACAGACAGAGACCACAAGTAGGCAGAGAGGCAGACAGAGAGAGAGAGGAAGCAGGCTCCCCGCCAAGCAGAGAGTCCGATGCTGGGCTCAATCCCAGAACCCTGGGATCATGACCTGAGCCAAAGGCAGAGGCTTTAACCCACTGAGCCACTGAGGCACCTCTCTAATAATTTTTTAAAGATTTTATTTATTTATTTGACAGAGATACAGCAAGAGAGGAAACATAAAGCAGGGGGAGTGGGAGAGGGAGAAGCAGGCTTCCTACTGTGCAGGGAGCCCTACGTGAGACTCAACCACGGGACCCTGAGATCATGACCTGGATCATGACCTGAGCCGACAGCTGTTGCTTAACGACTGAGCCCCCCAGGCACCCCAGTGATCCAGTGATTTTGTATCCATAACATATGAGGAACTCTTAGAATTCAACAACTAAAAGACAAACAACCCAATTAAAAAATGGGCAATGGAATTGAATAAACATTTCTACAAAGAAGATATACAAGTGACCAATATATACATGAAAAGATGTTCTACATCATCAGTTAACAGGAAAATACAAACTAAAACCACAGCAAGACACCAGTTCACACCCACTAGGATGGCTATAATAATGAAAAGAAAACAAGTATTGGTGAGAGTCTAGAGGAATCCGAACCCTTGTACATTTCTGGTGGGTTATAAAATGTTGCAGCTGCTGTAGAAAACAGTATGGTGGTTCCTCAAAAAGTTAAATACAGAATTACCCTATGCCTGGCCACTCCACTTCCAGATATAGATACAGATATAGATATATAGATATACACATACCCAGAATGGACAACAAGTATTTGTAGGAGAATGTTGGCTGTAGCACTATTATAATAGCCCTAAAAGTAGAAACCACCCAAAAGCCCACGGATCCTCAAGCACTGATCCATGCTACAACGTGCATGAACCTGGAAAACATTATGTTACCTGAAAGAAGCCAGATCCAAAAGGTTACACATTGTACGATTTCATTTCTATGAAACATTCTAGACAGATAAACCCATAGAGACAGAAGGCAGATGGGTGGTGGCCAGGGACTAAGAGGAGGGACAGATGGGGGGCAGGGAACTCTTAAAGGTAAGGTTTCCTATCAGGACAATGGGAATATTTCAGAAGGACATAGAGGTTGTGGTCACAGAACACTGTGAATGTACTAAACACTGCCAGATCTTGCACTTTAAAATGCTTCCTTTTGTTATGTAAATTTCACCTAAACTTAAAAACAATAACATTAAGGCCCCCTGCTGGGAGAAAAGTTGAGCTTGTTGGCTTGTCAGAACCCATGTGGACACAGAGCTCATGCTTCCTGGACGCTGAAATACACCGTCTAAATCTACCTGGGATTGTTTCCTTTCTGGCAGAATCTCCAGAAGCGCGGTAGGCTGACCCAGCCGGGTCCCGCTGCTTACAACCTGCTTGTGGCTTGAAAGGCCTCAGTATCCCCTGATGAACATGGACCAGCAGGGCATGTGAGACTTCTGCCCACGGGCTCGGTGCGCCATAGCAACAAAATGCGCGATAGCAAATTCTGCTCACACATCCTGCTTGTTTTCACCCACATCGTGCCAAGAAAATCTGTGGGCAAAGAAAGTGCCAAACACTTAGTGGGTTAGGGACACCTATTCCAAGAGGATACGGATTTAAAAGCAGGCTTCCAAAAAACGTTAGGAGGCTGCAGCCTGGAAGGGGAACAAGGGCTTCTTTAAGTGTCTTATATTTTGATCTGAACTATGGTTATGTGGATATAATACATGTGAAGAGTGCAAACAATAAATATAAAAATTTATCAAGCCCTATACCCAAGATTTGTACACTTGACTGCCTATATGTCGTTACCTCATTTAAAAATTGGGGGAGGGCAAGAAGGAAAGAATATACTTGGAATCCTTCCATCTAAACAGATAAAAATCCTTCCCCAGCAGATTAACAATATTGCGTCAGAGCTAGATGCTGCCCTTTAGAATGATTTGCGTGACAATAGTGGATTCTAGGATTCTAGCTCTGGTTCCTAATCCCAGTTTATTGAAAACTCACCTGAAGAGCTTTCTATAAATACCAAGGCCTGGGCACCACCCATGGAGAAGCTGATTTAATTGGCATGGGATGAGAATATCATTTTATGGTCCCCGTGGGGTTTTATCAGGAGTGGACAAACTGATCTGCGAGTGAAGTCAGCCTGTTGCCTGTTTTTGTAAATAAAGAGTTGCTAGAACCCCGCCACCAAACCTTCATCTATGTAAGTCCCCAGCTGTTTTCACACAACAGCAAAGTTGAACAGGTGTGCCAGAGACCATTGGGAATGCAAGCTTAAAATATTGACTAGCTGACCCTTTATAGCATAAGTCTGCCAATCCCCTAATCAGACCCGGACCGCACATTTGAGTCACCCGGGGAGTTTATAAATCACTCAAATGTCCAGTACCCCCAGGAAACCTCTGAGGCCAACTTTCCAGGGTAGGGCCTTCGGCATGATTTCTTTGTAAATTCCAGGACAGTTCATGAGGAGCCCTGATTCCTGAAGATTTGTCCTTGATGCTCTGGGGTAATGCAGTTCCTAGTGTAGCTCAAGAACCAACAACAGTGGGATGGCTGCCCCCAGATCATATGAGGAACTTAATAAAACTCAGATTCCCAGCCTTCCCCTTCAGAGACTCTGAGTCAGTAGGTCTGGAGGAGGGTCCATCAACTGCTATCATAAAAAAATAATGACCTCCACTCACAACTCTGGGTCTGGGAATGTTCATATTCAGGGGCTGAAACGAGACCAGGTCCCAGCCCCAACACCTCGAAGGCACAGTACTGGCTGGCCACCCGAGTGGGCAGTGGGTCAGTAGGAACCAAGTGACTTTGATCTGACTTTGGCTTTAAGTGCAATCAAGAGTAGGTTCTGCCCGGGCCCCACTTGGAGGGCACCCGAATGTCTGTGCTCCGCAACTGCACGGGAAGTGATCAGAGGAGGACCAGCAACTGCATGCAGAGATAAGGGCTACTTAGCCAAAAAGGAAACCGGCACTTTGGGGCTGCTAATGGAGAGGCCGGTGATCACCGAGCAATGAACTCCCTCAGGATGGTGGCAGCCGTCTGCTTCCAGAAAAGAAACCAGCAAACTCACTCACTCTGGAGGATGGATGACTCACAACAATATCCCAAGAATCAGGCGCACACACCTTCTGGGGCGGAGACACAAAGTAATCGGCCAAAAAACCACGCCCACAGGGTGCCAATTACTGTACAGGAAAGAAGAATGAGTGAAATACACAAACTCAGCCCTTCTGTGTTAGAACACGTGGGAAGAGCCGCTGTATTTAAGGCAGGGATTAGCTGGGCTTTGCAAGGGCCAACAGGATAAATCCTCAAAATTCTCAAACTTGGTTGCACTTAGAATCACCCAGGGAGGTTTTCTTTTAAAATCCTGAAGTCCAGGACATCCCCCAAGCTGCTTAAGTCAGAATCTCTGGGTGTGGCAACCAGGTATGATGGAATTGTTAAAGTTCCTCACCCGACTTCCACATGCAGCCAAGTTTGGGTGGCCTAGGCCACACACTGGGAGGTCTAAGGGAGTGAGTTCAATGGATAAGCAATGTTAGAAAGCTGTCGGAAGCTCAGGGAAAGAATTGTGGGGAGAAGCCAATGGCTGACAGTGCACAGTCTACAAATGGGTGTGGAGGGGGAGGGCATGGCATCAGCTGTGATTCCCGAGAAATGTGCTGATATGGCACAAACCAGGGGTCTCACTGGGAAGGGAGCCCTGGTGCTCATGCGAGAGCTGCAGTGGGAACTCTGGTTTGCATTGTCCATTGGTCTGGGGGATTGTGACCCCACCATATCTTGGGGAATAATTTTAGGTTTACAGAAAACTTGTGAAGATAATGAAGAAAGTTCTTATATATCCCTCACCCAGTTTGGCCCAATGTGAATGTCTTACATTACCATATTTGTCAAAATATGGTTAGAAAAAAACATTGGTACATTACTACTGACTGAAACCCAGATTTCATTTGGATTTCAACAATTTTTCCACCAATGTCCTTTCTCTGTTCCAGGACCCCATCTAAGGTCATTTGGTTAGATGTCTCATTTGGACCCCACCACTTTTGAAGACTTCAAATGCTTTGCCTTGAAACTCATTTTTCATTCTGCCTTTATGAATGTGTGGATTTTAATCTGAATTTTACCAAGACTGCAGAAATCTCCTTGACAAAAAATTTTCCATTAGAAGCCACTTTATTTCCTCAACAGTCATTCCATTCTGTATAAACTATTACCATGTTTTCCCCCTTTAATATCTTTCAAAATTCCAAATTTTTTTCAAAATGGGATTTCTTTTCTCATCTAAAAAAACTACCAAAAATATATGTCTCATCAATTACTTCTTGTCTTTGAGTGCTGTCTATCATGGTTTCCAACCATCCAAGTTTTCCTTGATGACCACATTTCTACCAAGATCATTTTCCTGGATCAAATTACACATATCCAGATTTTGCCAACATTACAGATTGATTTTTAAAAAATCAATTTTACATGTGCATGTTCCCTTCTGTTGGTTGTATATTGCGTGGGTTTTTCTTTCACATCTCCATTTTTCCCCAGTTCAATTGTGGTACTTTTCAACCTTATCAACAAGCTTACATTTTTTAGTTTCTTATGTGTGGTAAATTTTATTACATGCTGTGTTAATACTGTTGCCAGTTTCATTTTGCATTGGCTATTTCAACCAGTAATACTTATAGAGAATTTGGATAAAAGACAATAATTTGTATTTGTTTGGTTAGGTAAGCCACAGAAGAATTGAGGGGGGCTTCTCAGACATCCTGGGGACTCCCTCCTATCCAGTATGGATCTATTGTATCGCTAGTCCTGTTCTTCTGAAAGCTGGAGCTCACATGATGTGCCATGGACGGGAAGAGCAAGGACAAATGGCAGGTCAGATCGTTCCAACGAACCGCTCCATAAATATTTTTTTTTTCTTTTGATGCTTGCACATCAGTAGTACTTTGCCCATAGAATGCAGGGTAAATGGCACCCTTGGAGTTGTGCAGGATGGCAGGCTGCTGTATGCCCAGCAAAAGAGAAGACACATGAGCAGGGCAAACCAAGTTGAGTAGGACATTGGGCTGAATACTGCGCGGAGACAAAGGACCAGAAATGGGGCTGAGGCAGAGGCTTGGTCAATGGGGAGTCCTCGTTCTTGAAAGCGGGGTACAAAGTCAGGCTGGGGGCAGCCTCGTGGCTGATTTACTGCACTATTGGTGTAGGCTCCTTAAACTCCCCCCAGAGCCTGGCGGATGGCCTCGTGCTCCATCTGTGAAGGTTGCATAGACAAGGGCGGAGGCAGGAAATTACTAGAGAAAGTGATTCATCTGAGGAAATCAGAAGCCTTATTTATTTAGGAGAAAATGTAGGGGAAAATGTAGCACACTGCCTGTGCAGAAAGAAGGCAGCTTTATTGCTGCAGCCAAGCCACTCAGGGTCATGATGCCTCAATGAGAAGGGGCAGCGACCTCTGTGACCTCAGCCACAGCAACTTCTTGCTGGACACATCTTCAGAGGCAAGGTAATCAAAAGTAAAAATGAGCTATGGCGACTTCCTCAGGATAAAAAGCTTTTGCACGGCAAAAGAAATCACCAACAAAACTGAAAGGCAACATATGGAGTGGGAAAAGATATTTGTAAACGATGTATCAGATAAAGGGCTAGTATCGAAAATCTATAAAGAACATAAGAAACTCAACACCCCCAAAACAAAAAATCCAGTCAAGAAAGGGGCAGAAAACATGAACAGACATTTCCCCAGAGAAGACATCCAAATGGCCAACAGACACAAGAAGACATGATCAACATCACTAGGCTTCAGGGAAATACAAATCAGAACCACAATGAGATACCACCTCATACCAGTCAGAATGGCTAAAATGAGCAAGTCAGGAAAGGACAGATGCTGGCGAGGATGCGGAGAAAGGGGAAGCCTCCTACACTGTTGGTGGGAATGCAAGCTGGTACAACCACTCTGGAAAACAGCATGGAGGTTCCTCAAAAAGTTAAAAATAGGGATGCCTGGGTGGCTCAGTTGGTTAAGCAGCTGCCTTCAGCTCAGGTCATGATCCCAGCATCCTGGGATCGAGTCCCACATCGGGCTCCTTGCTTGGCAGGGAGCCTGCTTCTCCCTCTGCCTCTGCCTGCCACTCTGCCTGTGCTCTCTCTAGCTCCTCTCTCTCTGACAAATAAATAAATAAAATCTTTAAAAAAAAAGTTAAAAATAGAGCTACCCTACAACTCAGCAATCACACTACTGGGTATTTATCTAAAGGACACAAAAACAGTGATTTGAAGGGGCACATGTAACTTACTACTTATAGCAGTATATCCACAATAGCCAAAATATGGAAAGAGCCCAGACATCCATCGACAGATGAATGAATAAAGATGTGTGTGTGTGTGTGTGTGTGTGTGTGTAATGGAATGTTACTCAGCCATCAAAAAGAACAAAAGCTTACCATTTGCAATGGCATGGATGGAAGAAGGCATTATACAAAGCGAAATAAGTCAGTCAGAGAAAGACAAATACCAAAAGATTTCACTCATATGTGGAATTTAAGAAATAAAGCAGACGAACATAGGGGAAGGGAAAGAAAAATATGATAAAAACAGAGAGGGAGGCAAATGGTAAGAGACTCTTAAGTATAGGAAGCAAATTGAGGGTTGCTGGAGGGGAGGTGGGTGAGGGTGGGGTAACTGGGTGATGGGCATGAAGGAGGGCACGTGATGGAATGAGCCCTGGGTGTTACATCCAACTGATGCATCACTAAACTCTATCCCTGAAACTAATAATACACTATGTTAACTTAAATTAAATTTAAATAAAAACATTTAAAAAGAAACAAAGAAGTGGAATATTCTAGAGAGAGAGAAAGACTCAACCCTTCTCGAGATGCCCCTTTCCAAGCAGTACAAGTCAACATCTCTCTGCTCGGTTTCAGGGCAATAAAAGGAAACCCTTCACTGTGTCTTCCATGCTGCGCTCTCCCACTGACCGGCAGATTGGGATAAGTGAAACTGACAGAAAAGGAGCACAGCTGGGAAATAAAGGATAATTGGGCTTGAGTAGTAAATAGTGATTCCCCTCATGCTTTCCCTGGGCTAATCGACCACATCCACTAAAGCCACCAAAGGCACGGTCTTATCTGTATGAGAGATGTAACATTCAGACCAAAGTGAATAAATGCGTAAGTGGCTTGAGCATCTGTTCAGCAACTACCTAGTCAAGGAACTGAAAATTTCCAGAATCTCAAATGGACTGTCGGCTTTCCAACCTCCATCTGATGTGTCCCAGGACAGTTTTGTGACGTGCACAGATCTGAAGGGAGAAACATGGCTTTGTCTCCTAAAGACCCACAAGATTCAGAGACCTCTAGATACGTACTCAGGCGTTTTCAGCTTTGGTGGTTTTAAGGCAATATTCAGGGAATTAATTATTAAGATGGAGAGGTGGGGAGTTCCTGATTCAAGACATCTGGGGTAAGGCTCAGGGATACACATTTTTGACGAGTGCCCCAGAAGATCTGATAGCAGGTGGTCTCCAAAGATACCACACTTTGGAGGGAGATACTTGGTATCTACGGAAGCTTAGCTTAGCACAAGCAGGTGCTATGTGAGTTCTTTATGTCCTTGATACTCAAAATGTGGTCCTGGGTCAGCGGTCACAGTGGCCCCCGGACCCTTGATGGGAATGCAGAACCCTAGGCCCAGTTCAGAGCATCTGCATCAAATGCACTTAAATAAGATCTTCCAAGTCATTCGTGTGCACATGAAAGTTTTCACTGGGGGCGCCTGGGTGGCTCAGTGGGTTAAAGCCTCTGCCTTCGGCTCAGGTCATGATCCCAGGATCCTGGGATGGAGCCCCGTATCAGGCTCTCTGCTCAGTGGAGAGTCTGCTTCCCCTCCACCCCCACCTGCCTTTCTGCCTACTTGTAATCTCTGTCAAATAAACAAATAAAATCCTAAAAAAAAAAAATTTTACTGTGTATACATCTCTGAGTTCATGGAAGACAGAGTTCTCAATGGGAGCACCACTGTCCCTAGAGGCCATTTAGGAAACGGGCGTTGGCAAGTGGTTTCATTGTCGCGATTTAGCATTCTGTGGGCAGGTGCCAGAGATGCTAGATGTTCTGTCACGTGCCATCAGCACATTAAAGGACAGTCCCGCAACCTGCATGACTTCCAAACATCCTGCTGGATATTCACACATACAAAACACCTGCCTGGATTGACCTGAGCTCAGAATCTAATTCTTGTTTTACAAATAAAACCCCCTTTTGCATAATTTTAATAGACACTGAAATTTCCAGGAATTCAACTGCCATTTAAGTTGAAGGAAGATTCAACAAATGTTGAATTTTAAGTGTTATCAAGAGCTAGTCACCATCTGTGATGGTAATTTCATTTGCCAACTTGACTGGGCTAAGAAATGCCCAGATAGCTAGTGGAACATTATTTTTGGGTGATTCTAAGAGCGTGCCTCTGGAAGAGATTAGCATTTGAATCAGCACACTGATGAAAGAAGATGGCCCATCCTAATACAAATGGGTATCACCTAATCAGCTGAGGGCCTGATTGGGGGGGAGGTGAGACAGGGAGAGTTTTTTTGCTTGCTCTGTTTGAGCTGAGACATCTATCTCCTCCTATCTTTAGACATCGGCGCTCCTGGTTCTTAGGCTCTTGGACTCGGATGGGGACATATACCATCACACTCCCAATACTCAGGCATCTGGACTCCAGCTGGATTATACCACTGGCTTTCTGGGTTCTCCGGCTTACAGACAGCAGACTGTGGGCCTTGTTGGCCTTCATAACCCCATGAGCCCATTCCTATAATAAATCACCGCATATCTGTATCTATTTGCCTCCAATTGGTTTAATTTCTCCCAAGCACCTGCACACACCACCATCAGCGGCAGTAGCAGGTGCAGTGATGTGTGGCCCACCTGAGCTGGTCGACCAGTAGGAGCAAGCCCCTCCCTGCTCCTGATTCAGACCCTTGCATTTATCCACTGACATCCAGATTATTTTACCATAAAACATTTTCCTTTGTTTCTTCTATGATCAGCAGGTCTGTGTGCTGTCTTTTGAACATCATGCGTATTGATAGCTTGTTTTATCTATTAGGTTTCATCTCAAAATTGTGAAGGAATATTTTATATTTAAAGTTTCACTTTGGTATGATAAGAAAATTTTCAATATAGAAAGGAAGTTGTTGGGTAAGACCAAGCTGAGAGGGGCTGTTCTGGTGGATTTGCTTCATTTTTTTCAGACAAAAGATCTGAATCCCGGGGAGGTAGAGGGCCCGAGGTCACAGGGGCAATTTGGATCAGAAACCCAAGAATCCAGCCCCTGCGGGGACTGGCCTCCTGCCACCAGCATTCCCCTTCCGGCCTGTCCAGCTGTCGGGGGAGCTCCTTGTCTCCAGAGCAAACCTCCTTTTCTGCCCCTGCTCTTGCCAAGGCCCTGGACAATGACTTATAACATCATGTAGCCTCAAGGAAGCACAAAACCTTTGTTGGACTCTTGATTATTATCCCCCTTTTTTTGACCCAAGATCTTTTCCTGAGAAACAAATTATAAATTATGAAATAAATGGAGCTCTTGTTCCTGACTCTCTTTGGGCAGGAATTGTCACTTGTCCTTGTCTGTTTGGAGCTGGGAGGGGATTCAAGAAATGTGGCAAGAAGAGAAATAATTCCTTCCTTGGATTTGGAAGGCAATGGATTTTGTAGCTAAAGACCCTAATAGGATTTTAAGCCTATTAGGACACTATCATTCTCAATGACAGCAATCCAGGGCCCCAGGATGGGAGGCACTAATCTGCATATCCAGAGTGTCCCCACACATGTAGAGTGTCCCCACAAATGTGTAGGAACTTGTGTTGCTCAAACATTGGTTGTTCTGCTACTTGTTTTTTTCTGAACATGAACATCAAATGACACCTCCTACCCCTAACAGTCATCATTTTAGACACGGGCTACAAAGGAGATAAATTGGGGTGGGGAGGCACTTCCCCATAGGAGATAAGAAAAGATCTCATGTCTTCAGGGGAGGCAAAGGATGGTGACCCAGTTTCATATGGAGCCAAGAGAAGGAAAAGGAAGTCAAAGGTCTTGACGTTGGAGGAAGCTTCAAGGACTGGAACAGAAAGGAGACCCTACAGGTGAGAGACAGCATTGTTGAATGTCTTGGAGGGGGAGAGATGGACCCCGCACCCCAGAGCCCCACCCCCACTGTTGTAAATAGCAAAATGGAGCAGGAAAGCAGTCAATGTCCCAATTTAGGACGACCACATCTCACAAAGGAAGGCATTCCTTGGGACTCTCCCATCTTCTTTGCTAAGCCTGAGTAGAGCAAAGCTTCCCTTGGGCTTTCCTGGTTATCCTATGAGAACACATGGTTGGGGAGAGAAATGGAAAAATGGATATCACCCTCATGGGACAATTCTGGAAGAACCCTTCAGATTATCACACAAAGGCTTCCAGGAAATTTCCAAAAGATAAAACAACCAACCAAATTAGGTATGTTCCAAAACATGGTAATGCATGTTGTGACAAGGACACAGAGTCCTGTTGCCAGCTGGGAGCTTGTCATGTGAAGGGAGGAAAGTGGCTTCAGAGAACTTGTGTTTTCAGTGAGGCTGAAACTCACCAAAGACTTGCCTGCAGAGGAATGGATTTGAACTAGTATCTACAAAAAAGAATGGTATTGTTTTAAAGGAGGGACATGCCCAGAGACTGACTTTGTTCCTGACACCCAAGAAGAACGCAGGAAGAGGCCAGACAGTGTGAAAAGGAGAAAGCTCAAGGGGTTGAGTGAGGCTTTTATTCCGTGGTGTCCTTGAGGATGAACAAGCGTGCGAAGGCTCAACTAAGCAAAGGAAACGATGTTGAAGGGAAACAGGGCAGTGGAGGGAGGACTGTGAGCTGTCAGAGAGGAAAGATCAGGAGAGGATCTTGAGCATGACACTGGACCAAAGCAGCTGACTCCTGCCAACCAGACATGTGCAGAGACAAAGCGGCTTGAGGAAGCTGGGAGGCTGAGCTTGAGCATGTGGATAAAATCCATACTTTGTTCAACCTATAGAAAGAAAGGAGAGTCTTTTTTTTTTTAATTTTTAAAGATTTTATTTATTTACTTGACAGACAGAGACCACAAGTATGCAGAGAGGCAGGCAGAGAGAGAGGAGGAAGCAGGCTCCGTGCAGAGCAGAGAGCCTGACTTGGGGCCTGATCCCAGGACACTGGGACCACGACCCAAGCCGAAGGCAGAGGCTTTAACCCACTGAGCCACCCAGGTGCCCCAATAAAGGAGAGTCTTATAGATCTCTCTGGCCCAAGGGAGGGACGGGGACTCCTTTCTCTCCTTGGGCTGGAGGGGATGTGCTCGTCTCCCTGTATTTTTCGATTTCCAAAAACACCTGCATTGTTTTTCATGGGAAGAGTTCCTGGAAAAAATAACCCAGGTCGGCTTTAGAATTCCCGAAGTGTTAATTAACAAAGCTCAAAGTCCTCAGACTCGAATGTCTGATATCTTAGACGAAAGCTTTCCGACTCAACTGGAAAATAGCAACCAAAAGAGAGAAACTTAGTGTGAACATCCAAGGAAACACATCATACAGATTTAGAAGCTCTGTGGAAAGGCTCCAGTTTCCAAGGACTATGTATAGACAAGGGGAGGAATTTCATGGGAAGACGCGGGAGACAATATACCATCCATGTCACTGACTGCCAATAACCAGAAAGGCATCAGGATTGAGGACAACGTTCAGAGCATGTCTGTGTTAGGGTAGGGGTTGAATTTATGGGTTCTGGGGTCCAACTATCCAGGACTGAATCCTGCCTTTACTGCCAGGCATTTGAGCAAAGGCAAGAGTTTTGCTTCACTCCTTTAAGACACTCTAGTAAATGCAAGAGCTTTGTGCCACGTCTGGCATCCAGCAAGCTTTCTCTGTGATGGTGGTAACTATTACCAGGACCACACCAAGGTGTGGATCTCTGCCTTTAACCTGAATTAACGCAGCACCCACATATCCGGAGTCCATTCCAATGGGCCATTCCTGAATATATGGCCCCACCCCCTTGTCTCAGGACTGGTTTTGACATACAAGGACAGGACCCACTCATTGGGATCACTGACCCAGGACAAGATATCAGAGCAGGGTTCTGATGAAGATTCCCGAAAAACAGCATCCAGTCTGTTCTGTACTAACGGTGATTTCAGAGAGAAAGAGCAGTCAGAGCTCATATGGACCGAGTGGCCACCCTTTAGCAGACAGGGTTCTAAACGCCTTACCTCTGTCACTCCTTTACAGCTCAACACAACTCGTTATTATCCTCCTGCCCCTGTTTCAGATGGGGAAACCGAGACACAGAGGCTCCAAGCCCCTGGCAGGGGTAATTCCAGCAGTAAGCTGAGGCCCGCCTCCTTGTAAAGAACACAGAGGCATCTGTTGGAGTCAAATACCTTAGGTCTTGGATGCAAATGTGATTTTAAAAGTGGCAGCTGTTCAGAATATTTTTTTCAAAGTTATCCCACTGTTTCATGTGTACAAATGACAGCTATAAAAATAACCACTACTAATTTGACGAAATTACTGTTTTCCTTGTTCAATCTGCGGCTGCACACGTAGAGGTCTACCTAATCACCCTGGGGCTGATGAGGCCTTCGTCTTTCATGAGGCAGGCAATTTTCTCTCCGAGAAAAGGAAAAGCCTTTTGTCCTGGAGGTCGCCAGTACCAGCTAGAAAGTGGCTTATTAAGTGTAATTTCATTATGCAGAATCAACTTCCAACTCAAATTTCACTAGGGATTAAATACCACTAAGGCTTGAGAACCACCCACCGACAAAAAAAAAAAATTAAGTCACAAAAAATGCAGCCGTGGCACCTGTTACGGAGTTTTTAGGGTGGAAAGCAAACTCGCTTCTTTGCATCAGCTTTCTCCACAAAAGCTCTTTTTAGTTGCATTTAGTTCTTTTCTTTTTTAAGATTTTTATTTATTTATTTGACAGAGAGAGAGAGATTACAAATAGGCAGAGAGGCAGGCAGAGAGAGAGGGAGAAGCAGACTCCCCGCTGAACAGAGAACCCGATGCAGGGCTCGATCCCAGGACCCTGAGATCATGACCCGAGCCAAAGGCAGAGGCTTTAACCCACTGAGCCACCCAGGCGTCCCAGTTGCATTTAGTTCTTTATTTATGGCTAATACCTAATTATCTGAGTGAGATGATCTAAACTATTTACACCAAAGTGGGACGAATGCCAAAGAAACTTTATCCAAGGGCTTATCCAAGCCCTTAGGCCCTTCTAACACAGAGAAAAGCAAATTAATTTTAATATTGAATTGTGAAGAGAAAGGCAGGAGAAATCTGAGCCTGGGGTAATATGCTAATAAAACCACAACTCAGGAAAACTCCCAAGCTGGGCTGTTAGTCAGGCTGTCTGTACCAACCAGAAAAGGACGTTTGCTGGAGGGGAAGAAACCATTCTGTACATCAAAGCCAAATACACCAAATTTGGGGGGGCTGTTTGCCCTGCTTGCTTCCGCTGGAAGGAAAAAACATATTTATTGGGTAGGAGAACGAATGTCCTTATGGGACTTTCTCCCTTAAGCAGATGTTCCAAACCCTTCTGAATAATTCTGCAAATATCACACCCAAGTGTATTTTACTCTTTGGCTCTATGGTCAAGTTTTGACAAGTGCTGATGTGCTGTTTCGATCCCATGGAGTCTACTGTGCTCTGTGATAGCAATCGATGCCTTTCATCTAGGGTCCTCAGAACTTGCCTAAACGATCAGCACCTTACTCCCAGTTGTGCAACACAGGAAGTTGTTGAGCCAGAAACAACCTGTCTAAAAGCTCACAGAAATCAGTCAATCCCCAATTGTCTAGAACCCGACTAATGGGTGTTTCTATTTTTCTTGGGATTTCTCATACCCTCAACTTTTAAGGAAAAGGAGGCCATTAATAACAAGTTGTATCAGAGATTTATTTAGAGCATATACTGAAGTCACCAAGGAGGTGGGCTGAAACAGAGTAGAGAGAGTTCCATTTCTGATCCTCTGCAGACTTGGTGGCTGTTTGTAACAGTGTTGGAGGCAGGGCAGAATCCTGAACAAAGGTCTACTTGCTGAGATAGGAGAATGGACTAATGTAATAAATAATTAATTAACTTGGTTTTCAGTGCAAAAAGGTGTAGACTAATGTATTTTAGAAGTATTTCATCTCAACTATGTGAAAATCCTACAAAGTACAAAGTACAATTGTACAAAGTACAATTTGGAAGGAAATCCACAAAAACAGAAGTGGTGACTCTGCTTAGGGAGATAATGGGTGATTTTTATTCTTTTTTTTTTTTTTAAGTTTTATTATTTGACAGAAAGAGAGAGGAGCACACACAAGGAGGGGCAGCAGCAGAGGGAGAGAGAGAAGTAGGCTCCCAGCTGAGCAGGGAGCCCGATGTGGGGCTCAATCCCAGGATCCCGGGATCATGACCTGAGCCAAAGGCAGACACTTAACCGACTACGCCATCCAGGCACCTCTATTCTTTAATTTCAAAAGATGAATACAAAATTGTCTTCTAAAGGTTTAGAATGGGATCCTAGTACTGCTTGATGGCAAGAGAAGCCAATCAATGAGACCAACTGCATTCCCCAAGCAATTTGGATGAGACTTTTATGGTCTCCAGAGGACTCTGTCTGTGATACAGTCACTTGTCCTTCTGTGTGAGTGGTTATATAAATTGCAGCATTTTAAAATTCTAAATTTCATCCTAAGCAGTGAGAGCAAGAAATCACAGAGGGTTTTTTGTATGTCTGCCATTTCTATAACTTCAAATTAAATGTCAATTAAATACCTATTAAAAATACAATATTTTCATATGGTATCACCTAACCTTATGTGTGGGTCCAGTGGTACTTGGAGAACCCTGCCGTAGAAACACCTGGGTCCTCTAATTTGTGTTTTAAAGCCTTTGAGGAACCTCCAGGTTAGGGCTGGACGCACAGAGTCATAGAAAGGGAAACGTGAGGCAGGTGCAGGAGACCCAGAGAAAGTCCGAGAGAGTGATCTCTCCTGAGGATTTTCCAAATTGTCTGCCCCAGGACATTGAGAGAGGGCTTGGGTCTTTGTGATGTACTCTCCTTGTCTGCTTAAGTCACTTTGAGTGGATGTTGATAAGCATGTTTTAAAGGCTGGAGGTTTGGGTACCTGGGTGGCTCAGTTGGCTAAGCGACTACCTTTGGCTCAGGTCATGATGCCAGGGTCCTAGGATTGAGTCCCACATCAGGCTCCCTGGCTGGTTTCTCCCTCTTCTCCCGGTTCCTGTCCTCTCTCACTATCCCTGTCTCGCTCTCTCCAATAAATAAATAAGACCTTAAAAAAATAATATAGAGTGGGGGTTTCACCTTCTTCTCCCTGGTGGTCAGATGCTGTAGGGCTCTGCACCAGTGGGTGGTAACAGGACATGCTACAGTGGGGTTTCCTAGCTCTCATTCCTTTTTCCAAAAGCCAATCTGTGTTGCAATTCTGTCTCGTTTTCCTCCTAGTGCTGCATACTGGGTCTGCTGTGATGGTTTGACCTAATTGTTTGCTCCATATATGGCAGGTGGAGGGTGGTCCTACCTGGGGACTGGGAGCCTTTGCTTTGCTGCAGCTTAACGGGACTTTGAATACTCTCTCATCCAGGATGGGGAATAAGATTTGTAGCCGCCAGTTAGATGGCTGGTTATATGGCGTAGAGGTGTGTCTGGGTGTACAGGAAGTGGGGTTTATGCTAATTGGTAAAATAAAATATAGAAAATGTAGAGCGTCATCCCTCCCCCATGCCACACACAGCTACACCTCTTCCCTTGGCAACCATGTTTATCAGAACTGACCTACCCCCCCACCCAAGATTCAGCTGATTGGATGATGACTACACACCTGACCCACATCTGGCCAATCAGAGGCTCTAAAGAAAGTAGAGGTGGGGCTGCAAAACAGGAGGAAGCCATTGCTCCTCGTTTCAACTTGGGAGATTGTGAACTCCCTGGTCTGAGGGGTGGTGGTTGGCAGCCAAGGGCGGAGAGAAGCAGAAAGCAAAAGTGAAGATGACTTTAGAGCTTTTGTGCTTCCTGCACCACAGTTCCACGAACTCTACCCCCGTGTCCTGATAATACAGGCTGTGTTTTGTCTTGAGCTCCTCCAAGTGAGTTCCCAGGACTTGCAAGCAACAGAGTCTGGACGGAGGCAACACGGAAAGCACGCTCCTACCTCCTAATAAACTTGTGCCCAATTTTTGTTGGAGAATTAGGTGTCGTGGCGTTTCATCACATCCTGCAAGGAGGACTAAAGGTTCAGGTATCGCATCATCTGAACAAGGGTGAGAATAACTGCTCTTACTTGTGGGGAGAAACAAGAAGCCCTTCTTGGGGTCCTCATCCCAAGGCATCTCAGAAAAATCAGGCAGCAAATTAACAGCAGCAGAAGATGCTGACGCGAACACTGACCCTCAAGGAGGCACAAGGGTCGGAATCACTGGGGGAAACTGCGGTGTCTGTTTTATTTTTTTAAAGATTTTATTTATTTATTTGATAGAGAGAGAGAGAGAGAGAGATCACAAGTAGGCAGAGGCAGGCAGAGAGAGAGAGAGAAGGGAAGCAGGCTCCCTGCTGAGCAGAGAGCCTGATGCGGGGCTCGATCCGAGGACACTGGGATCATGACCTGAGCCGAGGGCAGAGGCTTTAACCCACTGAGCCACCCAGGCGCCCCTGGTGTCTGTTTTAAATGGAGTCACCAGGGACCCACCTCAGGCCTACCAAATCAAAAACTCTACTCCAGTGGTCGAAGCAGTGAGACGTTGTTTTAAGTTTCCTGGGAGATTTTAAGGTGCACCCCTGTTGGGACGAGCCACTTGATCCCAAGACAAAAGGAAATGGAGAAAAGGAAAGAAAGGAAAGAAAAGGAATCTTGAGCTTACAGATTAATATAGAGAAAAATAATGTTAACCACAGTGGTTCCTTGACAGCCTTGCCTTTGTACAATGCAGTAATAAAATTCCTCTCTAGCTGAGGAACAGTGATTCTCTTGCCCATGATAATGAGCTTTAAGTCCAAAATGGCTTAATTTATGCTCAATACACACTTTCTGAAGATGTAGGGTAACAATGTAATCAATTTTAAAAAATTGGACTTAATTAAATTTGCAATATGTGTAAAATTTTAAAGTAACTTCTACAAGATAGAAAATTGGAAAATAGAGATAAGCATAAGAAAAAAATACATCTTGGGGCGCCTGGGTGGCTCAGTGGGTTAAGCCTCTGCCTTCGGCTTGGGTCATGATTCCAGGGTCCTGGGATCCAGCCCCGCATTGGGCTCTCTGCTCGGCAGGGAGCCTGCTTCCCTCTCTCTCTGCCTACTTGTGATCTCTCTCTGTCAAATAAATAAATAAAATCTTTAAAAAAAAAAAAAAAGGAAAAGAAAAAAATGCATCTTATAATCACATCACCTGTTTTGTGATTTCTATCACACTGTTTGGATTCATATCTTCATCTATTCTATCAGACTACTTATGTATTTTTCCTTATAGAAATGGGACATATTGTTTTGTATTTTCAATTTCATATATCATGAATATATTTCTATGTCAAAATATTTCTTATATATTTGAATAAAAATAAAAATATATATATCACACTTCTTATAGCTTTATAGAATTCCATTTATGGATGGATTTATGAGGATTAAATGAGACAATGTATATGAAATATGTAGTAGATACTCAAAAAAATGGCAGCGCCTAATACCGTTACTAGAATGTACTGAC
Organism: Lutra lutra; assembly: GCF_902655055.1. Taxonomy (NCBI): domain Eukaryota; kingdom Metazoa; phylum Chordata; class Mammalia; order Carnivora; family Mustelidae; genus Lutra; species Lutra lutra. The sequence goes on from NC_062284.1 coordinate 118,782,330, forward strand.
AGTTTCCCTACTGATGGAATATTAAGGTGTTCCCAGGAATGGGGGTATTGATTTTTACTTTATTACATGCTTACTAGACAATTAAATGACTCTTCATTAACTGGAAACATTCTTCTTATCCAGTTGTTTTTTCTCTTTTTACTTAAATGGTAAATATATAGAAGTTTTCTGTTTTCACTCATCACATCTGTCAGTCTTATTCTTTGTGACTTCTAGGTCTAAAAAGCTAAATTCTCGGGGCACCTGGGTGACTCAGTGGGTTAAAACCTCTGCCTTCAGCTCAGGTCATGATCCCGGGGTCCTGGGATCGAGCCCCAAATTGGGATCTCTGCTCTACAGGGATCCTGCTTCCTCCTCTCTCTCTGGCTGTCTCTCTGCCTACTTGTGATCTCTGTCTGTCAAACAAATAAATAAAATCTTTAAAAAAAAAAAACCTAAATTCTCACTAGGATACCATAATAAATCTTAATACATGATCAGTATCCATATAAGAAATAATTAATTTAAATGCTTCCGCCAAAATGGTTATGTTAAACACAAGTTTGGGACGACACAATTCTGGACAAAACTTTAACTTACAGAAAAAGTTTTATAAGGAAGCACATTGTCCCCAGTGGGGAGGATAAACCTGATGATACCGTGACTCCTGCGTAATGTAGCCGAGTCCTGCCTCCCTCCAGCTGACTTGGGAAGAGGACTCCATCTCATCAAGACACAGGAAAAGGAAACAAGTTAAGCAAGAGCGCCACACTCTAAAGGTGTTTATCCTTCCACAGATTACAAGAGATAGAATCCATTTTATTACTGAGATAAGGCGCTTTGTACTTGCCTCACCTCTGATGATTCAGTTAAGGGACAATTATACAATGCTATGACTGTGTTCTCTGGCTGTCAGAAGAAACAGTCATTTTGAGAGGTCATACGAATGCTTAGTTCTCATCTAGTGGCGGTGAAGGAAGGGTATAAGGATGTCATGGTCAAAGCACATGGTAGAGAGTTTCCATTTATTAATCTACTTGACCAGCATTTACTGAGGGCCTGCTATGTGCCGGGCACTGGGCTAAGTGCAGACACACAGAAGTGAGAAAGACATGGGGGCCATGGGTCCATATAGGCAGCAAGACCTAAGCACCTGAGAGATTGCCCAGCTTTTCCACAGAGGAAAGCCTGAAGCAGAAGTTAGGAGATCTGATGTAATAAGAGAAAGAAGCAAGAGGGGATAGTGGCACCCCCCAAATCCCACTAAAACGAATCCTAGTACAGCCAAGCCAATCATACACTAGACCAGTATTTCTAAAAGCCAGGCAATAATTCAGTTATAGAAAAAGCACATTCGAAATATCAAGAAAGATTTAGGACTGCATTTCAGGGTTCCATGAATGAAGATTTGCCATAAAGCTCCAGCCCTGGGCAAGGAGGCCATCGAGCCTTTTGCGGGGAGGGATGGGTGGGATTCCACCCTACAGAACTGCACAGCTCATCATGTTCTCCAACGGCAAATGGGAGACGAATAGAAACCGCAAACCACCCCACTCCTGTCCTCGCTCCATGGGGTCCTTCAGCACGTGAGCAATATTCCCACCACTTCTGGTTTAGGCAGGGCACCCTAGAGTGGATCAGGGGTTCCCTGGAGCATAGCACTTAGAGCATCTACCATTCTCCCCGACTCACCCCTGACTTGTTGAAAATGCAGAGCTGGCAATGAGAAATTGGGGCATGGTAACAGGTTCTGTTAAAAAAAAAAAAACAAAACTGTTGGGGCTCCTGGGTGGCTCAGTGGGTTAAAGCCTCTGCCTTCGGCTCGGGTCATGATCCCAGGGTCCTGGGATGGAGCCCCAAGTCGGGCTCTCTGCTCAGCAGGGAGCCTGCTTCTCTCCTCTCTCTCTCTGCCTGCTTGTGATCTCTGTCAAATAAATGAATAAAATCTTTAAGAAAAAAAAATATCAAGAATAAAATCAAGCAGATATGGACCTGAATCCATCTTCATGGACATAATTTTGAATGAACTTTTCTTCAACAGTACTTGGTGAACAATAGCAGTTCCACGCCATGTTTTGGAGGAGTGTTATGCTCAACTAATAAATTCGTTCATGGTAGAATCTGACGCTTGTGAAAGTGACAAGGCAGTCTAGAAGAAACATGGGCTTTTCTAGAAAAAAGCCGGATGGACCCACTCCCCTTCAGGCTGCCTGTGGGGCAAGGACCAAGTTCCCTAAGTCTCTGTTTCTTCATCTGTGATGTGGGGACGCCATCGTCTCTCTCAGAGGGTGCTCTGAGGCTCAGAGGGGAGGATGACATAAATTCACACTTAGCACAGTGCCTGGCGCACTGAAGGGCTCAACAAATTCAATTATTATAATCGGTGCACCTCCTTGGAGTGTGTGCCCAGTGCTCAGAAGAGATTCAGCCTCGGTCCAAAAGAGGTCCCTAAGGAATGGTGGCTGCTTGCTCTCCTCCTCCTTTTGGAGAATGTTAAGATGCTTCCCTAAAGACTAAGAAATGAACACTTGCCTTCTCTATCCTGCCTCCTACCCGTCGTCTTTATTCACTGAAAGATTTTCCTGCTGCTTCTAAATGCTCCTTTCGACATCTGTCCATCATGTTTCCTTATCTTCTGCCTGCAAACTTCAGAATGTCTCTTCCCTCTTCACTGTGGCTTTACCACATCTGTGTTTAGTAAGCTCCATTAATCAGTAAAAGACCTCTCCTCTCTTCATTTAATACAAATTGTTGGAAAGAACTTGAATGGATGGATATGGTATAGCACTGGGTTCCTATATCCTTCCCAAACACACACCAGCTTATAAAAACAGAGAGGGTTTTTCCAGAGAGGAGATATTAAAAACATTTCAGTGTCTTTAAGACTGGAGCTCCCTTTCCAAATGAAATTGATTTTATTTGTAAATAACACACCTGCCAATGTTGAAGTAAGTATGTACATAAATATAATTCTTAACTGCCTTTCTGATCGACTTTCTATATCCCCTGGCACTGGAAACTCTAAGACTCTCCCTGAGCCCATTTTCTAAACCTCATATTCCTAAATCACCTGCAAAAGCATTCCACCCCACCCAAGAACAGGGTATTAAAATGTCCAGTACCCTTTATGGGTTGCTTAGTGCCCACAAATAATGAGGTATTTATGGTACAATCACTCTGGCAGTGCTAACATCTCTCGATGTTCTACATTCCAGTTTAAGAGCAGTTTTTCCCCCAGACGCTGGGGCATTATCCAAAATCAACATGGACAGTATCCAACAAGACCTCAGAGATGCTATTTTTCTATTACTATGTTGTGTCGACTGCCTACTGTACAGGGCTTGATACATTTTTAATTACTCAACTGAGTTTCCTTTGAACTTGTCACTTTTCACCATTTCCAGTTAATGAATCTTAATTTCCCAGAGGGAAACCTTTTTAGCCTGTCACAAAGTTCAGGCTTTTCTGGTTCAATTCTCATTTATCAAATATGCTAAGGAGAAAAGCTCTTTTGCCTCCTGATTTGAGATGACCAGACGGAAATCAATAGGAATGGAATAAAATCTTCATGCACCGTATCGAGAGACGGGACTGCCCTGTAATCGAACTAGAAGCAATTTAAAAACCCATATATGTATATATATATTATTAATATATTATATATATATATATAATACATAATATGGGTATATATTAATACATATTATACATAATATATACATATTATACATAATAATATATACATATAATATATATAAATTATGTGTGTGCGTGTATATATATATACATATATAAAATGTAGGACTCAACTTCACAAATCTTTTTTGATAAAAAGCCAGCTGACAAGATCACTTGGTTCTTAAATCTTAAAAAAAGACAAGATGATGGGCGCCTGGGTGGCTCAGTGGGTTAAGCCGCTGCCTTCAGCTCAGGTCATGATCTCAGGGTCCTGGGATCGAGGCCCGCATCGGGCTCTCTGCTCAGCAGGGAGCCTGCTTCCCTCTCTCTCTCTCTCTGCCTGCCTCTCCGTCTGCTTGTGATCTCTCTCTGTCAAATAAATAAATAAAATCTTTAAAAAAAAAAAAAAAGACAAGATGAACCTCAGCATTTACATGAAGGGAAAGGAAAGAAGTCAAACCCCGTGATGAATGGCAGGTGACACTCAGCCTAAGTGGGGTGGGACCAGGGGACTTTGGGGTCACTAAGAGGAGCATCCATACCTCATCTTTAGTGAGTGGTTGATACATAGGAGTGGTGGCCTATGTAGAGCCATAGCCAGCTTTCCAAGAGAATTCAGAAATCAAGATTTTTTTTTTGTACTAGAAATCTGATTTTACAAGGTGACAACAAATTCACGTTTTCTCAAACACTGTTTCCTGGAGCTGGCTGGTATGGGCTCGAGAGGGTGGATTTGCGCCTCCTTTCGCTACTCGGGCCTTCACCGACTTCACATTCGTAGCTTGAAGCCAGCCATTGGGGGAGAGGGGTGGTGAGGATATTCGCACCACAGAAATAGGCAAATGGTACAAATCAGGGTTTTGTTTGTTTTAACCTGTTAATTTTAACTAGGATATTACCATCTGCAAGTCAAATAGATCACATTGCGTTTGGCCAAAATTGCAACTTCTAATTTAAATATTAAGCAAGCAGTAGGGTTACGTAACCATGAGGAAGTATTCTGTATTCCAAGACCAGTATTTACAACGGAGTACGTGTACCCCTGCAACCATAGGGGAAGTGTGAGCTAAGAGTCAGGGGAACAACCCAAGCCATTGGTACACAGAGACAGAGACACAGGGAGGCATCTCTGAACCATGTCCCCCACCCTATAAAAAGGGGACTTTGATGAACAGAACATTTCTAAAATGCTTGTTTCTTCCCCATTGCCCTGAGGGTAACGGTGATTGATGCTCCAACCATGACCTCTCAAGACATCAGAACATCCTGAAAGGTTTTCTGAATCATCAGGAAAAGCTGAGACTAGACGACGTGATTGAGCGACACAAGCTTCCAAGTCCACGTTCAAACAACCCCAAGTGGATCGACGCCCTTCCCTCATCACCGAAGCAGCAGGGATGATCAAGGGTACAGGTTCCCCTTTTCTCTTCGTTCAAAATCAGCCAAACCTCAGTCTGGTTCTCAATTCCTGTTTTCTGTTACATGGAGCCTTGGGCAGTCTGGGGAACCCAGTGGGTCCCTTCTCAGAATGACTTTTTAAGTGAATCAGATACGACGTGTAGAATTACAAAAGCAACCATATTAAAACATGCGTGTGGCATAGCGCATGGAAAATCGTTACACAAGAGTGGGTCTAACAGCTACGACGATTTTAAAGTCTCAGAGAAGGGGCTGTGAGGGACGTGCTGCCCTGCAGTGAGAATACATCCGGCTTCTCCTGGAGACCAGTCTGCAGGGGCTGCTCATGTAAGCTCCTGGTGGATGCCTGCATTCCTTACTGAAGGAAAAGTTTGAGGTTGCCAAGATAAAGGTTAGTAAACATAAAGACAATTATTTTCCCATCGAAGTTTATAGACCCTCTGAATTCTATCCACAGCCCCAGGTTAAGAACGCCTGTACTCAGATTGAGCATTATAGGGACTCAATTCCATTTTGACAGAACTAGACTGAATTTTTATGTTTGATATGGGATGGGGGCTGGGTGTGGTTCTAAGGGGTTAGTTAAGAAGGGAGAAAAGACACTGCTCAAACCTAGAGTGGGACAACCCGATGTCTGCCTTACCCTACTGCCTGGTAACCCAGCTTCTTCAAAACAACAGCTTGCAGAAAACACTCATTGGTAACATCAAATACAAATCCACTAATGAGAAAAATAAATACAGAACCAGGGCTGTGGGTTTTATTTCAGTTTCATTAGGATTCTATCTCAGTCAAACTAACTTCTCCAAACTTTAAATTGTGGCTTTGAATCAAAGCTCCACCACTTCCTAGTTGTGTGGCTTGAGGCAGTCTTTAACTCTCTGTGCTTCAGTTTTCTCATCCAAAGAAGGAGGAAAATAACAGCACAACCTCATAGGATGGGACATTCTGTCTACAGTGTTCAGTGTGGTACCGAGGAAGACTACAGTCCATGCTAGCTGTGGAAATAACAAGATTCTTGCAAACTGGTTAAGAGAATATTTAAATTTAAAAGGCTGTCCAAAATTTGGCAGTCCCTATACATATTTAAAATTTTTAAATTTAAAATATGGGGCACCTGGGTGGGTCATTGGGTTAAAGCCTCTGCCTTCAGCTCAGGTCACGGTCTCAGGGTCCTGGGATCGGGCCCCGCATTGGGCTCTCTGCTCAGTGGGGAGCCTGTGTTCCCTTCCTCTCTCTCTCTGCCTGCCTCTCTGCCTACTTGTAATCTCTGTCTGTCAAATAAATAAATTAAATCTTAAAAAAAAAAAAAACTATTAGAAGTAATACATGAGTATAGCAAAGTCCCAGGCTATGAGATCAATCTACAAAATCAAGTGTATTTATTTTATTTTTAAAGACTTATTTATTTATTTGTCAGAGAGAGAGAAAGAGAGAGAACACAGCATGAGTAGAGACAGACAGAGGGAGAAACAGACTCCCTGCTGAGCAGGGAGCCCAAGGAGGGACTTGATCCCAAGACCCTGGGATCATGACCTGAGCTTAAGGCAGAGGCTTAACCCACTCAGCCACCCAGGTGCCCCTCAAGTGTATTTTATACACTTGCAATGAACAATCCAAAATAAAGTCTCATTGTCAATAATGCTAAATAATCAGGAATCAGTTTAACAAAAGAAGTGAAAAAACTTATACCTTGAAAATTATAAAACATTTTTGAAAGAAAATTAAATGATCCCATGTTCCTGGATTAGAATGCTCGGTATTTTTTAAATGGCAATATTCTACCAAGTGATACACAGATTAGGTGCAAGGCTTCTTTGCAGAAACTGAAACACCAAACTTAAAATTTACCTGGATCTTCAAGGGACTCATAATAGCCAAAACAATCTTGGAAAAGAACAATGTTGAAAGGCTCACACTTCCTGATTCCAAAATTTACTACAAAGCTAAAGTAATCCAGACAGTGTAGCGTTGGCATAACGACGGATAGGGAGATCGATGGAATAGAACTGAGAATTCAGAAATCAACCCTCCCATTTACGGTCAACTGATTTTTGATGAGCCAGCCAATACAATTCAATGAGGGAAAGAATAATCTTTTCAAAAACCAGTGGTGCTGGAAATGGACATCCATATGCAAAAGAATTAAATCGGACCCATCTCTCACACTACATACAAAAATTAACTCAAAATGGATTAACCACATACATGTAAGAACCAAAGTACAAACTCTTAGAAGAAAACATGGGTATGAATCTTTCTGACACTGGATGCAGCAGTGGTTTCTTGGATAGGACACGGGAAACATCAGCAACAAAAAGAAAAACAGATCAATTGGACTTCACGAAAATTTTAAAAACTTTCGTGCTTCTCAAGATACCACAAAGAAAGTGAAAAGACAACCCACAGAGACGAGGACAATATTTACAAATCATATATCTGATAAAGGACTTGAATCCGGGAGGATTCTATGCCGGGGTGCCTGGCTCAGTTGGTGGAGCACGTGACTCTTGATCTTGGGGTTGTGAGTTCAAGCCCCATATTGGGTGTAGAGATTACTTAAAAATAATATATTAAGAAAAAAAACAAACCAGTTAAAAATGGGCAAAGGATTTGAATAATATTTCTTTCAAGAAAGTATAGAAATGGCCAAAAAACACATGAAAAGTGTTCAACATTGTCTGTCAATGGAGAAATGCAAATCAAAACCACAAGATACAACTTCACATCCACACAGAATGGATACAATCAAAGAAATACATAATAAAAGTTTTACAGGGGAATGCAGAGAAATGGAAACTCTCAGACAGTGTTGGTGGGGTACAAAATGGCATGGCCTCTCTGGAAAACAGTCTGGCAGTTCATTCACATATTAAGAATAGTTTCTATTAGAAACCTAGGTATAGGGGCACCTGGGTGGCTCAGTGGGTTAAGCCGCTGCCTTTGGCTCAGGTCATGATCTCAGAATCCTGGGATCAAGTCCCATATCGGGCTCTTAGCTCAGCAGGGAGCCTGCTTCCCTCTCCCTCTCTCTCTGCCTGCCTGTGATCTCTGTCAAATAAATAAATAAAACCCTTTAAAAAAAGAAAGAAAGAAAGAAAGAAAGAAAGAAAGAAAGAAAGAAAGAAAGAAAGAGAGAAAAGAAACCTAGGTATACCCAAGAGATACATGAAAACCTGGACACTGCACCATCTTTGCACAGCACTATATGCAATAGCTAAAACATGAAAATACCCAACTGATTAACTGATAGGTAAAACGCGGTTCGTCTGTATAATAGAATATCATACGGTAATAGGATGGAGGGAGGTATTGATACATGTGAGATGGATGACTTGAAAACATTATACAAAGTAAAAGAAGCCAGGCATAAAAAGCCACACTTTATCATTCCATTTATAAGAAATGTTCAGAATAGGCAAATCTGTAGAGAGAGAGGTAGATCAGCAGTTGCCAGGGGCTGGAGGGGAGGGTGGGGGTGATGGGTATGGGGTTTCTTTTGGGGATGATGAAATGTCCTAAAATTAATTGTGATGAGAGTTGTGAAATACTAAAAATCATTGAATCATACACTTTATTTTTTTTTAAGATTTTGTTTATATATTTGACCGAGAGAGAAGGAGAGCACAAGCAAGGGGAGAAGTCAGCAGAGAGGGAGAAGGAGAAGCAGGCTTTCCACTGAGCAGGGAGCACAATGTGGGGCTTGATCCCAGGACCCCAGGATCACAATCTGGGCCGAAGGCAGACACTTAACTGACTGAGCCACCCAGGCGCCCAGAATTGTACATTTTAAATAGGTAAGTTTTATGGTTTGTGAATTTCAGCTCCACAACTTTGTTACCCCTCCCCAAAAAAAGAATAAAAAAGCAGTGGTTACCTCTGGAGAGCAAGACAGGAAAGTAAAAGGAGACTTTGATTTTCCACTTTAAATACTTGGAATAATTTGAAAATTAATATAAATATGCATGTGTTACTTTATGAATTTTTTAACATGGAAAAAATATTTGCAAACAAGAAAAAGGAAAAAAAGGCACCTTGTGGCTAATCATGCCATTGAAGGTGGGGCATGGGCCTGTGGGTGAGGCAGGGAGTGGGGCAAATACTCAAAAAAACACCCTGTGTTTCAAAATTTTGTCTTCAGTCTGGAACTCCTCTATTAATGGAAACCCTCACGTACTTTTGTTCTCTGGAAACCCAGGTCCCTCTTGCTCCTCTTCAGGTCCCAGCACCCCTCCCAGCACCCCTCCCAGAGGGCTCACCCCCTGCAAGGCTCCTAGAGAGAAAAGCCACAGAATCTCTGTCCTCTTGTTCCTTTTAAGGCAGTTGCTAGGTTTTGACCCCAGGGGGCCTTTAGCAATGGCTGGAGACAGTGTGGGTGGTCACAAGTGGGGCCCCTATTGGCAGAAGTCAGGGACGCCGCCGCTAAGAATCTCAGAATGCACAGGACAGTCCCACAGCAGATCCTCTGGCCCCATGATCGCAGTGACAAGGTGGAGAAATGCTGCTCTGGGAGCTTTTAAGGAACTGGGCACCAGCAGCTCAGGTGTCCTGGGTGGAGGAAGAACTGATGGGAGTTTCCTTAGACCCAGGGGAGTGCAGAACAGGACCTCATAGACAGGGGGAAAAGCAGGGGGCCCAGCCAGGGAGCCCGGTAGGGGGGAGCCCCCAGGGCTGGGGATGCAAAGAAGACAGAGACAGTTGCTATTGTTAAAAGAATGATGGTTCCAAACATCAAAGATGAGTCTGACAGCATGACTCCTGACCCCAGTGTCCTGACCCAGGAAATTCGCTTTTTGTTTTTTGTTTTTAAAGATTTTATTTATTTACCCGACAGAGAGAGATCACAAGTAGGCAGAGAGTTAAAGGGGGAAGCAGGCTCCCTGATTAGCAGAGAGCCCGATGCAGGGGCTCGATCCCAGAATCCTGAGATCATGACCTGAGGCAAAGGCAGAGGCTTTAACCCACTGAGCCACCCAGGCGCCATGGAAATTTGGTTTTTAACATCAGAATCTCCAGTCCTAACCTCTTTCTCGAGCTCCAGATCCCCTCCCCACGCCTCCCCCAACCCCAACTTATCCCAAAGGCTCCCTGAGATCAACAATTTCAAAGCTCAACTCAGGGTCCTTTCAACTGTCCCCCCTTCGGAATCCAGCTTCTGACCCACACAGGTACCTATCTGGGACCATCCTTCCTCCTGCCCCCCACCCTTGTCTACCAAGAACCTTGGGAATTGTTCCCTTTTTTACTTTCAGTTGCATGCAACCCGCCTCCCCGCTTCCACTGTCCCACCCATACCAGAGGTGGCAGTGTGACCCTGACCTCCTGCTCTGTCTTGCAAACGTGAGCCTTGGGGTCTCTGCAGAGCTCCATCCAGGGTCTCTGGAAAGACACGGTCTTTCTCCTTCTGAAGTCCTGGATGCTAAGGACCATGGCAGTCTGATGTTCTGAGGCCAGCTTCACTGCTCTGATGCAGTCCCCGAGACGGACCCTCATAAGAAAAATGCGAAGCCGAGACAGAGACAGACGAAATGACACTTGGTGACATCGTCTAAATCCAGATCCAGCCTGAGGCGAACATTTCGGTTAACACATTATCGATAAATTAATCTTTTCATTTTCATGAAATAGGTTTTTGTCAGAGAACTAACTTTATCAACAACCTCCGTTTAACAAGAAAGAAAAAAGTAAATATTCCTCTTCACCTGCATTATTGGTTTTCCTTCGGAGACTAACATTATTAACAACCTCAGTTAAGAAGGGACGGAAGGGGGGCGCCTGGGTGGCTCAGTGGGTTAAAGCCTCTGCCTTCGGCTCGGGTCATGATCCCAGGGTCCTGGGACCGAGCCCCACATTGGGCTCTCTGCTCAGCGGGGAGCCTGCTTCCTCCTCTCTCTGCCTGTCAAATAAATAAATAAAATCTTTAATAAAAAAAAAAAAAAAAAAAAAAAAAAAAAAAAAAGAAGGGACGGAAGGAGGGTGGCAGGGGAGAAGGCAGCCAGCCAGCCAGGCTCTGGCCGGAGCATGGCACCTGCCAGCCCCGAAGGACACCCCCCCACACACACACACCCCAGGGCCAACTCTGCTGCGGGTTCTGCTCTCTGCCCACCTTAGGGGGCTCCCCCGCATCCTGTTCTCACCGCACTCTACTCCATTTCCTCTTTGAGGCCAAGAGGCACTTGGCCCTTCGTGGGCCTTCTGTTTCCTCTCTATTCTGGCCCTTTAGACCCTGCAGGGACCAGCCTGGGGCCACCTCCTTGCTCTTCCTGCTTCTTCTCTCTTCTTCCAAGAGATCTGGACACTTCTGCTAGACGAATGTCTCTTTTTATTATGCAATTCTTCCCCCGTCTCTAACAGGAGGCCAGGCCCACCGTGCAGAGTTCCTGCCCTATGGCCTGACCGTCAAGGCTCTTCTTGACTCATTCATGGATATGCTCCTGCAGCAAGCACTGTTAGAGGCCTCCGACATTCTTTCTCTCATTATTCCTTAGTAATTATTCTCGGACATGTTACTAACTGGAATAAGGAGCCCGTTTCCCAGCCACTACTGCAGCTGGGTACGAGCATGTGACAAAGCTGTGGACAGTGAACGTCAGGGGAAGGATTATCTGGAATTTCTGGGAAGCCTCCTGTAGAGGACACTGCTGTTTGTGTCCCACCCAGCTCCTCCTAAAAGCCCTGACAGGCTGTGTGTGTCCATCCCCTGGCTGCTGCAGGATTTACTGCTCACAGCTCACACCTGTGACTGTAGAATGGCCAAGGGCCAGGCAGTTTAATTGCCTTCCCTCCCCCAGCCAGAAGCAGTGACTGGTTTCAGTATATAAAAGCACAGTTCTGGGGCACCTGGGCGGCTCAGTGGGTTAAAGCCTCTGCCTTCGGCTCAGGTCATGATCCCAGGGTCCTGGGATCAAGCCCCGCATCGGGCTCTCTGCTCAGTGGGGAGCCTGCTTCCTCCTCTCTCTCTCTCTGCCTGCCTCTCCGCCTACTGTGATCTCTGTCTATCAAATAAATAAATAAAATCTTAAAAAAAAAAAAAAAGCACAGTTCCTTTGTCTGAAGGTGGGACAAATTCCAAGGTGTAATTTATGCTCCAGACCGCCTTAAATTAACCTCCTGCTTTGCTTCTCTTTCCACCTCCTCACTTCCTTTACTTTCTCACTAGCCTCTTCTGAGAGCACGAGCTTGATAAATCACTTCCACCTAAATCCTCAGCCCAAAGTCTGCTTGTTAGGGAACATGACCTAAGACATCTCTTTGAAAGGAAAAGAACACATGAGCTTTCTCTCCCTTTCCTTCATCCTACTGCCTGTGGTGCGGATGTGATGGCCAGAGCTGCAGCAGCCACACTGAACCCTGAGGACGAGAGAAACATCCTAGGGATAACAGAGCCGAAGAGGCCTGACTCCTTGTTGACATCCTACAGTCACCATACGAGCCCTGAATTGCCTACATGCACTGCAGTGTCTTTCCTAGCCCAGAGTAAAACCTTGTGCATATTACCACTGTTTTTTGGGGTCTTGCTACTTGAAGCTAAACAAAATTCCTAATGGACTCCCTTACTTACCAGCTGTGTGTACTTAGGAAAATTTCCCTGAGACTTATTTTCCCTAACTCAAAAGAAAGCTGAGAGAATGAGCAGGTCATCAGCTCTTCCCAAATACCCATTAGACTCCATCTTCTCCAGGAAATTTGTCTTAATTAATTGAATCAGTAGTGATGTGGCTGTTTTCAGTTCTCGATTCCCAGAATTCAGTTTTCATCCATCATTCCGTGACATGAAACACAGTATATCCCTGTGTAGTCAAACTAGACCTTGTACACATTTCTTTTCACAGGTGTTGGTATTAGGTCACAGGTTGTTAAATGAAAGAAACTAAGTCTAAAAATACAGCAGGCCAAGAAACAGTATAGCATGCCTCCATACCAAATACCAGGAATGTGATATCTGGAGCAAAAAAAAAAAAAAAAAATCAACAGCCAAAATGAATAAAACAGGACTTAGTAAGTACAAGCCTAAATGTAGCATAAATTCAGTTTAAAAAATTCAAGTCCCAAAGAAAGATTTCCAGATTCCTCTGGGACTGAGAGTGGCTTACAGGACTTATCCAGGGAAACTAAGACAAGAAGAACCCCACAGATGAGCAAAAGTGGATGAAGAAACGTTAACTGGGAGAAAAGAGAGAACAGTTATAAATCATCCAAAGCAAAAGCCAGAAAAACAAAAATAAACAGGTGGGAGTTCATCAAACTCAAGAGCATGGGCACACGAAGGCAACGAGGAAAAGCAGCCTACTGGCCCGGACACGATATTTGCAAGTCACGAATCTGATAAGTGGTTAATATCCAAAATACATAAAGAACTCCTACAACTCAATAGCAAACAAGCAAACAAATAAGCTGATTAAAAATAGGCAGGGGGGGGGCACCTGGGTGGCTCAGTGGGTTAAAGCCTCTGCCTTCGGCTCAGGTCATGGTCCCAATGTCCTGGGATCGAGCCCCGCATCGGGCTCTGTGCTCTGCGGGGAGCCTGCTTCCTCCTCTCTCTCTATCTGTCTGCCTCTCTGCCTACTTGTGATCTCTGTCTGTCAAATAAATAAATAAAATCTTTAAAAAAAAAAAAATAGGCAGAGGGTCAGCTTTGTGCAGTGGCAGTATCGTAGCCAATGAGGTTTATCCGAGGCGCGATTATTGCTAATTGAAAAATAGGCAGAGGGTAACTGAATGGTACAGCTGCTCAAGCATCTGACTCTTGGTTTTGGCTCAGGTCATGATCTCAGGGTCGTGAGATCGAGCCCTACCCAGGTCAGGCTCTGTGCTCAGCAGGGAGTCTGCTTCTCTCCCTCTCCTCTGATTTAAATAAGATTTAAATAAATCTCTTTAAAAAATGGGCAGAGAACCTGAATAAACATTTTCCCAGAAACAACATAAATGCATGCTAACGGGTACATGAACAGGGGCTTGACATCGGTCAGCATCAGGAAAATGCAAATCAAAACCCCAACAAGAGGGGTGCCTGGGTAGCTCAGTTGGTTAAGCCATCTGCCCTCAAATCGGTTGTGATCTTGGGGTCCTGGGGTGGAGCCCCACGTTGGGTTCCCTGCTTAGCGGGGAGTCTGCTTCTCCCTCTCTCTGCTCATTGTCTCTTTCTCTCTCTCAAATAAATAAATAAAATCTTTAAAACAACACACACAACAAAATAATCACCTCACACCTGTCAAAAGGGCTCTTCTGAAAAAGAAGAAAAAAAACAGGTGTCCTCGAGGGTATGGAGAAAAGGGAACCCTTGTGAACTGGTGGTGGGAACATGAGTGGGTACAGGCACCATGGGAAACAGAACAATGGAGCTTCTCAAACAACTAAAAATCTTGCCTTTACTTTCTCTCTGGAAGCAGAAGAGGGCTTCAGAAAATGCAGTTGGTGTTGAGTGAATGATCATCCAAAGCCTAAAGGTCCAGAGGCAGGAGAAGAAGAAATGGACTGGAAACGAAAAGGAAGGTACCAGGAAGAGATGCACTAAAGGTCGCTAAAGAGAAAAAGATTATGGCTTTGGTGTGGTCTCAGCAATCAGATTGTGATAACACAAGGCTGGTTCCAAGGCAATAAAAATGTAACGTGCAGAGAAATATGTTTCCAGACAACAAGATAGAACAAGTGACCCGGTCGACAAGGCAGTTGGAGGGAATGGAGTTGAACCCAATCACACAAAACTCACTATCACCCAGAGGAAAGGGTCTTAATTTTATTTACAAACATGAAACATAATGGCAGATATAGTGTTTATCCCCAGGAAGTTTAGATAAGCTTTCATTCTGATCACACTTAAAGTGACAAAAAGAATACCCAATCCACTGTAATAGATGGTATGGTATTGGAAAGGGAACAGAAAAACTAGAGAAATACAGAACAAAAATGAATATTGCATATGAGACCAAATATTAAATGTGAAAATTCCCCCACAAAGAGAAAAGTCTAAAACTGGTTTAAAAAGAAAAATGAATGCAAAATGTATTAAGTGGTTTGCTTAAAAATACATTAAAACTTACAACTAAAGAAATGATCTAGAAGTCAGCAAGTATCTGCTAACATAATGCAGGAACTTAATCATATCTATGTTTAAAAATAGATGTTATATATAAGGCATCAAGAAGTAAACAAAGGTATTATTAATAATATAACATAAGTTATACAAATGATGACATCAATAATTCTGAATTTATATGCCCCAATATATACAACCAAAATGTTATTTGGGGTATGTTTACTAGGGTTAGAGGGTGTTCAGGGGTGATGTTCCTTCCTGCTCCAAAATTCTGTAACATAAGAGAAAAACCAGCTGAAACATGTACAGATACCAGGATACAAAGAAACACTCAAAACAGAAAAGAGAATTCTGGAAAATGCACATTCTCAAATCATTATGTGATAATTTTAGAAATAAATCAAATCATAATTATATAGCCAACCACACAAAACCATTTAAAAAGCAATCTTTTTGAATAACATTTGAGATGAGTTAGAGCTAAACAAAGAATGGATGAGAATATTTATCTCAACAACAGAGAGGACCCGGCTTGATGAAAAACCATAGAAGAAATTGCCAGTAAAAATAAACATATTTGGTTATATAAAAATCCCTTGTCCATGCCAAAAAAAGTCATTGTCAATAAAAAGGCAGAATAAGATAAATATTTTGAGCATATGTAGATAAATACACATAACAGAGATTAAGAACTCAGGACCTCAGGAGAGCTCGTTAAAATACCACCAAGAACCCTATGGGCTACTTGGAGCACAGTTTCAAAACCACAGCTTTGGCTGATCTGTAAGGTCAATGCCTAGTGATCTTCATCAGATGCTCAACATGAGGGAAGACCCAAGACCCATAAAATCTTGGTGTGAATGGGCCAAGAGCTCACAGGCAGTCAGGAAGTGACTTCTGGATCAAATATGTCAGAATTAGAGATGAAAGTCCTGGGGGCTGGTGCATTCTAGGCACATCGGTTGTTAAGGTGATGGGAGGAAGGTTTGCAGGTTTGCAAAGAACTGTGAGATACTCTGAAAGGAGGTCCAGGTCTCCATGTGCATGGACTCCTGGGAAGCGGTCAGAACATTACCCAAACCTTTAACCCATGGAACCACTGATACTTCAACATCACAAACATCCCCTGAGAGTCTGCTAGCCAGACCGTTTCTGTCTTCTCATATGACCCCAAGTCATCCAGGAACCACCGCCACTGAAAAAAGAGGTCGCAGGCTCTTCCAAGGGTCATTCTTTCCACAGTAAGGACTCCAGAGGAAGAAACAGCAAAGGGGTAGTGGTTCAATGCATTGGCTTTGAAGGAAGCCTCCAGGCTTTTTCCAGCTGGGTAACTTCAGACACCGCATGAAAGCTCTCTGGGCCCCAGGATGCTAGTCTAGTGCATGAGGATATTAATAGTAATCATCCTCATGGGGCTCTTACAAGAAATAAACACATATGCAGACGTGTGCTGTGTTTAACCCATGGTAAGCACTCAATACAGTTCATAAATTTTAAAACACATAAGAGTATCTATCTATCTATCTATCTATCTATATATATATGGCCCCAAACCCAACAATTTGAGAATAATTAAATAAACTATGCTACATTAATAGGAACACGAGAAATTCCCAAGAAAGCGTATAGAAAATAATGTAAAAGAAACAAGCTGAATAGAACATACAGATAGATTACAACACCTAAGTGTAAACATGAGGATCAGAGGTGTTAAGAGAATGTAAGTGTCCCAATTCCATTAACAAATTAGTGGGTGCATAATGAAAGAGCTAAGATGCTAGTTCCCCCCATGCCCATCAAGGATCTTCCAAAAATAGGTCTACAAATGAACTGTAAAAATCAAGGTGTTGCTCCTCTCCAAGAAGGGCAAAGAGCTTCTTGTCTTTCTTGCTCCCAAAGGAAAAGAAACCGGAGCTCACAGATGGTCAAAATTCTCGCTGGGAGGCTCAAATTCTCAAGTTAAGCCATTGTCAGACCTGCCTGGCCAGGGTGACACTGTTTTGCGGTCTGAATCTGAGTACCTGCGAGAGCACAGGCCCCGCTGTCCCCAGTGTCCCATGCCCCAAAGTTACACTTATGTCATTCATGGCCTGACCCCAGGGGGTCGCTGACCCTGACAGCGTTTCCCTGTAAGGAGAGGGGATAGAGAGAAGAGATGCCAGCGGTGGGCCGGAGGATGGGGCCAACAGAATCTGAGCGCTTCGGCTACTACAGATGGCTCTCTGGGCCCAAGGCAGACACGGTGGGAATGCTCGAGGTGCGACATTTCAGGAAAGTGACATGATGTCTAGCAATTCAGATAAACTGAACTGAAGGAGGCAGAAGGCTGGAGGGTAGAGGGAGAGCCGCGTGGTGATGGAGACGCCTCCTGACGAGGGGCACTGCCCCACTGTCCTCAGTGCACTGTGTCTTCTGGGTCTGAACACGGCCATGGCCTCCTGTATAGGCTGAGACTGTTCCCTGGTGTAAAGCCATTCATGTGTGATGATCATAAAGTCACCCAGCTCTTCTCTCCATCCTCCTATGGGACAGCACTGCTGCTTGCTGGGCCAGACCAGTCCTCAGGGCTATCCTTCGCTAGGGAGAGAGCTGAATGAGAAAAAGCTAAAACAAGTTGGAGAGGTGAAGTCACTTGTGATGACAGAGGACAGACAGAGATGAGAGGGGTGGGGAGAGGGACACAGAGGGACAGACAGGCTGAGAGAATCAGAAATAAGAGGCTCCAGAACTCCTTTAAAATATATGAGACTAGGAGAGGAGAAGAGAAAGAACATTCCTGTGTTATAAATGGGAGACTCTCAGGTTCTTTAGAAATATGCAAACAAAAATTTACTTTTTTGTTACTTTGGGCTAATGGACTGTGATTCTTAGAATGGAACACCACCCTTAGCCCCCTCAAAGGGGCGCAAGAATTATCTGGGTTACATTCATGCCACATCTCTCTCTCCTTTGTGGAGAAAGGTATAGGGGGTGGCGGGGAGAGAACAGGATGGCATTTGGGATAAAAGAAGAGGAAAGCACCATGTTTCCTAAGAGAAGAATTTAATGAAACAAGCTGAGATGAGCACGAATGTGGACCCGCTGGCGTGCTGGACGGTGGAGACTGGAGAGGCGTCCCTGCCACGGAATGCTAGTTTCAAGATACTGAAATGTACCAAGAAGGAAACAAATGATTGAACAAGCCCAGGGCTCACAGGATGAATAGTGTGAGCTCCCTCCTGAGGCTTTAGAAGATAGATCCCAAGAAAGATGGCCCTCTCACCTGACCTGGGGGAAAGCAAATGCCTACCAGCCACTCTGTGCTGTCTCTTTCCCCACGACCACGTGGCATCGCTCCTTAAATACCATCTCACAATGCACCATCATTGTTCACACGAGACAATATGGGGAAGGGTTTTAAAAACAGCTGTTACCACAGAGGGGTGTGGAGCACTTGGAAAAATACTGAACAGAAACTAGCGTTCTTATAAAATCTGGATGGAAAGTTATTTTTAAAGCCCAAACACAAACAATGGAAGACATCACAAGGAAAAGGCTGGAATCCAATGCACAGTAATTAAGAGCATTCCTAAATCTAATAAATGCTGAACAGAAAACAAAAATGCATGGAGAGGGGCGCCTGGGTGGCTCAGTGGGTTAAGGCCTCTGCCTTCGGCTCAGGTCATGATCCCAGGGTCCTGGGATCGAGCCCCGCATCGGGCTCTCTCCTCAGCGGGAGGCCTGCTTCTCCCTCTCTCTCTCTGCCTGCCTCTCTGCCTACTTGTGATTTCTGTCTGTCAAATAAATAAATAAAATCTTTAAAAAAAAAAATGCATGGAGAGTATGGCCCAGCCATGACAAAGGGCCAAAACTTTCAAACCTAAAGCACACATATACAATGATTAAGACGACATCCCCTCACTCCCGATAGCAAAATGGGGAAAGGATTAGCTAGATGACGCAGGGAAGATGAGCTGTAACTGTGTGGGATTTGGGGTTTTTTTGAAGATTTTATTATTTGAGAGAGAGAGAGCACGTGCGCACACAAGCAGGGGGAGGAGCAGAGAGAGAGGGCAAAGCAGACTCCCTGATGAGCAGGGAGCCTGATGTGGGGCTCGATCCCAGGACCCTGAGATCATGACCTGAGCCAAAGACAGACGGTTACCCGAATGAGCCATCCAGGTGCCCCAAACTGTAAGTGTTTTTAGTAAGTATTTAAAATTAATCAACTTCAGTAGAAATCAGAGAAATTCTAATTTTGAGATTCATTTTTACCTAATTACAACATATGCTCATGTCATAGTGGTTAAATGGAAAACAGTCAGATAGATACAAAGCATGATCTATTTCCATGACTTTAAGATGTACCTTTCCCCAACATTTTAATGTCTTGGAAATGGAGGCTCACAAGGCTAGTATGTCAAAATTTCATTGGCAGCATTCTTTTCTTTCTGAATGGTACATAAAATAAGGAAGCATCTTAGATTCCATGAGATAGCACTTGAGGTACAATATAATATGATAAGCCAAAATATTAACAGTGATTCTTGTTGGATGGTGGCATTACGGGTGATTTCTCCTTTCTTTTTTATACTTTCCCATATGTTTCCAGTCTTCTCAAATGAATACATATTTCTTTTACCATCAGACAGTAAACAAAATCTGGTTCTAATTTTGACTTGGCCACATTAGAGCAGAGTAAGTCCTGAGTAAAGTAATTATGCTTTCTGTCCTCAGTTTCTTCATCTGCAAAATGGATCGGTAACTTCTCCGCCTACCTCCTACGATTTGTGCACAAATGCTTTGTAAAATATAAAGTGCCTAGTCAGTGTGTGATTTAAATCTCGACCCGTGTATGAGACCCACTAACACGTGACAATCATTACTGTCCTCATGAGATGTTTTTATTCTTTCTCAATGCCTGTTCATGATGTCAATTTATAGCTTTCTATGTGGAATGGCGACACCCAGTATTTTGTTTGAACCTGATATAATTTGATTTCATGAGCTCCTTCCTCAATGGCTCCCATGTAGGAGGAAACAGATTCCAAAAACAGTTCAGCACGCACCGCGTAGATGTGCACACTGACCAGGCCGAATTGTAAATGCATCAGCCCAGCTCCTCCTGAGCCCGAGTCTTCAAGCCTTGTAGAACACCGCTGCGCAGGTGCTAATCACAAGCCACACCCAGGGCCCAAAAGGGGGCGTCAGCATGATTACTTCTGTTTAATTAGAATGAACACAACTGTTGCTGCAAATCTCAAAATCTAGCTTAAGGGTTATGGCACTGAGGCAGGGTTTGGCACCTCTCTGACCAAGCCCTTCAGACTGGCGCAAGCCACCATCCCCTTCCTAGCCTAATCCCAGTGCATCCTTGCATCTGCTTAGGCTGCTCTGGGCTAAGTCAACCTGCTCCTCATGTACTTCATGACATGCTGGAGAGGAGGGCCACCAAGACAAGAGATGAGCGCATCTCCCCTCCTTTGCATTCCAGCCTGGCCACCAGTTTGTCTATGTTCTCGAGCCCAGGGGGCCTTGCTCTAGTAAGCAACACCAGGAAACACCTTTCATGTGCCTATGACCCACCCGGGGGTTTCGTTAGAGAATAGATTCTAACTCAGTTGGTCTGGGGTTAGCCTGAGGGTCTGCGTTTCTAACAAGGTCCGAGGGGATGCAGATACCATGGCTTTATCAGCCACTCTTTGAAGGGCACGGATCTCCACGGTCTTCAACCCTACACCTGCTCCCATCAGACATGCCTCAGTGGGCTCCCTATGCTGCCTATATCAGAGCTTCTGGGGACGTTTCCCAAAATGCTGATTTACGGCATCAGGATCTCTGAAAGAGGGGCCCAGATACCTACATTTGAACAAGCACCATACTCCCCTCAGGTGAGTTCTTGCACACACTGAAGCTTGGGAACTTCCAGTAGAGAATTTTTTTTTTTAAGATTTTTTATTTATTTATTTGACAGAGAGAGATCACAAGTAGACGGAGAGGCAGGCAGAGAGAGAGAGGGAAGCAGGCTTCTTGCTGAGCAGAGAGTCCAATGTGGGACTCGATCCCAGGACCCTGAGATCATGACCTGAGCCGAAGGCAGCGGCTTAACCCACTGAGCCACCCAGGCTCCCCCCAGTAGAGAATTCTAAACGTCCCTAGTAGACCACAGCAGAGCTGTATGTCTGCCCTGCACGGTGCTCCAGCTTTGGCAGAGGGGCGTTTCCTGAACCACACCTTGCACTGAGGGATGCGGAGCTAGGTAGGAGAGCGCCGTTCTCTCTCATACTTTCGGCCCAGATGCTGTGGAGGCGATTACTCATCGTCTTATGCACTCCCATTCATAACCATCTGCAGAAAAAATTTTATTCCAGTCTGAAAAACTTGGGTGTTTTCCAAATAGGCAGCCTGGATAAGAGGGACCATTTAAAGGTTGTCCTTGTCCCTTTCTTTTGACAACTGGAAACTCAGAGCCAAATCTGGGGATCATGCAGGTCCTTTTGAGATAAACCTCAGTGTGTTAACCACATGTGGCTAGGGGCACCTGGCTGGCCCAGTGGGTTAAGTGCCTGATGCTTGGTCTCAGCTCAGGTCTTGATCACAGGGCATGGAGCCCACTTAAAAATATAATTAAAAATTTTTTTTAAATCTGGCTTAATTGAACTATCCTATTCATGTTTTCTCATCACCCATATCTTAAATCCATTTCTATCCATTTCTAGTGCACGGTGCATACGGATGTATAATACATATCTGAGCTGTTCACCAATATCGAGTCTCACCCTCTTCTGGACTCGGGGAAGCAGTGTGCTTCCCCAAGTCCTTGAAGGTGGGTGTGGCCACATGACTTGGTTTGGCCAATGGAATGTGTGTGGCGGTGACTTGGGTCACTTGCAGGTGACAGCCACTGGTCACCGGTACTCCACACGTCAGCCCTTCCATCCCCTTCCTGGACAGTCCTGGTAGCATGAGCTGAGGAAGAGGAACCACAAGGTGAAGGCAGCCTGAACCCTGGGCTAGCAAGGGAGGCAGCCGCCCCGGGGAATCCCCACACACACCACAGTGACCTCAGTGTGAGTCCGAAGTAAACCCCTGATGGGTTAAGGGACTGAGATTTGGGAGTAACCCAAAACCCAACAAAGCCTACTGGACTGTATCATTTGCAAATGACCTCAAGTCCTTTCTGGAGAGACGCTGAGTTATAAACTCACAGGCCAATGCAGAAACAAACTCCTAACAAAAGCCTATTTGAGAGAAAAGATGTGTAGAGGAGCTTATCTACAGGATATCTTTTTTTTTTAAGACTTTATTTATTTATTTGACAGAGAGAGATCACAAGCAGGCAGAGAGGCAGGCAGAGAGAGAGGGAGAAGCAGGCTACCTGCTGAGCAGAGAGCCCAATGTGGGGCTCGATCCCAGGACCCTGGGATCATTACCTGAGCCGAAGGCAGAGGCTTAACCCACTGAGCTACCCAGGCACCCTTCTATAGGATATCTTATCAACCTACTTCTCTGAGTCCTTTGTTTACTCTCGTTTTCAATCTGATCACCAGCCTCTTTCAGAATGGGCATCCCTGACTTGTGTTTTCATATTCTGCTCCTCTTAAATTGTGGCATAAGAGACGTAATATTTACCACTGTAACCATTCCTAAGTGTATAACTCAATGGTATCAAATACACTCGATCTGTTGTTTAACCATCACCACTGTCCACACCCAACACTTTTTTTTTCATTATCCCCAACAAAAGTACCATACCCATAAAACAACCCTTCTCCTCTTGCCCCGGCTTCTGGTAACTCCTATTCTACCTTCCACTCCTCTGGAATTTGTCTATTCGAGGTACCTCATACACATGGAATGATACAATATTTGTCCTTCTGTGTCTGGCTTATTTCATGAAGTATAAGTATGCTTCCAAGATCCACCCAGGTTGCAACATGCATTTAAATTCCATTCTTTTTATGGCTCAGTAGTACTCCATTGTACATATCTACCACTTTGTGTTTATCCATCCATCTGTTGATGAACACTTGGGTTGTTTCCACCCTTGGGCTATATGAGTAACATGGCAACAAACACAGGTGCCCAATATCTGAGCATGTGCTTTCAATTCTCTTGAATATGTGCCCTAGGAGTGGAATTGCTGGGTCATAGGGTAGTTCTCTGTTTAGGCTTTTGAGAAACTGCCAAACTGTTTTTCGTTCTGCTTTTATTTTTAAAAACTTTTATTTAAATTCAAGTTAGTTCACATATAGTGTATTACTAGTTTTAGGGTAGAATTTAGTTCTGCTCTGACTTTTTAATCAAAGATCTCAGATAACAGGTGCATGAAATCCTCACTTTCACATTTTCAGGAAAATGTTCGTTTGTGAATGTCACCACTAGCCTATGAAATGCTTCCTATACAAAAATCCCAAGGGGGAAACTTTTTTGATTAGGAACTGGGATAAGGTTGATGCTTCCTCTTTTCTGATAATAAGGATTCCAGTATGGGGTCCTGACTCTGCCAGGAAGCTTGGAATTGAATTTCAAGTTTGAATAGTCTTTGTCAGTACCCCTTCTACACCCCTTGGGGTCCTCGTTGCCATTTCTGGACATACTGGACTGACTTCAGATGCCCAGTGCCTATATCTTTGTCAGAGGACTGACCTTGGGCTGTCCATGAAAAAAAAAAAAAAATCAGGCCAGACATACAGGTTTTCCCCATTATCTGCGAGTTTGCTTTACACCACTTTGCTTTTAGGAAAGACCTATATCAGCAACGTGTAATTGCTAACTGAAAGAAATCTGAGGATTTTTACTTTTAGGGCATGGTACTTGCTTTATCCTTTCACACCATTTCAGTTTATAAAAGGTTCCATAGAAACACTCTACTTTCGGATGGCGGGGGAAATCTGTTCCTGGGAATTATCCCTGTGCTTCCCCTGCTCTCCAAGCAGCTTTGAGCCAACTCCTGACAGGTGTGGGTGTATAAATACCCCAGCCCCCTTACCTAGGGTAATTCTGGGTCACGAGCTTTGCATTGTTTCAAACTTTCACTTGGAAGTAAGTACCAGCTGCTGACTACAGTTCCCGCCGAATAGCGGACCCTATGGTGACCGACTTCCTCTTCTCTATCTCTTCTCCTTCCCTTGGCCTAGATCCCTGGCACCTTCCCATCAACTTAGATTCTTGGCTCAATGTCTGCTTCTGAGGGAACCTGAACTAAGACAAAGATCCTCTCTAGCAACTTCCTAGATCCGTTTGCTTTCCATATTTCTGTCCTTTTTCCTGGTTCTGAAGTTGTACTTACATGTTTTTCATTGTTTTACCATATGCTTTCTTGTTGTCTGTTACTTCAAAGTCTCTGCAGAATAAAGCACAGCAGAACTATTTTAGGTGAAAAACATCATGTAGGGGCGCCTGGGTGGCTCAGTGGGTTGAGCCCCTGCCTTCCGCTCGGGTCATGATCTCAGGGTCCTGGGATCGAGCCCCGCATCAGGCTTTCTGCTCGGCGTGGAGCCTGCTTCCCCTCTCTCTCTGCCTGCCTCTCTGCCTACTTGTGATCTGTCTGTCAAATAAATAAATAAAATCTTTAAAAAAATTAAAATAAAAAAAGAAAAAGAAAAACATCATGTAATTGTAACACCTAAAATACAAGATGAGAGGTTTTATTGACTATGACCCCCAACTCTAAAAAAATACACATGTACATCTGTGTATGAATAGAAAAAAGGAACAGAAGGAAATGCACCAGAATGTTAACAATGAAGAAATTGGGGTGATGTCACTGCAGAGGGCTTCACTTTTTTCCTTCTTTGTACGTTATTTTACAAGGAACGTGAAGCTTTAGCTTCCCTGTCTATAAAACGAGGATAATCATACCGACCTCATGGAGTTGTGTTGATGGAAATTAAGTATAAGTGTAACGTGGTAATTAGCTGCATCGCATATTCACATAAAAATCACAGTATGTGCCTAATATGTACCCTAATAAAGGGGAGTGAGTGCTGTAATTACAACAGCAATTAATGAAACAATTTAAAAGCAAATGTTAGAACCGAGAAAGTGGAAATAAGCCCCTGCTTTGTACTTTGTAAAGAATACTCACTTCCGTGAGCTCATCACCCCTCCAGAGCCCTGCGAGAGGAGAAGGCTCAGGGGGAGGGAGTGGGCAGGACACAGAATGTTTACTGAACCACAAACACATGCCAGGGCCAGGGGGTCACTTTGTGGACATCTCAGGTGAGAAGGATGGGACTCAGAATGCTTAAGAATGGTTAATGCCCCAGGTACGGAGACAGGACCAATAGCTCCAACGTCAAACTCTCAGTCCAGAATTCCTTCCCTTCCAACAGGTGACATTCCATTTGCCCCTCAAAAGCCCCTGTTCCTACCTGCCCACCCACCAGAGACATTCTCCCTTCCTAAGGCACCAATGTTCACCAATCAATACATACAAGCTGCTCCTTCCTACTGCCATGTCCACTGGGGGGACCAAGGGGTGGCTTGTGGGGGAGGGGACTTCGCTCCCCCAATCTCCCGCCAGGACCACCCCCAAATGGATTACCAGTCTAAGAACACTGTACTAGCGATGCAGACGGAGTCAGCGTCAGCTCCACAGCAACCCTTCTCAGTCAGGCTGTCCCCCCCCCCCCCAAGTCCTCCCTGCACAGGCATTCTAGAACCATCTTCAGAGACAAAGGAGTTGACGCAGTGGGGGATTTAGGGAATTCTGCTAAGAGAGCCCAGCAGAGACTGTGGGCTGGGAGAGAGAACCCTGGGCATTGCTCCCTCTGTCCCCCTCAGGGCCTCACGTTCTAGTCACCCCAGAGAATGCATAGAGAGCTTTTCTTGCTGTCCTGTGATTGTGGTGTCATAACAGCCCTGCTGATGGACAGGGACCAGCTATGGAATGGGGGGGAGGGGGGTGGAGAGCCCACGTGTCCCTAATCATGCCAGTCCTCCCCGCCCTCCCCTCCTCCTCACCAGATGAAGCCCTGGGCTTCTAAACTAACCTTGGGAAATCTTTCTGGACTAATCATTCTCCTGGCGGAATGTCAACCTAAGACAACCATGCGTGGGAGCTTCAAGCAAGTTTGCCTTGTCACCCTGCCTCACTGACAAGCTCTCCTCCCTAGCACAGGGGCCGGGGCTGAGAGCACCCGCAGCGCCCTGGGGGCCCTGCTGCAGCTCCTGGGCTCTGGCAGCTACTCCCTTTCCGGGTCTTGTTTCAAAGCTCCTCCTCTGCTTCAGCTCTCTCTTTCTCTAAGAATTTCCACAGCGTCTTCCCCAACCCCCTTCTAACTCCATTATGCTTCAGAGAGAAGGAGTCTTTAGAGGTGTAGTACAAAGACTCCCAACATTTCCTTCTGCTACAAATAAAGGTATCACCGACCATAGCCGTGCTGTCACACTCTTGCTCAAGAATTCTCAATGGCTCCCAATTGCCTCTATGTAAGTTCTAGTTCCTTAGTTTGACTGTAAAGTCCACCTTCATGCTCTAAGCCTGGAGACCTTCCTAGCCTTCCCTCCACTGCTCCATCTAGATGAGGTAGCTCATGAGGCATCCCCGAAATGAAGTTCTCTCCCCCTCTAGAGAGCAGAACACTTCAGTCCCTAAACCCATACCTAACACTAGCTGGTTCAACCCGAAAGTCATCCCCTTCCTTCTTGGTAGGAAACTCTTTTCCATCCCCATCGGCACTTTGCCAGCTTACTTCTAACTTGGTATTCAATCTGATTTTTCTCTATGCTTGAAGTCATGGACAGTCTTAATCTTCGTGCCTCCCCACCAACCACTGCCTCATGCATGGTATTAAGTCAATAAATCTTTGTAGGGTCCTTCTGATTCCTAAGCTTTTTCCCTAAAGTTTCACGAACTCAAGCTCTGTCTCCTCACCTACATAGAAAACCCTCCAGAGAAACTTAAGGCTCACTCAGATCCCCTGCGTGCGGGTTAACGAGCAGGCCCCGAGCCTGGAGGTCAGAACGAGCGCCCAGGTGTTGCGGATGCCCCCGCGGACCGCGTGTAGGAAAGCGGGGAGGCAGTACCACCTGTGGACGAGGCGGCAGCTCCCATCTGTGCCTTCGGGCTGAGCGCAGGGGTGGAGGAACGCAGGGGCCCCAAGGGGTCCCAGGAAAGGGCCTGCGGGGCCGGGCGCCCCTTCGCCCCCAGCGACGCCCGCTTACCTATGGTGGACACGACGGTGCCCACGAAGTAGAAGGCGCCGGTGAAATCCCAGCGCGGGCGGGCGCTGTCCACGCGGATGCCGGCCTCGGTGGCCTCCTCGTAGTGGCGAAGGAAGCCGCGCAGCTCGTCGCGGCTCAGGTTGTGGCGGCGGCTGAAGTTGGCCAGGCGCTCCTCCCAGCGCTGCTTGGCCTGGCGCTCGTGCGCGAGTTCCAGCGCCGAGAAGACGGCGGCGCCGCCCAGCAGGTAGAGCACGATGAGCGCGGCGAGCAGCAGGAAGCGCGCGTTGTCCTCGTTCAGGTAGCCCGGGCCGCAGCCGCACCCCCGGCCGGCCATGGCCGGGTCCCCGGGGGCCGCCCCGCGCCGGAGGGCCGTGGCCGCGGGCCGACTGTCGCCCCGGCGCCCCCGGGGCTCGCCGCTCAACCCGCCCCCGCACGCCCGACGGTCGGCTCGCTCATGACCGCGGGGCGCAGTCCCAGGCCGCGCGGTTCCCCAGGTCGCCTCCTCGATCGCTCCCGCGGCGCCCGCTCCCCACGTCCGCCTCTTCTCCTGGTTTCAAATCCGCTTTGTGGCCGCTGTCCCCACCCGCCTCGGAGTTCTCCTAAATGCTCGAGTTCCGAGGACTGGGAGCTGAGTCCGCTGTTCCCCCCCCCCCCCCCCCCCCCGCGATGCCCTCCCTGCTCTGCTCAGATTGGGGAGGGGGCGTGGCGCGTCCTCAGCGCGAATCCGGGCGGACTTGAATTCCCCCCGCAGCAAGGTCTTCCGGCCTCGGAAGCTGGCGGGTTAGAGGAGCCGGGTGGGCTCAGTCTCTTCGCCCATCGCTTCTTCAGCCGCCGACGGCTGGGACGCGGGGTGTCCGTGTGCTGGCGTTCGCTGGGGGTGCCTCCCCAGACAGATCCGTGGGGCTGCGTGCCAGTCTCGGCGTCGCTCGGAGCCTCAGGCCTCTGGGGTCACCTACCCGTCTGCCGGGGTGTAGTGGCTGGAGCAGGTCCTGGGCGGACGCACCCCGAGGGACGGCCGGGAGCGGGGCCCACGGGTTCCTACCTCGCGCCCGGCCCCCGCGCTGCGCGGCATCCGGCGGACAGAGCGGCTGGAGGAGGACACCAGAAAGGGAGGTCGGAATGGGGGGACTAGGGGAGTCAGGGGCATCTTCCCCGGGCAGCCTCCCTCGCCTTGCTCCGACCGCCCTTGGCCTCCGGGTCCCGCGCGGAGGCGTCTTCCGCTCCCGGCGCGACGTGCGTCCCTAGCCAGCCCCAGTTCCCGGAGAGGTGGCGGAGGACTGGGGGCTGGAGAGTTCCAGCTCCTCCATCCGGGCTTGGCCGCCTCAGTGTGCTCCAGAGATCTGGTGCTGCGGAGTGCTTTCCCCTCGCCCCGTGCAGAACAGCGGCCAGGCTCCCCAGCACACAGCCAGAGGCTCCCTCCCCAAGACCTGGCCTTTCAGGGGGCACTGGCACAGCCTCTGAGTTCCGTTCTCAGCTCCCCGGGACAGCCCCCTCCGCGCCGCCCTGTCAGCACTGCCCCCAGGGCTCCTCCTGGCCGCGGCCCAGCTCTGCAGAACCGCGCTGGGAGCCGAGCTCCCCGGGCTCCGCCCGGCCTGGCTCGAGCGCTCCGAAGCTGCAACAGGTGGAGCCCAGAGGCTGACCGCCGCAGCGACTCCACCGGGTTCCCAGCCTGCCGGCCGCGCAGCCCCGCGGCCCCGCTCCCAGCGCTGTGCTCCGCCTGCAGATGCGGTCTCTCGGCGGGCCCACCCGGGGGCTGCAGCGCTCCCACCCCGCGCGCTCAGATCCCGGGGAAGTGGGTGCTGTAGAGAGGCAGGTTGGGTACTTAGCGGGCTTGAGTGGCCCCTCCTGAGCCAGAAGAGGGCGCTCCGTCTCCTCCAGACATGTGTCGCCCCCACCTGTGTACCCAGCCACACTCGGCCCCTCCGGAATCGAGCCCCTGGCATGTGGGAGTGAATACGGATACATAGAGGAATGGACGCGTAGGCATCTTCTAACTAAATAGAAGTCCCCCCCGCCCCGCCTTCCGAGAGAGTAGTCCGAGGCTCCGAGCCCACCCACCACCCACTTACACTCGCTGGGAGCCGAGCATAAAGAAACACAGAGCTCTGGATTCCAATGCACCTGCCCACCCCTCAGCTCCTTTATCTCCTCCTGAATGTTCCTATTTTATCTGCCTCACTAGGGGCAAGAGCTTTTTAGGTGCTAGTGCATGTGGAGACACGTGTAAACGAGAGTAAGTCAGTCCAGCAATTACTCCCCTCCCCCATTTTAATATGAAAAATTTCAAACATCAATTTCAAAGAATTCTATATATTCACCACCTAGATTCTACAATGAACATTTTACTGTACTTGCCTTATTACATATTTATCCATTCTTCTTTCCATCCCTCAAGCCATCTTATTTGGGTACATTTCAAATCAGGTTGCAGACAACAGTCCATCTCCTCCCCAATACTTTTCCCTACATATCATTAAGGAGAGTCCAATATTTACAGACTTTTTTCTTTGGGGGTAAAACTTACAGTGAAATGCACAAATCTTAATGCACAAATCTTCAGGTGTGCCATTAGATGAGTTCTGACAAATGCATGCACCTGTACAAATTAAACCCCTACCTATCCAACCTATCAACCAAATATCACCGGCAGTTCATATCTTCCTGGTATCTTCTCTGTCAGCAAATCCCCACCCACATTCCTCCAGAGGAAATCACTGTTCTGATTTTTTCCCCCATCATCGACTGGTTTTGCTTTCATAGAACTTGCTATTGTTTGTTCTAGATCTTCATATAAATGGAATCCTACGGTTCTGTCCTTTTGTATAATGCATTTTTGAGATCTATCCATGATCTATGTCTTGGTCCTTTATTCCTTTTTATCACTAATTTTTAAATGTTTGAATATTCATTCTCCTATAGATAGAAACCAGGGCTGCTAGATTTTTTTTGGCCATCATAAAACTGTTAGGAACATTCTTGTGCAAATTTTTGTGGATCTGTTTTCATATCTCAGGTAAATACTAGGAGTAGAACTGCTGGGTCATAGGGGAGCTGTGTACTGAGTTATATGAAACTGCTTAACACTTCTCCAGAGTAGCTGTATCAACCAACGATGGACAATAGTTCCAAAACCTTGTATATATTTGGCAGTATTAGTCATTGTGATTTTTTTTTAATTTTTAGAAGATTATGTGAGAGAGATAATGAGCAGGGGGAGAGGGAGAAACAGCAGCAGACTCTCCACTGAGCAGGGAGTCTGACTCCGGGCTCAATCCCATGACCCGGAGATCATGACCTAAGCTGAAGGCAGACGCTTAACCTACTGAGCCACCCTGGCACCCTGTGTGATTTTGAACATACTGGTGGGTGTGTTGTGCTATCTTACTGTGGTTTAATTTGCAGTTCCCTGCTTTCTTAATGTGCTATGGCCATTTGCATATCTGCCTTTGTAAATTTGTTGAATATTGGGGCGCCTGGGTGGCTTAGTGGGTTAAGCCACTGCCTTCGGCTCAGGTCATGATCCCAGGTCCTGGGTTCAAGCCCCACATCGGGCTTTCTGCTCAGCAGGGAGCCTGCTTCCTCCTCTCTCTCTGCCTGCCTCTCTGCCTACTTGTGATTTCTCTCTGTCAAATAAATAAATAAAATCTTTAAAAAAAATTTTGTTGAATATTAATGTTGAAATTATCTCTTGAAATATGGTATCAATTATCTGTTTAAAAATTGATTTCTTGGGCGCCTGGGTGGTTCAGTGGGTTCAACCTCTGCCTTCAGCTCAGGTCATGATCTCAGGTACCTGGGATTGAGCCCCACATCTGGCTCTCTACTCAGCAGGGAGCCTGTTTCCCTTTCCCCCTCTGCCTGCCTCTCTGCCAACTTGTGATCTCTGTCTCTCTCTGTCAAATAAATAAAATCTTTAAAAAAAAATAAAAATAAAAATTGATTTCTCATGGGGGCACCTGGGTTTTCCCTTTGCCAGCTGCATCCTAAAAATTTCAGTATGTTGTATTTTCATGTAATTTTCAAAATATTTTCTAATATTTCTTCTTTGACCCATGAGTTATTCAGAAGTGTGTTGTTTAATTTCCAAATATTTGGGTTTTTAAGACAAATCCTTTATTTCTAATATTTTCACTGTGGTCAGAGAACCATAGTCAATGTGTTTCAGTCTTTCTAAATCTGACTTATTTTATGGTCCAGCAGCAGATCTGTCTCTGTGACCATGCCATATGCTCTTAAATATGTATTCTGCGGTTGTTGGCTGTGGTGTAGTTAGATTCTATAAGTGTTAATTAGGTCAAGGTACTTGACAGTGTTTTTCAGATCTTCTGTCTTTACTGATGTTTGTTCTAGTTATTCTATTGATTGTTGAGAGAAGAATGTTGAAATCACCAACCAGGAGGCACCTGGGTGGCTCAGTTGATTAAGCCTCTGACTTCAGCTCTGGTCATGACCTCAGGGTCCTGGAATGGAGCCCTGCCTCAGTCTTCCTGTTCAGTGGGGGGGGGGGGGGGGGTTCACTTGTCCCTCTCTCCCTCCCCCTTCTCATGTTCTCTCTCTCGCTCTCTGTCTCAAATGAATAAATAAAAAAATCTTCTTTAAAAAAATCACCAACCAGGTGCCTGGGTGGCTCAGTTGGTTGAGCGACTGCCTTCAGTTCAGGTCATGATCCCGGACTTCCAGAATAGAGTCCCGCATCGGGCTCCCAGCTCCTTGGGGAGTCTGCTTCTCCCTCTGACCTTCTCCTCTCTCACGCTCTCTCTCACTCATTCTCTCTCAAATAAATAAAATCTTTAAAAAAAAAAATCACAAACCCTGACTATGGAATTGTCTATTTCTTCCTTTAATTATGTCAGTTTTTGTTTCATACACTTTGAAGCTCTGTTATTAAGCTCAAGCATTTATGATTATTACATCTTCTCAGTAGTAATCCTTTTATTTTTATGAAATGTCTTTATCGCTGGTAATACCCTTTACATTCAAATTTACTTTATCTGATATTAATCTAGTCACCACAGTCTTTTTGTACTTAACATTTGCACGGAATCTTTTCCACTTATTTTTTTTTAAAGATTTTGTTTATCTACTTGACAGATCACAAGTAGGCAGAGAGGCAGGCAGAGAGAAAGGGGGAAGCAGGCTCCCTGCTGAGCAGAGAGCCCGATGGGCTCCATCCCAGGACTCTGAGATCATGACCAGAGCCGAAGGCAGAGGCTCAACCCACTGAGCCACCCAGGCGCCCCTTTCCCATTTATTTTTTAGACTGTGTCTTTACATATTTAAAGAGGGTTAGTTGTTCACAGCATATAGTTGAAAGTTGGCTGGGTGGTTTGATTTTTGGTCAGGTCTGACAATCTGCATGCACATTTAACTGGAATGATCAGATCAACACTGTTCAACAATTTCTGCAATGATGAAAATATTTTGTAAGTATTTATGTTCTTCAGTATAGTAGTCTAATATGACTAGCGAGCTCTTGAGTGCCACTGAAGAACTAAATTTCTAATTTAATGTTAAGTTGAAATATCACATGGCTAGTGGCCCTATTTTAGACAACATAGGTTGAGATCCCTTATATTTAATACAGTGATTTAGATTCAAGTCTACCATTTTACTATTTGTTTTGTTTGTCCCCACTGGTTTTTGATTCTCCTTGCCCATCTTCTTTTGGATAAACTGAATATTTTTTAGAATTCCATGTGATCTGTTGACTTTTTAGCTCTGTCTCTTGGCATTTAAGTGTTTAAGGGTTAGCTTTTCACAGCCCTCTCACAGTTACTACTGTACAACTTTGTATAAAATATAGAAACCTTCCAACTATACAGGTTCATTTCCCATCTTCTTCCCCACATCCACTGTGGTTGTCATTCAAATCACATTTCCATATGCTAAGACCCTCAATACATTTTTTATTCAGATAGCAATATATATTTTTACGAAAAAATTCAGGTTTTATTTTTACTTATTACATTGGTTGGAACTGATGTCAGGAACTTATTACTTTTGTTTCCTACCTCTTCGCAGAACAAAAATACATACAATGTGGCATTATCCTTAGACAAGACTTGCTTTTTCGCATTTCACACAAGAATGTATATTATCCTTTCTTGAACAAAATGCCCAGATTACCAAGGAAACCATCTTTGAGGAAGTGTTTAATAAGCCTATTTTATTTAAATAAATCCTCCAGTAGGAAATGGGAGAATTCATTGCCTTCACTTAGAAGAAGGCAATGTAAATAGTTATCTGTCAAATTTTTCTGTGCAGCTCACCAACATTTCCTTATTGGAAACATCAATTTTTCCACATCACAGTTCCCCAAATGACTTTAAAGTCTCAAACAAAGAATTCTGTATCTTCCTTTGGCTTGCTTCTCTCTTGATTCTGCCGAGGCTTTATTAACGGTTCACTTCCTATCATCCTCTCCATTTTTGAAAATTTTCTTTAGAGCATTCACCAATCCCTCTCTAGGATCTGTTCCCATGTTGTAGGAGGGCTCTTTCTCTTCTCATGCTTTCTCAACCTGAGTCAGGCAGTCCCACTGCCTGGTTTCTGCTTTATTTCTACCCAAGAAGAGAACTGTATCTGTTTGACTTCTTTTTGAACTGTCTTCCACAGAGATGGGTTTCAAGACATTGTTGCAGTAACTCTTCTCATTTGTATTCTTTACGGAAAGACCAAATGACCTCTGTGAAATGCACCTGCACGTTCTCAGTGAGGAATTGATGAACTACAGTTAAGTCTGTGAAATCCACATTACCTTATCTGACCAATCCCATCCTCGATTTTCACCCTTATATCCTGTTCTAATGGGATCAACCACAGCAGCAGCTTTTCGCTGTCAAAAAGTTCTGCTTTTCTTTGATTTCTGCCACATTATGTACTTGATTTGTCTCAATCTTAGATTTTTTTCAGACGGCCTTTTCTAGTGGTCTTTCCCAGCAGCACCTTCACCTCTTCCAGATCTTTCTGTCGCTTCCAGCCTCCCTCTGCAGTCAGCATTGACTTGAAGAAGCTTTCTGTCCTCAGGCTGGCATAGCGGGAGCTGTGGGAGCCTTGTCCAAACCTGAAGCTGTGGTCGGGCTGAGTCAGGCAAGGCCCAGCTGCAGGCGGGCAGGGGACAGAACAGGATACGGTGCACCCATAGAGCATGCTCACCCTGGCGGGCACAGACCCCGCTGCTCCGGTTGCAGAGCCTCAAGCCTGTGGGAACACCCACCAGGTGCAGGACTTAGCCCCCCTCTGCAACACGGGTGTCTCAAGAGAAAGTCTTCTGTATTTGCACACATTATTTGCTCCTTCTGGTGGCCTTCCATCCTTCCTGAATATCTGAGCTTCTCTCTGGTATGTTCTTCCTTCAGCCTAAAGACTGTCCTTTAGCATTTCTTGCAGGGCACATCTCCACATTCTCTTAGTTTTCTTTTATCTGATAATGTGGTTATTTTGTCTTCATTCTTGAAGGAGGTTTCCACCAGATAGAGATTTCTGAGGTGACCCTTTTCTTTCTGCCTGTGAAAGACATTTTGTGCTGTCTTCTGGCCTCGTGTTTCCAATGAGAGGTTAGCAGTCACTCAAATCATTGTTCCTGTTCCTTCTAGCTGCTTCCAACATTTTGTCTTAAGTTTGGTCAAAATGAGTTTGATGAGGAGGCACCCAGGGGAGTTTTGCATTAGCCTATTGCTTATTCACTGAGCTTCTTGAATCTATAAATTTATGTCTCTCCAAGTTTTTAGCCATTATTTCTTTAAATATTTTCTCTCCCCCATACTTACCCATCTCCTAGGATTCCAATCACATAGAAGTTAAACCTTGAGATATTATCCCACAAATCCTTAATTCCCACCCCATCCCCACTTTTTAGTATTTTCTGTTCCTTCTTCAGATTGGATAATTGTATCTACTTAGCTTCAAGTTCCCTGACTCCTCTGTCATCTCCATTCTGCTATTAAGCCCATCTACTGAAGCCTTTAATTTCAGATTGTGAGATAACCGAAAATACACCTATTGGTTCATGTCCCCAGTTCCTGACACAGAGCTCTTGAAAACCTGGTAAATTCCTAAGTGGTAACAGTACTAAGAACATCTTATGTTCTAATGCGGTGACTTGGGGTGGGGGTGGGGGGATGGGTTCCTGGATTGGGGCTGGTCACCAGAAAGACCAAACCATGTTTATAAACTTGGAATTTTCAGCCCGATTTTCCAGAGAGGGAAAGAGGCTGGAAATGGAGTTTGATGGATCGTGCCTCTATGAGGAAGCCTCCATAAAACCCCAGTAGTACTGAGTTTGGGGAGCTTCCAGGTTGGTGAACATATCCACACTGGAAAGGTTATGGAAGGGTTGTGTGCTCAAACTTCCTGAGCCCAGGAGGGTCATAGGACCCTCCCAGACCTCACCCTACATCTTTCTTCACCCAGCCATTAATCTGTATCCTTTATCATTCCTTTAAAAAAAACCTGGTAGTTGGGGCACCTGGGTGGTTCAGTTGGTCAGGTCATGGTCCTGGAGTCCTGGGATTGAGTCCCACATCGGGCTCCTGGCTCCACAGGGAGTCTACTTCTCCCTCTGAACTTCTCCTCGCTCATGCTCTCCCTCACTGTCTCTCTCTCTCAAATAAATAAATAATATTTAAAAAACAAAAACAAAAACTGGTAGTTAAGTGTTCCCCTGAGCTCTATAAGCTGCTCTAGCAAATTAATCCAATCTGAGGAGGGGTAATGGGGACCCTCTGATGTATAGCAGATGGCTCAGAAGCCCAGGTGACAACCATCTTTGGTTGGCATCTGAAGTTGAGGGGGGCAGTCTTGTGGGACTGAGACCTTTACCTGTGGGATCTGACTCTGTCTCCAGGTAGATTGTGTGATTTTTAAATTGCAGGACACACAGCTGGTGTCTCAGAATTGCTTGGCGTGGAAAACATCCTCACACATCTGGTGACCATAAGTGTTTTGAGTGTGGTGGTCATGTGAGAGGTCAGCAGGCACACGGGGGTGGGGGGGAACTGCCCCCATAGGTATATTTTTCAGTTCTAAAATTTCCATTCCTACTGCTCTGCTGAGATTTGCTATCTTTTCTTTCAACATAAGAATTTTTTTTACACTCCTGAACATAATTTCTTTAGCTGGTTTAAGAATCTTTGGAGACTCTTTTGGTCTCTTTTGCTTGTCTTTTGAGAATAAGCCATGTCTTTCTCTTCATTTGTATAGTGAGTAATTTTGGATTATGTCCTAAGCATTGTAACATAGATAATTTATGATGTGTTGTAGAAACTCTGAATTCTGTTCTTTTCCTCTGAAAATAATTATTTTTTAAATTGTTATTTTTAAATAGGCAGTTAACTTGGCTGAACTCAACTGCAAAGTGTCTCCCCTGCAGTGGGAAGTGGTTTAAATTTTAGATCAGTTATTTTAGCTTGGCTGTGCATGAACAGCTCAGAGATCAGCCAGGGATTTGGGCAGAATTTATATACAGAATTTGGGAATCCTCTCTTTGGCTCTTCTCTGTTCTTTCCCTCTTCATGCTCAGAGACTATGGTTGCTCCAAACCCTGTACTCTGGATCTTCTAGCTGGCAAAACTACAGATTGCCACTGGAGGTTTCATGGTGCCCCTGGCGACTTGACCTCAGGACCAAAGTGGTTAAACAGAAACAAAACCAGGAAACTCACATAGTGTTGTGCCTTTCTTCCAATTGTTGATTCCTGTTCAGTTTCTGCCTGTGTTCAATCACTCTCAGTAGCTGGTTTTTAAAGACTTTTCTCCCAGAGCTTGTATTTTCTATCTGGAAGAGGTGGTTCAACTGGGGCTCTCTGGCCCTGCCAGAAACCCAAGGTTATGTGGTTTCTCCCGCACATTACAAAATGAAATTTTCAAACATACACCAAAGGTAAAAGAATTTTACCTAGATTTAGCCTAGATTGTACACTTAAATTTTCTTATACTTGATCATAACTACATCCATTATACTTTATTTCCGTGCATTTCAAAGTAAATGCAGTCATTACTTCAGCATATGTATAATTAACTAGAAGTCAACAATTTAGTTTTTTTCTTTCTATGTAAAATTTACACAGAATGAATGGATATCTGAACTGTGCATTCTTTGAGTTTTTAAGAAAACAGCTTTACTGGGGTGCCTGGTGGCTCAGTGGGTTAAGCCTCTGCCTTCGGCTGAAGTCATGGTCTCAGGGTCCTGGGATCGAGCCCCGCACCTGCTTCTCCCTCTCTCTCTGCCTGCCTCTATGCCTACTTGTGACCTGTCTGTTAAATAAATAAAGTATTTTTTAAAATTAAAAAAAAAAACTTTATTGAGCTATCATTTACAAGAAAAGTTACCCATTTGGTGTATTAAAGGGGTTTTGTAAAATGTAACCAGTGCCACAATCATGAAACGTTTCTGTTGCCCCAAAAGTTCCCTCATGCAGCCAATCCCCTCTTCTCACTCCTGAATTCTTTTTTAAGGCCACCCAGTTCTACTTCGAGTGGGAGCCAGGGTGCCACTCCAAGAACGGAATTAGAGACCAAGGAGAGAGGCCATCCATTGCCAAGTGTGTCCTGGAGGGCCAGAGAATGTAATGGCAAAGCAGAGGGCTCTTATGAGGTGTTCCCAGACTGTCTCTAGAAAGGTGCTTCTTGGCTCAATAAGAAGACAGGTTCCATTCTCCCACCGAAAAGTGGATTCTGCTAATTCAAGTGCAATTAAAGATGCCCATTTCTTGAAGCCTGTTCTGGTATCAGAGGAGTTTCGGAGGCAGGAGCTTGATCTTTAAGGATGCAACCTTAGGCAGGTTCCCATCGCTCTGACCCTGTTTTTTCATTTGTACAATGGGATTCCTCCAGGGGTAAAGTGTCAGCTCATCCTTTGGGATTCACATTAACATAGACTCCGCAGTCCTGCCCAACAGGCAGCAGGCAACGTGGACCCAGGACTTTTAGGACAAAGTCTGCAGGTTGGTTCTGCAGAGTTTTAAAGGGTGTTTGAGAGACTGGGTCCATGGAGGCGGATTTCTTTGTGAAGAGGGTCCCCTTTCTGTGGAATCCCAGAGGACTACTGGCTACCCTGCTGCAGCCAGGACTCAAACCTACTTGTCTTCAGAAATGACCTGCATTTAGTGTTAAGAAGCAATATTTGGGGGGACAGGCTAAGTTTTCAAAGACATGGGTTTTATATTCTATACTTGAATTACCATCTAAGTGCTCCAGAGAGAGACTGCCAATCCCAAGCACTTTCACAGTGATAATGAGAATCCCTGCAACTTAGATTTATGGATTTCTTGCCAGTGTTTAAGAGCACCCTTTCATCCAATTCTCAAGATAATCCCATGAGGCAGGAGGGATAGGTATTACCCTTAACGGATGAGAGAATGAAGACTTAAAAGCATCACATGACTTGCCCAAGGTCTCACAGTGTGGAGGGCAGAGCTGGGATCAGACAATCCTGAGTCCTGAGTGGCTTGGAGCTGAGTCTACCTTTCAGGCTTGTCAATCTCGAGCCATTATCCACGGAACTGTGTTCACTCAGCGTGACTGAACTAGCAAACCGGGGAAGGAATACATTATATATTGTAATCCTGAATGCACTCATAAATACATAAATGAAAATAATCACCTCATTTTGTGCTACAGGTATTTTCAGATTTTTCTACTAGATTTCATTGAAAACTACGGATGATGACTTCCTGAATTGATTTCATGATTCATTAAGATATTGACTGGCAGTTTGAAAAATCAGCTTTAGAACACTCAGATTACAAGGGTTTACTTATTTATGCAAATTTACAAGAAACTTGGACTTAAAAATTTCCTTCTGGGTTTACCTTTGCTTTAAAAAAAAAAAAAACCTGCACACTTGCTCACATTATTTAAGGATGAGACAAAAAGCTTTCTCTGGTACACTATTAATAGCTCACCTAGGGATACTTCTTGATCTGGAGTGGACTTCAGGCATGTTCCACTTATCTCTGGAGAATTCCACAACTGCAGCCTTCTCATCAGGGGCAGTCCCCTGGTCTGGAGTGCTTGCACCAGGGACAGGCAGGTGCATCAGGGGACTTGATGGAGCTAGAGGGAAAGGTATTTTGTTGTGTTGTTTTTTGTGCTTGTCGTGTTGTGTTTTTTTTGTTGTTTTTAAGTAACTACCTGGAAGTAATGTGGGACCCTGGAGGGGGTTAGAGGATGGGGGCATTTCAGGCTCCTGTGGAAAAAGCTTGCTGGAGAATGGTGTCTGTATACCTGAGAGCAGGTATTCTGAATCTGGAGACTGCTAGGTTCCTCTGGCTCCAGCATTTGCCAGACTCTGTTAGTCTTTCATTGTTTATGCTTAATTAATCTGACTTCTGTAGCTATAAAAGTATCCTAATGTATTCTTTCATAAAAATATTGAAAAATTACTGAGTAACAAATATGTAGGGATTTTAAAATTTTGTCAGTTATCTGAAGAAAACAAAACCAGCACTCACCTACCAAAGGACCTATGAGCAAAGAGCTACCAAGAGCACGCACAGTGGCATCATCTGTGTCTTTGGGGCCAGAAGGGAACACGTGCTACTTGTGACCTCGACTCTTATTTTACCTTCCCTAAATGGGGTGTCACCTGCCCCAGTGTGATGTGTATAGTTACCGATGATTGACTATGCCTGTAATAAATTCCCTATGGATGCAATTTCTCCCTCACCTTTTCCCTTCTGAGCTTCCCTGTGTATTAAAGACTGGTCCAGATGCCTTCCTGTTTTTATTTTATTTTATTTTTAAAGATTTTATTTGTCAGAGAGGAAGAGAGAGCACACCAGCAGGCAGAGAGGCAGGCAGAGGTGGAGAGAGAGGCAGGTTCCCTGGTGAGCAGAGAGCCCGATGCGGGACTCGATCCCAGGACTCCGGGATCATGACCTGAGCCGAAGGCAGCGGCTTAACCCACTGAGCCACCCAGGCGACTCAGCCTTCCAGTTTTTAATCACAGTGGAGTGCTTGCTACAAAGGGACCAGGGACCAGTGCCTTAGACTGATGAGTGTTGGTTAAAGTTTCAGTGGGCCTTCTGGTAGGCCTGAGAGAACACAGCATGCTTGAGATGGACTTGCTTAGAACTCTGTGAAGCATGGAAAGTGCACTTGACTTAACCTGTGTTGCTTTGGCCCCATGTCTGCTCGCTAACCACCCCCCACTTCCCCGTTACTGCATGAGGCACCCTCCTCCTCCCCAGCATTTTGACACTTGGCATAATCCCTTCTGCTCTCTGCTTTAGGCCTAGTCCATGGAAACATCAGATTTCAGTCAGAGAAGTTCATAGAACGTACTTAACGTGGCAATGTCTTCAGCTGTTGATTTTCTCACTTGAAAGGAACCAGTTCCACGGTCAGGTTCAGTGACTCGGGCCTGCATACTAATGCTGCATTTAGTGGTTGATTTTGTGGACCCATAGCTGGTTCAGTCATGCCAACTAGGATTTGCTGTTGCAGTGGATGAAGGTGTACCTGATTTTGTGCTACTGTTATACATCCTGTACATGAGGCCTGCTGCTGGGCTGGAGCTTGGGAACGTGCGCCACAAACATGCGCCGCACTTGCTGCCTGGTTCCTCACAGCAGCACGGCGCGGGCTCAAATCCCAGCTCTGCCCTTGCCAGCTGTGGGCCTTTGGACAAATAATCTTAGTTTCCCCATCTGTAAAATGGCTACAGTAATAGGTTATTAATGGGTTATTATAGTGAAGATTTGGTTCGTTAATACACCGAAAATATGAGCAATACCTGGCGCACTCCAAGTGCTCTGTACTCACTGGTCAGTGTTCTTACTCGGGGCCCAGTGGAGTCTGGGCTCAGAGACGGTCACCTGTCCCCATGTGGGGTTCTGGCTGTGGGCACTGCTGGCATCTCCCAGGAGCAAATTACTGTGTATTACCCCTGAAGACCTATAAGAGCAACTTAAGTCCTGTAACTTACTAGCTGCTAAAAATGCAATAAGAAATTGTGGTTTTGTTTGTAGTACTTTTTTGTCCTGGATATTGCTTAACAAAAAGTGGGCTACTAGGGGCGCCTGGGTGGCTCAGTGGGTTAAAATTTCTGCCTTCAGCTCAGGTCATGATCTCAGAGTCCTGGGATCGAGCCCCGCATCGGGCTCTCTGCTTGGCAGGGAGCCTGCTTCCCTTTCTCTCTCTCTCTGCCTGCCTCTCTGCCTACCTGTGATCTCTGTCAAATAAATAAAATCTTAAAAAAAACTTGGAAAACTTGTCAAAATTTTATAGTGGGACCCATGCATGCATGTATTTAGCGCATTATCAACAGAATTTTAGATTTAATCCTATGTAATATTTAAGCTATTTTATTTCTGCCGTTCAGTTCCTGCACTATTGTCATCATAATGAGTACCATTCATCAATACAATTACATTTTACGAATGTAAATAAAGAATGCCTATCTTTTTCTTTGAAGTATTCATCAGTCAAAAGCAAGTATCTTTAAGGAAGTGGTTACAGCTCTGATTTTTCGATTATGAGAAAGAAAAATGTCCTAAGATTTGAACCAAACATCGAGATCATCCAGAAATGGTTTTACAATGGGCAACAGGTCATTTCCCTAGAAAGTAAGCTAATTTTGTGTGGAAAAAAGTTGTGACAAAATGGAACCTAAGATCCTTACTTTCAGCATACCAAATCTGATGCAGAAACCATGTGTTGGAAGTCACATACCAGTAACTTCTATTAAGGAGAACTATTTAACTTCTACACAAGAGCCCAGGAAAACAAAGCTGGGCTCCACGGTTACCGTGGAACCTTATGGATGTTACTTAACAGCAGGCTGATGTGAGGATTACATGTGAAGCACTCAAGCACAGGAGTCGAGACACAGAAGAGCTCTGGAAACACGGGCTATTACCTTATGTGGAAAAATACAGCCTCCCGAATTAGCCAATTTTAAGGACGGTTTGTATCAACTATAGTTAAAACCAGGCAGCTGTTCTCAGGATTGTGATAATAATTTAGAGGTACCTAGGGGGCGCAGTCGGTTAAGTGCTTGCCCCTTGGTCTCAGCTCAGGTTCATCTGTGGCTCCTGAGATCAAGCCCCGCGCCAGCCTCCGAGCTCAGGGCAGAGTCTACTTGTTTTTCTCCCCCTCTTTCTCTCTAAAATAAATGAATCTTTAAAATAAATAAAATCCCTCTTTCCCTCCTTCACCCCACAAAAGCAGCTGGGGGAAGACCCATTCCCCTCTTTATAAGACAGAATATGGGAAGTGGAGGGGACACGGAATCCTCCTGCCAAAATGGCAAGTGACTTAGGTCGCTAGGTGTAGGGACAGAATTTAATTTTAAATTTTAAATTTAATTTTAAATGA
Source organism: Lutra lutra (assembly GCF_902655055.1). Lineage (NCBI taxonomy): Eukaryota > Metazoa > Chordata > Mammalia > Carnivora > Mustelidae > Lutra > Lutra lutra. Next base: position 118,824,909 of record NC_062284.1, read on the forward strand.
TCATTCAGAATATTCTGTTGAAATTCATTATCTAGCATGAAGATCTTGTTTAGACTTCTGGCTACATGTCCATCTCTGTAAGAGGACATTAGGGAAGCTTTCAAAAGAGCATGAGAGAACTCCACAGAAAGACAGCGGTTCCTTTTGTCCGCAGGCTGAGACCCTCCTTCATCAGCCAACAAGTCTCCTCTATTAGAACTTCATGCAGGGGCAGAAGCTGAATTTTGATGTGAGTGTTTGCTCTCAGCAGGTATGCAATCACTGGCTGGTGTTTCCGGATCTGAAGCAGGGGGAGGTGGGGAGGGGGAGGATAAAAGGTGGCAGGCAGCTACCTGCAGAACAAGGGTGAGATGAGTGTTCCTTGAATCAGGGAGAAATAATTGTTGAACCCCAACCTGAAAATCAAGGAATTTCCTCAAACATTAACAGACACATTTGATGATGCTTTTTTGTAGCACTTTGGGTATTTTGGTTAGTCCCATTTTTAAAAAGGACCAGATGGGGCAGAACTGCTTGCTTTTTGGGTTCCCATGTTGATTACTCTTGGGCCTTGTTTTCCATGTGTGCGATCACCTATACCCAGAAAGTTCATGTTATGAACCACCTATCTATGCTGGCCTGTCTTCCTCCAGTCCATGCTAGCCAGGGTGAAGGGCACAGAAGGCTAATGTTAACAGCTGGACAACCACTGAGTGCATAACCCTTGACCATGGGCTTCCCCTAATGTTATCTTGATGTACCTAGCCACCCATTCTGGAACTTCTGTTTCCGAGGGTCCTTTGGGTCCCCACGAAGTGTAGAGGAACGTTACTTGAAATACAGCCCATGGGCCAGGGTTGGTCTGTGAGGAGTACAGAAGATAAGCATTTAGAAACTTCCACTGTAATCTGACGGTCCTGTAACATCCAGGCACCTGATTTTGTACATGTGTTTGTCCACAACACACTGGGGGTAAAAACCATCCCTCTCCTCACATACCATGCTGCCTGGGAGTTGGGCCACCTGGCAGAAAACAGGCCTTGGACCCTGCCAGACCCAGTTCAAATACTGGGAGAGCACTTTCTAGAAGTAGGACCCTGCGCAAGCGCTACACCTTTCTGAGTCCCAGTCTCATTAGGAAAAGGAGGCTAATCCTAATGGATCACCTGTGGCCGCAGCAGGAGCAATCACCAGACGGTTCTCACGCTGTGCGGGCTCGGAGTATCTTCACGCCTTCACTCACCACTCTCCATCATCCTCTGTGAAGAGTACTACCACCACCACTCCCATTTTACAGTTGAGGGGACCAAGGCACAGAGAAGTTAAATAACCTGGTCTAGGTCACACAGCCGTAAGTGGCAGAGGAGACATTCAAACTCCGAGCTCCAACCCACTCTGCAGTGACCTGGATCGGATGAGCAATGGACCTGTGTGACCGACTCAACCAGTGACCGCTGTCAAGCTGCCGCTGTCCTCTCGAGTAGCTGAACCCATCCCACAGGGCCCAGGCGGCCTGCTCACTGTCCTGGTGACACGGCTGACGGAGACGCCTCTGTGGTGTGCCTCACCCCCACCTAGGATGGGACCACCATGGTGGTGAGAATCTTGGGGCCCGTGCAAGGCCTATGGACACACAGACTGCAGGGCACCCGCTCTGGGCCAGCCCCGGGGGGCCTTCCCATGCCTTCCCGGCTCACGTGATGAGGGTCTGCACGTTTTGGGAAG